>NC_052090.1:18319903-18621203 GCF_015852505.1 Tachyglossus aculeatus | reverse complement strand
GGTCTTGTAAGAGGAAAAATTTGGAGGCTGTCATTGTCACTTCATCCTAAGTAATTTAACCACCAGAAAGAAAATAAGTGAAGATGTGAATTGAAGATGCAGCCCCCCGCCCTTCCCAGCACCCCCACTCTATCACCTCCATTCAACCCCTCCCCACGCCATGCATTCCCCAACCCCATTCCTGTTCTGTTATCCTATCCCAGAGCCACCCTTCATCCATCCCCCTCCTCCTCCAACAGCAGCCCCCATCGGTTCACTCCCATCCAGCCCTTCCCTACCCCCTGGAGCCGTCCCCTCCCTGCCATTTCCCCCATAGTCTCAGTCAAGTGTGGTCTTTGGAACCCCCGCTCCATCTTGAGAAAGCGTCTCTTCATCCTTGACCTGTTCCTGATCCAGCCGCTGCTCCTCCTTACCATCACTAAAATCTGGCTCTCCCCAGATGTCATGGTCTCCCCTGCAGCTCTCTCTGGGGGGGGGGGGGGGAGAGCTCATCTTCACCCACTCCCCCAGACTCACTGGGAAAGGGGAAGAAGTTGGCTTCCTTCTTGCTCCCCAGTGCTGCTGTCACACCATTCCACCTCCCCCGTCCCTTTTTTCCCTTCGTTTAAAGCTCATACCATCTGCCTGTACCATCTACTCCAGATACTAAACATAGTCATCTAGTGCCCCCGAGGCACTACCTCCAACTATATGCTGATCCTTGGCTACTTCAACATCCACATAAATTTTCCTGATGACCTTTCCGCTGCCTACTTTCTATCACTCTTCACCTCTATGGATCTCCTGCTCCTCCCCAGCTTTCCCAGTCACCAACTTGGACATACTCTTGATTTTATCATCTCTAATCACTATACAATTGCTATCCCCACCAACTCTGAAATCCCTGTATCTGACCACACCCTCCTCATATGCCTTCTCTCCCACATACCTCCTCCCCACAAATCTGCCCTGTTCCCCCACAGAGACCTCCTGTCTTTTAATCCCATCCAATTTTCTCAAGTCATCATGCCCTGTTTAGCCTCCATACCCAAACAACCTTCCCTTGATCACTAAGTTGAAGCCCTCAACACTACCTTCTCTACTGGACTCAACTCACTCGCTCCCATATCCCTTTGTTGATCTTGTACCACTAATCCACAGTGCTGGATCACCTCCACAGTCTGCTTCCTTTGCTTCTATGCATGAGCTACTGGTGGAAATCTAGATATCATGCCCACCTCATCCTCCTGAAGTTCACCCTTGTGAGCTTTAACTCTGCCCTCTTCTTTGCCCGGCAAAATTATTCTTCCATCCTTATGGACACCCTTGCTCATTGCCCTTGACAGTTGTTCCAGAAGTTTAACTCCCTCCTCAAATCCTCTGTCCCCCTGCCTCCTCATCTCTTGCCCCTAATGATCTGGCCACCTACTTTATTGAAAAAATTGAAACTACCAGATGTGACTTCTTAAAATCTTCCCTACTTCTCTCCAGTTCCTCCCTCCTCCTGCCTCTTCCCGAAGCACTTAGTACTGTGCTCTGCACAAAGCAAGCACCCAATAAATATGATTGATTCATGCACACATACACATGCAACATATAGATTTTATATATATATATGTGTGTGTGTGTGTATATATGGTGTTATAGCAAATACACAACCATATAGGTATATATAGTTATACATGATCTGAGAGGATTAATACATAATGCATGCATAATCAAGAGAGGATTTCTTGTCCTCTCTTTTTTATATCACATGGGTCAAGCTTAGCTTGCCTTTCCAATGGTTAGCATTTTATTTTTCACTTCTAAACTGGATTGAAGTCACCTTAGCAAATGGTAAAAAAATAACAGGAGATAATGAGAAGGAAAATGCTTCCTTTTGCATGTCTGTTTATATCTGAAACAGCTCTTCCAAAACTAGCCAAAATCTGGACTTCTATAAGCTTTTCCCAGAGTGTACCTGAGCCATTGTTGCAAGAGGTAGAGAAACTCCTTCAGGTTCAGTGCTGTGTGCTAGAAATTAGTGAGCTGAAGCCAGAATTTGTTAGAGAAGCCTGTTAACCTAAAAGTGAATATGGCTTTGAAGAGACTGTAAGCTGGTTGTGGGTAGGGAATGTGTCTGCTATTATTGTTGTACTCTCCCAAGCACTTAGTACAATGCTCTGTATGCAAGTGCTCGATAAATATGATTGACTGAAGAGAGCCTTCCCGTGACGTCAAGGTCAAGTGGATCCATTGGGAACTCTGCAGTTGCACCTCGTGCGGGCCAGGGCAGTGCGGCTGCAGCCATTCTGACAAAGCCGTGGGGCAAAAGAAGCAATATCACATCCTCAGATTGGCCTTTCTCTTCCTAAATTGCTACTACTTGCATTTTCACACATTGCCCAAAATGCATAGGAATGTGTTTCTCCCATTAATAATTGTTCCTGGATTCTGAAAGATGCAGAACATGACTCCTGGGAGAGAAAATACCCAAGTTCATGCACACGTGTGCTCCTATATGCATTATTTCTCTTTCTGGGGGATTTCAGCAATGTCAAGAAAGCCACGTGAAGAGCAAGTCACTTAAGATCAGTTTTCTCATCTATATAATGAGGCTATGATATCTTCTCTATCTCCCTCTCTCTGTTAGATTGTGATCATCTCCAGTACTTAACTCGGTGGTACGGTTTTAATGCTCAACCAGTGCCATAATTATTGATTGGAATGTTGATTCGGGAGCCATTCAAATTGATTTTCCCCATGTTGCAGAAGTTATTAACAATAATAATAGCTGTGATATTTGTTTAACGCTTACTATATATCAAGCATCGTACTATGCGCTGCAGTAGATACAAGCTAATCAGGATGGACACAGGCCCAGTCCCACACCGTACTCTTTCGGTCTAAGGGAGAGGGAGAATGGGTATTTAATCCCTGTTTTACAGGTGAGGAAACTGAGGAACAGGGAAGTGACTTGCCCAAAGTCACACAGCAGGTGAATGGTAGAGCTGGTATTATCACAAAGTGCTTGAATATGTTCCTTTAGGACTGTATCTTCATCGTGATTCAGTGGCTCCTCATTTTTTCTGGACTTACTGGTTTTGCTCAATCTATCAATTGTATTTACTGAGCCCTTACTATGTGCAGAGCACTGTACTAGGTGCTTGGGAGAGTACAATTCAACAGAATTAGCAATCTCCATTCTAGAAAATGTAAGGAGGGAAAGGACACAAACATGTTTCCTAATTCTCCCAAGAGCTCTTTATCACATTACATCTCCAAGTGGTATTTGGCTCCACCAGGGCTAAGGTTTAGATTAGATTTTGATTCAGCTTGTCATCTGGGATTATACTTACTGATACGTAGTATTTTCAAAGAGAAAATGTAGTCCCGCGACAGCGAAATTCTTTTTCCGGGGCAGTATTGTCATGCTATGAAAATGTCTCCCTACGAGTGAATGCCCTGACTCAAAAACAGCAGCAGCATCTCCTACAGCTTCACCCTCCTAAATAGGCTGTATGAACTGAGCCTCCCTTTGTCCTGGGGACTGTACTGAGTGCTAAAAGCAATAAACCCAAGGGGGAAAGAACAAGACTCCCACTGTACTGTGGATTTAGCTGTAGGTACAGCAAAATGAGAAGCATAGTGGCCTAGTGGAAAGAGTACAGGACTAGGAGTCAGAGGTCCTAGGTTCTAATCCCAGCTCTGACATTTCCTGTGTGACCTTGGGCAAGTCACTTAATTTCTCTGTGCCTCAGTTCTCCTGTTGTTCCTCCTACTTAGACTGTGAGCCTCATGTGGGACGGGGACTGTGTCTAACCTAATTCACTTCTACCTACTCCAGCACCTAGAATGGTGTCTGATACATAGTAAGTGCTTAACAAATACTATAAAAAGTGGGTTGGGAGTGAGGTGGCTACGTGTAGGTGACCATTCCTAATAATAATAACGTTGATGATGATATTTGTTAAGCACTTACTATGTGCCAAACAGTGTTCTAAGCACTGGGATAGATACAGGGTAATCAGGTTGTCCCACATGGGGCACATAGTCTTCATCTCCATTTTACAGATGAGGGAACTGAGGCCCAGAGAAGTGAAGTAACTTGCTCAAAGCCTCACAGCTGATAAGTGGCAGAACCGGGATTAGAACCCATGACCTCTGAATCCCAAGCCTGTGCTCTTTCCACAAAGCTACACTGCTCCTCTAAATAATGGTGGTGGCATTTATTAAGCGCTTGCTATTCAAACACTGCTCTAAGCCCTGGGGAAGATGCGAGCTAATTAGGTTGGACACAGTCCCTGCCCCTCATGGAGCTCACAGTCTAAGGGAGAGAGGGAGAACAGTTATTAAATCCCCATTTTACAGGTGGTGAAACTGAGGCACTGTAAAGTGACTTGCCCAGGGTCACACAGCAGACAAGCGGCAGAATTAGGATCTGAGCCCACATCCTCTGCCTCTCGGCCTGTGCTCCCTCCACTAGATCATGTTGCTTCCTAACGTACTGTGCCCACAGTAGTGGCCATCCGGTTTCTAGCTGGATGGGAGAAGCATGTTTGGTGACTTTTCACCGGGTGTGCAGATGGGGTTGAAAAACCTTCCTGATTCACCCCCACCGCCCCATTGCACATCAACCCAACAGCCAACCTTAGCACTTACACATTTACATCAATTCTCAGCACTCCTGCTTGCATCAGAATATAGATCAGAAGTCCGTGTCCATCTCCACACGCTACTTATTCATTCTTTTATTTGATTTTCCCTACACTCACTACTACCTGTTGTATCTTTGTTGTTTCTCTGGATCCCATTATTTGTAAATAAGTTGTTCCTGCCTCTCTACCCCAGTAGAGTGGAAGCACCTCAAGGACATGGATTATGTCTCTTGCTCCCAAGTGCTTAGTTCAGAACTTGGCATATAGATGCTTAGTAAATACCATCGAGTGGTTGGCTGATAAGGACAGCAAGTGTGACCTCTACCCAATAGCCCCAGCCTCAACTATTCAGTGGATGTAACTTGGGTCAGATCTGCCAAGGCTATTTTTAAGTAATGGCAGAAGTAATGCCGCCACAGATCGCTTTTATCTCACTTATACCTTGAGGTGAATCCAGCCTAGTGCAGGAGTATGGACTATATGGTTAAAACACAAACATGTGGATTTATGCATTTTAAAATATTTAATCATGTATTCTTTGAGTCATGCAAATATGACCTAACATTAAACCCAACAGTCACCTTTGAGGCAATTTAAAAGAGGAAGAACAGATATTGCACGAAAAATTGATGGAAGAGGCAGCCCAGGGCAAAAAGGAGGACAAAATCAGGTTTCATTGGCTTTTGGAGTTCAAATGTTACCCTCTGTGTTTCGAGCCTCTATCATCAAGGGTGAAACGTAAATGAGATATTCCATCATTATTTGACTAAAGAGGGTTGACTAGCTGCCTAGCTGGAAGAAAAAATAATATATTTCCCTGTCATTTTATTTGTCCACCTGCACAAAGATAAATAAACACTGTCACTTTGTATTTATATGGCTTTTAACAGTCATCTTGTCCCAGAAAATATAATGTCCTGGAAAACCAACCTTGTTTTCTTGATCATGGGCTGAGGGTAGTTGGAGAGGGCACTGCAGTTAATCATCACCAAGAAAAAGTTGAGGATTTGTGAAATGAAGATTTTGAAGGAGAGAAAAAGGAAGCTCCATCAGTTACAGTTGTATTGTGATGGTCTTGAAGAGTTTGTCTTGGAGCTTTTTATTAAAAAAAGAAAGGTTTTGAAAGCACCAAAAAAAAAAAAAAAATGTTTTCACTGTCACATTAACACAAGTACCTTCGGCTTCTCTGTTCCTGTTCTTTAAACCTGGAATTTACTGTAGTAAACCATATTGTTGGGGTAATACAGATGTACCCACTTATAAAAAGAGATTTTTGAGTACAAATGCAGGTTGTTACAGTGCTCAAGGAAATTCTATGCAGTGTTGGACATTATTTAATACAGACAGGCCCCTGGCTGGAACAAATGGTTTAGCACAGCATGGAATTATCTCTGAGTACACACATTTTGGGGCACTCAGAGTACTTACATTTGTACTCCTTCAGTTGTCATGTTTGAAAATGAGCATCTATAGACATTGTTAATGATTTTTGAAAGCTTACTACATGCAGAGCACTATTCTAAGTGCTTGGGAAAGTACCACATAACCAAGTTGGGAGATACGTTCCGTGCCCACATTGAGTTTACAGTCTAGAGATAGGTGGATTACCCATTTTTAAGCTGACAATATACTGGGGGTTAAGTGAAGGAAAGCTTAAATTCCTATTGCCTCAAATCAAATTTTCATGTCAACAATTAAGTGCCAATTATTGAGTGTTTTCTAGCGGATCTTTCGTTATGGTACCTTAGTATTACAGGAATGGTGGGGTTAATGTTAATTTTGCTGAATTGAATATATTTAAAATATCGTATTTCACAGTCAACCTGTTTAGTTTTGAGAGAACGTACCGGTGATGAGTGGTTATATTAGTGAGAATTATCTTTTCCTTTTCTCGAGGGGTGGAAGGTAGAATGTCAAACGTATCTGATGTCTCCAGCAAAATGCAGTGGGCAGTGGAAGTAGGGAGATAGAGGAGAAATAACAACCACTGTGGTCAGAGCTGGGGGGGCAGGGTGGTTGTAGATGTGGTCATGGCAACCTGAGAATTGGGTCAGTGAGATGACCCGAGGCAATCTTTGGCCTCAGTGAGTCAAGCAAGGCCAAGGTGGCTTAGTGGAAAGAGCACGGACCTGGGTCGTGGGTTCTAATTCAGCTCTGCCACTAAGCTGTGTGACTTTGGGCAATCACTTAACTTCTCTGTGCCTCAGTTAACTGTAAAATGGGGATCGAGACAGTGAGCCCCATATGGGACAACCTGATTACCTTGTATTCTACCCCAGCATTTAGAACAGTGCTTGGCACATAGTAAGCGCTTAACAGATAGCATTATTATTATCATTATTACCCCAAGAGTTGGCTTAAAAGCTTATTCAACTTCAAATCCCTGTGATAAACATCAGGAGGTCTCCTTTATGGAGTGTTGGCAAACAGAGCTTAATATTACAGATTCCCTAGCAGAGAGTGGGGCATAGACGGAAGTCATTTAAGCATCAAATCCAATAGTCTGCCATTAGCTTTTTGTCTTTAAAGGAACTTAATAGTGTGACTGAGGGAGAAAAAAGGTGTGACAAAAGAGTACAGGGAAAGTCTGCATTTACTTTTCCTGCTTTCCGTAGTGCCATGATAGATTGTTTGCTCTGTCTTCTTTCTGGATCGTTAAAAGCTCAAAGTGACACATGCTTGTGAAGCTTATTGGTGATGAGATTTGAGTTCCTTCCCGGAATGACCCACACCCCGTGAGAGGTTTCAAAGAGTCGTTTGTCATTACTTATACTGAACAGTGGTGACTTCCAAGCAAGGAGAAATACTTCGTTTCTGAAGTGTTTTCAGATCTGGCTATTCCAGGAGCATCATTTCTGCTCTAATGCAGTGGCTGTCTTCTTGAAGAACTTCATGTTATGGGAAAATCAAATTCCCATTACCATTGGCTCTATAGAAATTGATGGGTTAAGGGGAAAAATGGTTCAAAGATCCCACCATGACTGACATTTTTTTATACAAATCCTTAAATTATCGTCATCATCATCATCAATCGTATTTATTGAGCGTTTACAGTGTGCAGAACACTGTACTAAGCACTTGGGAAGTACAAGTTGGCAACATATAGAGACAGTCCCTACCCAACAGTGGGCTCACAGTCTAAAAGGGGGAGACAGAGAACAAAACCAAACATACTAACAAAATAAAATAAATAGAATAGATATGTAAAAGTAAAATAAATAAATAAATAGAGTAATAAATATGTACAAACATATATACATATATACAGGTGCTGTGGGGAAGGGAAGGAGGTAAGATGAGGGGTGGAGAGGGGCACGAGGGGGAGAGGAAGGAAGGGGCTCAGTCTGGGAAGGCCTCCTGGAGGAGGTGAGCTCTCAATAGGGCCTTGAAGGGAGGAAGAGAGCTAGCTTGGCGGATGGGCAGAGGGAGGGCATTCCAGGCCCGGGGGATGATGTGGGCCGGGGGTTGACGGCGGGACAGGCGAGAACGAGGTATGGTGATGGATAAAATTACTTTATCCATCACTAGCAGAATACCTACACCCTTTTCACTCTTTTATTTTAAGACCGGTAATGGTTTTAAGTGCTTACATGAGTCAAGCACTGTGCTAAGCACTCATGTAATAGTAGTAGTAATAGCATTTATTGAGTGGCTGCCTGGTGCCATGCATTGCACTAGCCTACCATACATATTTTCTCCAAGAGACATTCCTCAAGCCCTCATTTCCCCTATTTCTTCTCCCTACTGAAGAGCAGCATTGGCATAACGGAAAGAGCACGGGCCTGGGCGTCAGAAGGACCTGGGTTCTAAACCCAGCTCAGCCACTTGTCTGCTGTGTGACTTTGGGCAAGTCACTTCACTTCTCTGGGTCTCGGTTCCCTCATCTGTAAAATGGGGATTGAGACTGTGAGCCCCACATGGGACAGGGACTGTGTCTAACCCGATGCTTAGTACGGTGCCTGGCACATAGCGCTTAACAAATACCTTCATTATTATTACTGTGCCAAGACTGTAAGCCATCTTACAATCTTAAGACTTACATCTTACATCCAAGATGTAAGTCATCTCAGAAAGGAGGATGAGCAAAATCAGCCAGCCCCACTTGGGAGGAGATGCTGGGGAGGGTTTGGATTTTGCTGTTTCACCTCTCCTCATTCACTTGCTAGCTCCCAAGTACAGTCTCCCATCAGTCAGTCAGTGGTATAGACTGTGAGCCCATTGTTCAGTAGGGACCATCTCTATATGTTGCCGATTTGTACTTCCCAAGCACTTAGTACGGTGCTCTGCACACAGTGCGTGCTCAATAAATACGATTGAATTAATTTATTGAGCACTTACTGCATTCAGAGCACTCTGCTAAGGACTTGGGAGCGTTCACAAGGAGCAAACTCTCTATCCTTGGAAGGCAGAGCTAAGAGCATTTATAAAAGAGGCTGCTGTCCACAATTTCTATTGAATTGAATTGTGCTCTATATTTCTGTCCTCAAAATAGGAACAGTCTCAGGCTTAGTCACATCTTTTGAGAGCTTACCGTGTGCAGAGCACTGAACTAGGCTCTTGGGAGAATACAATACAACAATATACAGACACATGACACGCAAATTCTTAAAGCGTTCCATATTTTTCTTCAAAGCCCTACTGAGAGCTCACCTCTTCCAGGAGGCCTTCCCAGACTGAGCCCCCTTTTTCCTCTCCTCCTCCCCATCCCCCCCCCGCCCTTCCTCCTTCCCCTCCCCACAGCAACTGTATATATATTTGTACAGATGTATTACTCTATTTTACTTGTACATATTTACTATTCAATTTATTTTGTTAATGATGTGCATCTAGCTTTACTTCTATTTGCTCTGATTTGCTCAGATTTTGTTGTCTGTCTCCCCCTTCTAGACTGTGAACCCGTTTTTGGGTAGGGACCATCTCTATATGTTGCCAACTTGTACTTCCCAAGTGCTTAGTACAGTGCTCTGCACACAGTAAGCACTCAATAAATGTGATCGAATGAATGAACGAATGAATCTCTGCATTTGGACGTGTACCTATTAAGCACTTGTTATTTACCCCCCGCCCCCTCAACCCTACAACACTTTTGAACATTCCATAATTTATTTTAATAGTCATTTTCCCCTCTAGACTGCAAGCTCCTTGTTGGCAGGGAACAGGAATACAATAACTTTATTGTATTTGCCCAGGCACTTAAGATAGTCCTCTGTACACAGCAAATGCCCAATAAATATCAGTGATTGACTTAGGGACAGGTGTTTGGAAAGTAGTAAATAACCCTGCCCCACACAATAGTCACAATCTAGAGGCAGGTGTTTATTGTATTAAAAATGTAACATTGTAAGAACACAAGGAAACACAAATAACTGAATCGTTCAAAATAGTAAGTTTGAGGCAGAAACTGGGAAGTAGAGCAGTGTCATAACTTGACAAACATCACACTAATGCACACAACTGTTCCTTCCTACACCAAATCTATTTACACCCAACTGCGGGTTGTGCTATATCAGAATAGACTCATGCTTTAGGGAGAACGTTCCCCCTAATGCTTCCAATGCGCTACCCCCAAATTGTGTAATGAAGTAGACACTGTAACACACCTGACAATATTAAGCAGATTCTAAAACAAGGCCCCTAATTTTTTTTTTATGGTATTTAAGTGCTTACTATACGCCTGGCACTGTACTAAGCTCTGGATACATACAAGCTAATTAGGTTGGACACAGTCTATGTCCAACATGGGGCTCACAGTCTTAATCCCCATTTTATACATGAGGTAACCTGAGGCCCAGAGAAGTTGAGACTTGCCGAAGGTCACCCAGCAGACAAGTGTTGGAACGGGGATTAGAACCCAGGTGCTTGTGACTCTCAAGCCTGTGCTGATTCCACTAGACCATACTACTTCTCAACATTTCCCCAGATAGGTTAAAAGACCCACCCACCTCTTTTCTGAAGAGCTTCTCCTTCCTTCTCCCTGTGAAGCTCAGAGCTAAATGAAGCTCTGCCCAAAGTTGAAACATTACTGGCAGGTTGAGGACTGGAGCCCCTCTCTCCTGTTCTTGCCAGATAATTGAGTTCCTGTGGCTAGAACCAATTTTAGAAGAGAAGGGCCTCACACATTTAATAGTTAACATATTGGAACACTTAGTTTTATTTCTAATTTGAAAATTGCATTGCAGATGACTGATTGTGCAGTTGTCGATTCCATGATGATTGTTTTCCCGAGGACCTCAGAGGTTAAGAAATAAATTCCTTCACCCCACCATGCTGGCCTAGTGGACTTTCTTCAAAAGTGACCCAGATCCACTGGATGTTAGCATTAATAGCTTCTCTCCCTCCACCCAGCTGTGACTTCAGCCATGCCTTGTTCCATATGGAAGGGAATTGATGTAAAGGGATGTCTCTCCTGCTCCATTAGCAACTCTTAGCTTTTTGCTTGTGGAATCGGTTTCCTCCCAGTTGAAATTCAAAATGCTGGAATGAAGTTGCTTGGCTTATCAGTGGAATGCTTTAGGCAAAATCACTCCCACTGCAAGCGAAATGATGCTGTTTGCTACTGACCTCCACATTAAACCACAGCGATGCAGGCGGAAATAAATGAAGCCCCTCAATTACATCCACTCACCAGCCGCTCAGTGCTGGGTTAAATGGAGCCAATTGGTACAAAAAATATTGCTTTATCTGTTTGTCTCCTTTCCCAAGCTACTGGCTGTCTGTAGCATTCATTTGTCCTCATAGTCTCCAGAAGAAGGACAGGTGGCTGTTAATGTAGAAAAGAAAAGAAAATGTAGAGGATGAGGATGGTGCTGACTGAAAATGGACTCTTGAGAAATAGCTTGCAGAGAGAGGCAGTTTTGAAGATAATCATGTTTTTCTTAACAGTATTTTTCTATAGGAAGTTCTGGTTTTGTCACCTTAACATAAAGCTCTATACACGGGCATGCATGCATGTGCTCTCTCTCTCTCTCTCTCTCTCTCTCTCTCTCTCTCTCTCTCTTTCTCTCTCTCTCTAAACTGTGAGCCTCATGTGGGACCTGATTAGTTTTAGTCTACTCCAGCACTTAGTACAGTGCTTGGCACAGGGTAAGCATTAAAATATCACAATTATCATGATTATTATTTTTATCCTGGGGTTCTTTTGTGTCTACAGATGGCACTAAAAAAATTAGAAAGTGCCTTTCCCTTCCACTGTGATTTAAATTTTAATTCAAGTTCTTTCATGACTGCCTCTATTGCTGCCTCCCATTAATAAATGATACAAATGCTAGTAAAACAATATTAAATAATAAAACTAAGGTAGGAAACTAAAACTTCACAATTTTGTTCCCACCTCTAAAATCACTTGGATTAATTCCTATGGAGAGGTGGGTAATCGTCATTTCTTGCATTTATAGCAGGCACTTTCTTCCAAAGGCTCTGGGTCAACTATATAAATTTTATGCAGCGAAAGCAGTTTCAGTTAACCAAAAAAGTACATTCCGGCTGAAATTTTCCTGACTAATTCACAACACGCTAGCTGTGTCAATCCAACAATTACCCTTAGCACTTATGTATTTAATTCCTAGACTTAGCACTTATGTTCATTTCTATACTTATTGGTACATTCAATTATTTATTCATTTATTTCATCTTCCATATACTCGTTATCTGTTTGAACCTTATTCTTCCTCCTACTCCATTTAATAATAATTTTAATCTGTCTCCTCCATTGGACTGTAAGGGAACCTGTGTTTTGTTTCTGTTGATCATTCCCAGGGCTTAGCACAGTGCTTTGGACTCAGCAGGTGTTCAGCATTCAATAAATACCATTAATGGGCTGATTGAAGGAACCTACAAAAAAAATGCCGTTGATTGGTTCATTCATTTATTCAGATTGCGTGGTCCAACTATGTTTGTCCTGCATTAGCTTTGCAGGTAGAGTCAATTTCTAATAATTTGGGGGATTAATTCCCAATTTGGGAATTTTCCAGGACCTTTGCTTCTCTTCTGCTTGGTCTGTGACCTTTGGTCATTCTTCTCATTAGCAACTCTTCCAGAGGCTTGAGGAAGGAAGGAGTGGTGAAACCAAAATAAACCATTTTACTTTTCAACACAGCTACTTTTTATTTGGCATTTACTTCTGGATACTGGATGAACCAGACCATCTGTTGCCGAATTGTACTTTCCAAGCGCTTAATACAGTGCTCTGCACACAGTAAGCGCTCAATAAACACTAATGAATGAATGAATGAATGAATATTTGTGCTGGGGAATATTTGTATTCTGTTGACAGCTGTGAAAACAGTAATGGCTGCACTTGAAAGTGGGAGCAGTTCTTAATTCTTCTTCCTGGCAGTCCTGTGTGTCACACTAGGGGGACTTTTTAAACAAAAGTATTTTTCATAGTAGATCAGCAATATTCATTTATTCATTCAATCATATTTATAGAACGATTACTATGTGCAAAGCACTGTACTAAGTGCTTGGGAGAGTACAGTAAAACAAGAAACACATTCCTTGCCCACCAAAAGCTTACAGTGTAGAGAATCTATCTATATACCACAGATAATTGATTGAGGAGGATAGATGATTAAAATTCCCAGGACTAAGTGAATTATTCCTCCATTGTATTCATGTCAGTAGTTTCTGATCATCATACAACTTTGTTTTGCCCATAATTTAAATGCCCGATGTGGGTTTCTGTTTCTGTTTGGTCAAGAACCACTTTAATGCCAAATTCAGAGGCCCCAAAAGGAGCAGTGCACAGTGTCTGAACCTAGGTTATTTTAGGAAAAATGTCATGGGGAAGCAGCCTGACCTAGTGGAAGGAGCATAAACCTGGGAATCAGAGAACCTTGGCTCTAATCCTGGTTCTGCCCTGCTTGCTGTGTCCCCTTGGTCAAGTCTCTTAACTTCTCTGTGCCTTGGTTTCTTCATCTTTAAAAT
Organism: Tachyglossus aculeatus; assembly: GCF_015852505.1. Classification (NCBI taxonomy): domain Eukaryota; kingdom Metazoa; phylum Chordata; class Mammalia; order Monotremata; family Tachyglossidae; genus Tachyglossus; species Tachyglossus aculeatus. The sequence continues at coordinate 18,607,659 of NC_052090.1, read as the reverse complement.
GGGGATTCAAAACCTAGTTTCCTTCTCCCTTAATCCGTGGACCCCATGTAGGATGGGGACGGGGTCCAATCCAATTGTCTCATTTCTACCCTACCTCTTCATACAGTGTTTAGCACAGAGTAAGCACTTAACAAATGACACCACCACAGTCAGTGCCCCGATGAAGCATCAAAATTTATTCAGGGGGTTAAGGGGTGGGAGAGGAACTGATAAGTGCTGGCTGACTTGGGGTTTCAGATTTCACCTCTGGGAATGTCCAGTAGATTCTGAACCTCAGATCTGGGCTCCTTGCTCTCCCTTGGGAATCGGCTCCGAACGTCTGATCCCTCTCCATGCCCCAACTGTCAGATTTCTGTCATGGTGAAATTTCAGACTATCCCATCAATCTCCTTCACATGATGAAAGGCCAGGGCCGGTCCAAGTGATTTCTTGAGATCCCTCCAAGTGCAGGGACTTTTCCGTTTTGATTGAGTACAATTCTAAAAGCATCTGTCACCATCCAGAGAATCTCCAAAAACTGGAATCAGCAAACCTGATAGTGGAAATTATTATGCCGAGTCATTTCAGATGATAGTGGAGGAAAACATTTCAAATGAAGACGTTTAAACAAAGGGAAAACATGGTCACAGTTCATTTGAAACTTGGCTTTGCCAGCAATCCTGAAAACCAGGTTTTCAGAGAACCTGAAAACCAAAACTAGAGAAGCATCATTGCTTAGTGGAAAGAGCCTGGGCTTGGGAGTCAGAGGTCATGGGTTCTAATCGTGCTTCTGCCACTTGTCAGCTGTGTGACTTTGGGCAAGTCACCTAACTTCTCTGTGCTTCAGTTGCCTCATCTGTAAAATGGGGATTAAGACTGTGAGCCCCACATGGGACAACCTGATTACCTTGTATCTACCCCAGCGCTTAGAACAGTGCTTGGCACATAGTAAGTGCTTAACAAAAACCACTATTATTATTATTAAAACCAATGACAGTCAATCAATCATATCTACTGAACACTTACTCTTGGCAAAGCACTCTACTAAATGCTTGGAGAGTACAGTATAACAGAGTTGGTAGGAACATTCCCTGCCCACAAGAAGTTTACAGTCTACAACCCATCTAAAATTTACAGCGCTGCATTATCTGTGTCCTTAATGCAGTTCTGATTATTATTTAAAAAAAATACTGGCAACCCCTCCATTCTTGACATCAATGGGAACAATGTAACCTTATCTGTAATTCTTCTCTTGCCAAGGGATACTTTGTTGATTCATTGTATCCTTGCACTATCTGAGTGTGCAATGCATCCTATAAGCTACAATAATAAACCCAATGCAGTTTCAATAACATCATGAAACTTCTGCTCGCAAATCTGTCAGCATCATGTTGCCAATGATAAAGGTGCTGAATGAAAATATTGGGACTACATTTTTTATATGTGAAATTTGAACCAACTTTTCAAAATTCACTTTCTACTGTAACCCTGGATGTTGGTCCATCTGAAGCATGAAGGAGGTCAAGCTTCTCATCCTTATATGAGTAGAATCTACATGGATTTTAATTTCTTTACAGCTTCAGAATTGAGCCATAAATACAAAAAAAAATCAAATTAGGCAGCTGGAATTTCTGGAAGCACCATTCCTACCCTTCCAAACCATTATTTGGACTTTTTTTGGATGCTGAAGCCCAGTTTGTCAGTTTGGGTTTTTTTTTTTTCTTGTGATAAAGACCACCCATCGAAAAAGAGGCTGAGAAAAGTTTACACCTAGAAGCAGGCGAGAAGACTTGGAAAAGACAAGATTTTAGAATTGGAGTTGAAATCCAAACTGGCCACTCAACATTGACCACAGCTATACGCGGGGTGCTCTAAAGCGTTATTAGAGAACAGCGCTTGACAATTTTTGTATTCTATGGATCACCCAAATATAACACGTGGCTATACAAGTTTCCTGTCTTAAGGCCTCATTTTAAAGAGCCATCAGTCATCAATAGGCTCTACTCATCATGTTAATGGAGTCTATAAATACTCTGACAGACCATCCTTCTTGAAATTGTCTAGCAGGGAAAGAATAAGAAATTTGTACTTTAAGGCCATGAATAGAACCCCCAGCCTACATTCTGTCTTTAGTGAGCACAATGAGAATGACATCAAAGGCTACACCCACCTGATTCACTCTGTGCCAAGATGGACAGAGTGGTTTAGCTAGGAAAGCGAAGATATTCTCCAAGACATCACCCCTAATCGTTTTCTCCTTTGGAGGAATAACGTTCCAGTGAGGGGTTGGGTTTTCATTTATCCTGACTCTAGTAAAAGTATTCTTGAGGAGACTTATAAAATGCAGAGCACATTAGCCTCCTGAACACATATGTACATCCTCACTGCAGTTTCATCTGTGCTTGATACTTGATTGGAACTTCAATGACTTCGTGGCCCTGAGCTGTTTTGCTGGCCACCGAGCAGGTGCATGGAGAGGTGAACATCTGTTCTCCATATCCACCGCGGTTGGTATCAGGGGTAATTGCTGAGTTAGTACTTATTCAGTATGCCTTCAATTTTTTTATGGTATTTGTTAAGCACTTACTGTGTGCTGGGATAGATACAAGCTAATCAGGTTGGACACAGTCCATATCCCCCATGAGGTTCACAACCTTAATCCCCATTTTACAGATGAGGTCACTAAGGCAAAGAGGAGTGAAGCGACTTTCCCAAGGTCACACAGCAGACAACTGGAAGAATCGGAATTAGAACCCTGGTCCTTCTGACTCCAGGACATGCTCTATCCATTAGACCATGCTACTTCTCAATAAATGCCCTGATTGTTGGGATAAGGGCTCAGACCAGAGCTGGAGTGGTGGAAGGTGGAAGGAAGTGGTGGAGTGGTGGAAGGACTATAATAAATAAATATTACTCTATTTATTTATTTATTTTACTTGTACATATCTATCCTATTTATTTTATTTTGTTGGTATATTTGGTTTTGTTCTCTGTCTCCCCCTTTTAGACTGTGAGCCCACTGTTGGGTAGGGACTGTCTCTATGTGTTGCCAATTTGTACTTCCCAAGCGCTTAGTACAGTGCTCTGCACATAGTAAGTGCTCAATAAATACGATTGATGATGATGACTATTGGCCCAGAAGCATAATACCGGGACAGTTTTCACAGGAGGGTGGGCAGCTATCTTTTATAGACGCTGGGTAGTTTCTAGACTGTGAGTCCGTTGTCGGGTAGGGATTGTCTCTGTTGCGGAACTGTACCTTCCAAGCGCTTAGTACAGTGCTCTGCACGCAGTAAGCATTGAATAAATACGATTGAATAAACAGTTTGCCTTTGAGAGACGTAGCAATTAGTAAAGTTCTCTAGCTGTAATTACATCCAAGACAATCTGAATCTTATTAATCTACTCAGGCAGTCCACTAGATTGTAACCTCCTTGAGGACAAGAACCATGTTTTTTGCTTTAATCCATTCATTCAATTCATTTGCTCATTGTCATTTATTGAGCACTTACTGTGTGCAAAACACTGTACTAAGTGCTTGGGAAAGTAGAAGCAGCGTGGCTCAGTGGAAAGGGCCCAGGCCTTGGAGTCAGAGGTCATGGGTTCTAATCCCAGCTCCGCCACTTGTCTGCTGTGTGACCTTGGGCAAGTCACGTAACTGCTCTGTGCCTCAGTTCCCTCATCTGTAAAATGGGGGTTAAGACTGTGAGCCCCATGTGGGACAACTGATTACCTTGTGTTTACCCCAGTGCTTAGAACAGTGTTTGGCACATAATAATGGTATTTGTTAAGCACTTACTATTGTTATTATTATTTTTTTTTACTATATAAGAATAAACAGTCCCATTCCTTGTCCACAATGAGCTCACAGTACCAAGTGCAGTGCTCAGTCATTGCTCTTGATTGATTCTGATCTATCCGGCCTCCGCTGATGAAGTTCATGGGAACTGGATATTCAAGAAAAGACATAACAGAATGTTTGTCTCTTGGGGTTGCAACAAGGAGATCAACCAATCAGTGATAATAATTGAGCACTTTTTGGGTGCAGAGTGCTGTTCTAAGTACTTGGGAAATTACAATGCAGTCAGTAGACCCAATCCTTGCCCCAAAGGAGCTTACAGTCTAGTGGAGGAACTTTAGAATCAGTGTGATGACTTCTCTTAGGTGTCTCTCAGATCTAAGTTTCAGCAAGGTGTTCAAGGGATGTGATTTTTGAAATCCACTTGTAATCCGTGGCATAACGGTGCTTTCCCTGGCACTAGTAATAATAATTTGTGGCATTTGTTAAGGGCTCACTATGTTCCAGGCACTGTAATAAGTGCTGGGGTGGACAAGCAAATTGGGTTGGACACAGTTCTCGTCCCATGTGGGGCTCACAGTCTCAAACCCCATTTTACAGATGAGTAACTGAGGCACAGAGAAGTAAAGTGACCTCCCAAGGTCACACAGCAGACAAGTGGCAGAGCTGGGATTAGAACCCATGACATTCTGACTCTCCGGCCTGTTCTCTAGCCACAAAACCACGCTGCTTCCAGGCGACGAGCCAGCCTGGAAGGACATTGCTGAGACAGAGTGGGGTGAATGACTCATTCACCTTTCTTGTGGTCATGTGCCCAAATTCATATCTGCTATTTGCCAGTACTCTTCTTAAGTGGTAAAACCTGTTCCCCACTTCAACCTTTTTGTGTATCCAGAAGGGTCCTTACCTAGGGTGAGTAAAAACTATATTTATTGAGCAATTTATCTGTGCCAAACATGGTGCTAAGCACTGAGGTAGTAAATGCAAGCGACTCAGATTGGGCCTTCTCTGAACCACATGGAGATCACTAGTAAGAGGTAGGGAATATTCAGTTAAGACTGTGAACCCGCTGTGGGCAGGGATTGTCTCTATTTGTTGCTGAATTGTACTTCCCAAGCACTTAGTAAAGTGCTCTGCATGCAGTAAGCGCTCAATAAATGATTGAATGAATGAATGAATGTCTGTCTCCCCTTCTAGATTGTAAGTTTGTTGTGGGCAGGGAACGTGTCTCCCAACTCTGTTTTATTGTACTCTCCCAAATGCTTAGTACAGTGCTCTGGACACAGAAAACACTCAATAAATATTATAAATAATAGGATTGATTGACTGAGAAGCACGTAGCTTATGCCCATTTTATGGATGAAGAAATTTGGGGCCCAGAGTGGTTATGTGACTTGTTCAAATAATAATGATAGTAGTGATGGCGTTTGTTAAGCGCTTACTATGTGCTAAACACTGAGGGGGTACAAGGTAATCAGGTTGTCCCACATGAGGCACACAGTCTTCATCCCCATGTTACAGATGAGGTAACTGAGGCACAGGGAAGTGAAGAGATTTGCCCAAAGTCACACAGCTGACAAGTGGTGGAGCCGGGATTAGAACCCATGACCTCTGACTCCCAAGCCTGAGCTCTTGCCACTGAGCCACGCTGCTTCTCAAAGTGACAAAGCCGACAAGTGGTGGAGCTAGGTCTTGAACCTGGGTCTTCTGGATCCTAGAACAGATTGCTTCCTGACTTGAAATCCTACAAGGACAGGTTGCTCTTGTAGGTTCCTCTGACGCTCTGAAGTCTGTCACTCCCTGAGAGATCAAGGACAGGCTACATTCCTTCTCAGTGCCTCAGTCTATTCATTGTATCCTGCAAATAACGTGGAGTTTCTGCTTCTAGATAAGAACGTGGCCAGCACTCCCTACTTATTATCATCACAGTTTCTCAAGACAGTCAGGGTAGTGTTGACGTTGGCACACTCACCCGAAAACCCCTAAATAATAATGATGGTATTTGTTAAGCACTTACTATGTTCTAAGTGCTGGGGAGGCTATCAGGTGATCAGGTTGTCCCATGGGGGGACTCAAAGTTTTAATCCCCATTTTACAGGTGAGGTAACTGAGGCACAGAGAATAAATAAATAATGATGGCATTTATTAAGCACTGGGGAGGTTACAAGGTGATCAGGTTGTCCCACAGGGGGCCCACAGTCTTAATCCCCATATGAGGTACTGAGGCACAGAGAAGTTAAGTGACTTGCCCGAAGTCACACAGCTGACAGTTGGTGGAGCTGGGATTTGAACCCATGACCTCTGACTCCAAAGCCCATGCTCTTTCCACTGAGCCACACTAAATGAAATGCATAGCGGACGCGCATGATACATTGGCATAGAAAATGCACTTTTAGAAGTTCATTCAAACTCTGTTCCAAAGTACGGCCATCCGATAACATAGTGACTTCAGGGTGAATGCATCCTCCTAGCTTGTTGAACTCAGTATTGCCTCACTCTGCGGCATGATCCCTAACTTACTCTACGGGCTATACCTGAAAAGGTCGTTGCCAACAATGAAGTCCTGGAATCAGTCCATCTTGCTTCAGCACTGTGATGCTCACCCACACCCAGCTCCTTATGGCTGGAAAACAGGAGGAGGGAATTGGAATTCTTGATTATCAACTGGCTGTGGAGGTGACTGTGAGGAGATCAGGCCTCCAAGAGGCCTTCCCAGACTGAGCCCCCTTTTTCCTCTCCTCCTCCCCATCCCCCCTGCCCTACCTCCTTCCCCTCTCCACAGCACCTGTATATATGTTTGTACAGATTCATTACTCTATTTTACTTGTACATATTCTATTTATTTTGTTGATGATGTGCATTTAGCGTTAATTCTATTTGTTCTGATGACTTGACACATGTCCACATATTTTGTTGTCTGTCTCCCCCTTCTAGACTGTGAGCCCGTCGTTGGGTAGGGACCATCTCTATATGTTGCCAACTTGTACTTCCCAAGTGCTTAGTACAGTGCTGTGCACATGGTAAGCGCTCAATAAATACGATTGAATGAATGAATGAAAGATACAGTGAAATACAACATAAAATGATGTGGCAATGCCATGGGCTTCCTGAAGACTACAGTGACAACTTCGTGTTCAGAAATTAGAGAAGCAGCATGGCCTGATGGATAGAATATGGACCTGGGTTTTAATCCCTGCTCTGCTATTTGTCTGCTGAGTGACCTTAGGCGAGTAATTTAACTTTTTTGGGCCTCAGTTATCTCAACTGTAAAATGGGGATTAGGACTATGAGTTTAGTATAGTACTTGGCACATAATATTAAAAAAAAAGGGAATGATTTGCCTTTTGGCAAACAGAGGTTGTGGAGTGGTTGGATTGGTAGGATGAAGAATTAAAAATAGGGTCAGGGAAGGAGTGTATAGGATTTGTTGCCACTGGAAGTTGGGAAGCCAGAAAATATCACCACTGTCTCTATATGTTGCCAACTTGTACTTCCCAAGTGCTTAGTACAGTGCTCTTCACACAGTAAGTGCTCAATAAATATGATTGATGATGATGATGATATCACCAGATTACAGGAGGTTTTGGAGAAATCTGTTGTTGACCAGCAGAGTGGCCTAGTGGAAAAAGGATGGGCTTGGGAGGCAGAGGACTTTTTTTATAGCATTTGTTAAACACTTAGTATGTTCCAAGTCCTGTTTGAAGTACTGAGTAGATACAAGATAATCAGATTGGACATAATCTGTGTCCCACATGGGGCTCACAGTCTTAATCCCCGTTTTACAGATGAGGTAACTGAGCCCCAAAGAAGTGAAGGTCCCACAGCAGACAGGTTGTGGAATCAGGATTGGAACCCAGATCCTTCTGACTCCCAAACCCAGGCTCTATTCACTGGACCACGCTAATCCTGTCTCCACCACTTGCCTACTGTGTGCCCTTGGGTAAGCAGTTCACTTCTCTGTGCCTCTGTTTCCTTCTCTATAAAATGGGGATTCAATACCTGCTTTCCCTTTGTGGGACAGAGACTGTTTCTGACCTGATCAATCAAAGGTATTTATTGAGTGCCCATCAATGTACTAAATGCTTGGGACCTATTTATCTTGTATTGTGCCCCAGTGCTAAATACAGTGCTTGACTCATTCATTCATTCATTCATTCAATCATATTTATTGAGTGCTTACTGTGTGCAGAGCACTGTACTAAGCGCTTGGGAAGTACAAGTTTTCAACATATATAGAGATGGTTCCTACCCAACAGCGGGCTCACAGTAAGCCCTTAACAAATACCACAGTTATCATTACTGCTATCGTCATTATTATTACATTGTTAAATCCAGAATAAGTTACTACAGGGAAATTAGGAATGCAGGGGTTTGGAAGTTAAGGAGAACAGCCATGATCTGGTTTCTTCAAGTTCCTTCAAGCGGCCTGTAGTCACTTTTGCAGGTGGAATACTGGTCTGAATAGCGGTGGTCTGATCAAGGAGTGGTTCTGATGATGCATCTGGGAATTTTCTACTTGCTTGTGTGGAAGAGACCGTAGGCCAGAGAGTCAATCTTTTCAGCCGCACATGTATAAATGTATGAAACTTGACATTGTCCCCCTCCATTTCTCTCCTTTTTTCTCTGTCCCTTTCTCACCAACCCTGGAGAAAGCCAGGAACAAATGATGCCCGCATTTTTAGGAAAAATTCACTTTAGGATGGTTCGGTCTTAAAGCTACTCTGGCAGACAGTCACCCATCTTGTTCAGTTGTTGAAATGAATGACCCATTTGTGTTTGTCACTCTGCCACAAAATCAAACTTACATTGTGCAATTCATTGGGTTAGTTTCTCTGGGCCCACGTATGCGAGCAACTAGAATCGAATTACTATATTTCCTCTATGTTCTTTGGCATTTAGGGAATGCATCGGTGGTATTTAGTGGAAAACTTGCTGTCGGAACTTGGACAAACAGTCAGTAGGTTGGGCATTTTACTATAATTTTCTTCTGAGTTTTTCTTGTTGTTTTATCAATAAGGCATTGATGAGGTGCTAGGGAACAACAGACCCATTTAGTCCCAGATAAGACTAGGTCAGTGTCTTATTTACCAGCATTTTCCCAGGCACGAGGCCCGTTTCCCTCAGGGGTCACTGGGCCTTTGCAAGCAGCATTCATTCTGCCAGGCACTTTGTAATGTGCAGTGAACAGTGTCATTTATTTTCATTTCCTCGTACTTAATTGCATGTTTCTTGCTTCCAACATTCAGCCAGAAGGCAGGTGGCAGAAGCAGTAAACTAAGCCATGACTAGCTGTCGTACTTACAGGCCATATAACTCTCTTCTGAAACAACTTGGTTGTTTACAATTCAGCAGGAGCTACTGTACTGGAAAAATGTTCCTGTCCATTGGAAGTTCAAAACATTTTTTTTTCCAGCTCTGAAAAAGTAACTGTATAGTGTGACATCAAATCGGAATTAACTCTTCCCTGATCTCCCTCCCCCAAATCCCTGGTACTTTTCAGAAGGCACGATTTCAGCGTATTGTCCTGGAAATAGACTGTGTCTGATCTGATTATCTTGTATCTAAGCCAGCATTTGGTATACGGGTTGGCCTAGTAGGTGCTTAAATGACACAATTAATATGACTATTAATATTCATGAATAGAAACAAGGAGATAAGCAGTGTGATAAAGTGGAAGGAGCACAGGCCTGGGAGTTAGTCCACTGTATTTATTGAGCACTTACTATGTGCAGAGCACTGTACTCAGCACTTGCGAGAGTACAAAACAACAATAAAGAGACACATTCCCTGTCCACAATGAGCTTACAGTCTAGAATCTAAGGACCTGGGTCTATTCCCAGCTCCAACACTTGTATGTTGTGTGATTTTGGGCATGTCACTTAACGTCTTAGTGCCTTAGTTACCTCATCTGTAAAATGGGGATTGAGACTGTGAGCCCCATGTGGGGCAGGGACTGTGTCCAAACTGATTATCTTTTATCTACCCTAGTGCTTAGTGCAGTGCCTGGCACATAAGTAAACACATAATAATAATAATGGTATTTTTAAGCACTTTCTATGTGCCAAGCACTGTGTTACCATTCAAAAAAATAAATATTCTGGTTAACTGTACAAACAATAGCGTGAGAAGTTTGAAGGGCAGCTTTTAGTTAAATTATGTCTGAAATATCATTCCTAAAATATAAGTATCTGTCCATACATTTTGAATTATCCTTCGTTAAAATGGATCAACCCAAGATGAAGATAAGTCACTTAAGCAAACATAATATCATTAAATACCCTATAAGTAATTAAGTGCCTCTGCTGTTCAAAAGCAATGATCATTCTGGTTCTTCTTGTAGATTAGCATTGTCTCCCCTAATGATGTGAGTAAATAAAAAGGCCCCTGGTAGTCCCAAATAAACATTTTCAGTTGGTGTAGTGTTAATAGCAATACTTATATTGCTTTTGTTCACAGATATGACTTTTCACTGACAGAAATTTATTAATATATTAAGGTCAAGTGATAGCCCTCCTTCATTCTAGTGTCCTGCTGGAGCATCAGTCTCTGACACATGATGATGATTTTGGGACAGTCCCACCTAAATGTTGCCCAAGAAACAGCATGGTCTAGTGGAAAGAGCACAGACCTGGGCATCAGAGGATCAGGGTTGTAATTCCAGCTCCACCATTTGTCAACTGGGTGACCTTGGGCAAGTCACTGTGCCTCAGTTCCCTCAAATGTAAAATGGGCATTAAACACCTGTTCTCCCTCTTATTTAGACTGTGAGCCCCAGTGTGGGACCTGATTCTCTTCTATCTACCCTGCACCTAGTACAGTGGTTGGCATATAGTAAGCACTTAGCAAATAGCACAATAATGATTACTAAGTGCTACTATTCAGGTGTCTTTCACCATGAGAATCACGCCACTGAACTGCAGTAGTAGTCAATCAATCAATCAATTGTATTTATTGAGCGCTTACTGTGTGCAGAGCACTGTACTGAGCGCTTGGGAAGTACAAGTTGGCAACATATAGAGACAGTCCCTACCCAACAGTGGGCTCACAGTCTAAAAGGGGGAGACAGAACAAAACCAAACATACTAACAAAATAATCAAAAATCAAAAATAGTCAATGAACCCAATGTATTCATTGAGAGTTTACTGTGTGTAGAGCACTGTACTAAGCATTCATTCATTCAATCATTTATTGAGTTCTTATTGTGTGCAGAGCACTTTACTAGGCACTTGGAAATTACAGTTCAGCAATAAATAGAGACAATCCCTGCTAAGCACTTGGGAGAGTACAATATAACAGAGTTGGTAGGCACATTCCCTTTCCACAAGGAGCTTCCAGTCCAGAGAATCCACAGAAACTTTTTTTTTTTTAACAGATTTGGTCCCATATATAGCTAGGTGATCATTTTTCCTGAAGTGTGAAATTTCCCTGGTAATTAGCAACTTTCACTCTGAATGATAGTCAGGGGGTCTCACTGATTGAAATGAAATGGAGAATCTGGGGAGAAGTGGCATTTCTCTTCTGAAAGCACTAGCTGTCCATTACGATTAGTAGAGGCCAAAAGGAGTTCCATGCTCAATTAATCAGTGAGATTTATCGAGCTTTTACTATGTGCGGAGCACTGCACATCGTGAAGTACATGTGGAGGGATTATGAGTGTAGGACTCCCTCTCTAGGTGATCTACTACCGATGGCATCCATGGAGCATCATGGCATAATGGATAAAGAACTTCTGGGAGTCAGAAGGTCATGGGTTCTAATCCTGCCCCATCACCTGTCTGCTGTGTGACCTTGGGCAAATCACTTTACTTCTCTGTGCCTCAGTTACTTCATCTGTACAATGGGGATTGAGACTGTGAGCCCCACCTGGGACAGAGACTGTGTCCAACCTGATTTGATTGTATCCACCCCTGCAGTTAGTACAGTGCCTGGTACATATTAAGTGCTTGACAAATACCACAGTTATTATGGAACCAGCGTGTGTCAGGCCAGGCCCTGGATAGCCAAATGTTTTTCAGGATTTTTGATAGGCCGATCCACATCTTAGAATGCCCGAGATGGTTCTTCTCTCAGACATTCACCAATGATCACTTAACCCATACTGCAATCACTGAATCGGTGGCATTTATTGAGCGCTTACTATGAGCAGAGCACGGTGCTAAGAGCTTGGGGAGTAGAATACAGCAGAATTAGTAAATATGTTCCCTCCCATAATGAGCTGGTAGTCTAGAGGAAGATTCCCAGATTCTGCCCTTTCCGTAAGACTAGCCATAGGGCTAGAAGTGATTGGCTGAATGATTCCGTAGGAGGCCCAGAGTCTATTGACTCTTCTTCTGGAAACTGACAAAAGCAAGAGTCAGAGGACCTGGGTTCCAATCTCTGATGCCTCATTTGCCTGCTGGGTGACCTTGGACAAGTCACCTCACACTTCTCTGTGCTTCAGAAGACATAAAGTGGGGATTCAGTACCTGTTCCCTCTAGACTGTAAGTTCACTGTGGGCAGGGAACATTTCTATTACCTCTATTCTCTCCCAAGTGCTTAATTCAGTGCTCTGCATGCAGCAAGTACTCAATTAATATGATTGATTCTCCTTAGTTGACTATGAGCTCCATGAAGGACAGGGATTGGGTCTGATTTGATAACCTTTTATTGACCCCAGTGCTTCGAACAATGCTTGACTTGTAGTAAGTGCTTAATAGATACCTTAATAATAGCAATAATTATCTTGCAGCATTTTCTGAATGCTTGTCTTGAAATTTTTGAGAGCTACTTTAGTCCTCTGCATTTGAAGAGTCTCCAAGGGGCGTGGAAGCAGGGTCTTGACAGTGGTTTCTTGTATCTTCTTCAACCGTTACTTTGCAAATGTATCAGTAGACTAACTTTGTTGATACAACGCTCCTGCCCTGCAATTAAGGCATGGGCATTCCCGGTAACCATCTTCTAGCCCAGTGGACCCAATAAGACCTGAGAAGATCTACAGCAATTAGAGGCCAGTTTATTTTCAAATTGTAAAACCTTTGATTGCCTTTGGAAACTATTAGGGAGTTAGTGCAGATATACAAAAAAGTCTAAAATATTTAGTTCAGTTTGTCTTCTCAAAATAAGTAATTGAGGTTCTTAAATCCCAGCTAAGATATATTTCAAGTGGTTTTCAAAGGGTTGTCCTGATTTTCAGTCTGGGTGAAAAATAAATCAGTTCTCCTGAGAACCAGAGCAGAATGAATGTGCAATTATTGTTTCAGATACTGAAACATCAGCCATGGAGGAACCCCAACTTATAAGACATGATTTCAGTATTAGCATCAAAAAATGGAGGGGGAACATCTATCTCCTACTCTCTCCAAGAAAATTCCCTTCTTTTTCTGGCTACTTCTTCCAATCTCATAGCATTCGACAAGACCAGAATATAAATGAATATGAAGTGCTCTGTGCACATTATTGCTTTATCTAAAAGCAGTTGAAAAATTCTTGGAAGAATATATTAGAGTTCTCCCAATATCACTACCCAATTCAAATGGGAAAATTTGAGGATCTCCACTTCTTGCAAGTGGAATAAGGATACTTTATGTAGCATCAGAACTATGAAAACAGTTTTTATATCAACAGCTTCATTTTTTATGTACTATATCAACACTTCCTCATTGAGTACCTTCTGGGTCACCTGACTTTGTCTTGGTGCTATCGTTAAAGAATTGATGATATTTGGGATATGCTTAAATATACCAAGCTCTGCAATCTCCTATACATTTTTTCTCAGCTCAAAATGGTCAATTGCACTGTATTTCAAATGACTTCGGGCAACAGAGATGTTTTTGGCTTGTTTAAGTCAACTGGACATGTACAAGAACCTATGGATTGGCAATATAGCATTCTTAAGACATTTGTCACAAAATGGAGGTGTGTAAAGGGCCAAGCTTTCTGAGCTGTGAGCAGATTGTTGTGATTTGAAAACAGTTGAGCTATACAATTCCTCAAGGAGCAGAGATTTCTTCTACTTTCTTCTGAGCAAAGTCAGCAGACAGGTATTATGACCAAAAATCTGAGGATTTATGCTCTTAAACCAACTGTCTCTAAGTCTCCAAAACTAATTTGACCCAATTCAAAGTGTAGCCTGGGGGCATAGATGTGGTAGTTCTTTATTTTTGTTTTTTAGGGGGGGGGTTTGCACCTGCTCATAATACACTCAGAATTGGATCAGATTAACTGATCTTGCCTAGGTAGAGCAGAATTTTCTGTTTTCCATTCCTTTTGCCCTTGAAAACAGAATAGGGCTCCTCTAAAGTGAATGTCCAACCCTTATTTAACAGACTATGAGTTACCACTCTTGTACGGTATGAGTTTTAGGTTCTCTTTCTTATATTTTCTAGTTTAAAGCCTTCCGAAAATTTCCCCTCCTCCAACAGCCTTCCTGAATTAATCCTCAACACCCAAGTCACATCAACCCTAAAGCCACCTCTGCCACTTACGTATTAATTCACTTCTTCAGCAATTCTTTCATTATGCCACCATAATCAAAGGTACAGTCTACTATTTATTCTAATTATTCAATTTGTAGATAGTTCTATGTCCATCTCCCCTTTTCAAGTATAAGTTCCTTGTGCAGAGGGAATGTGTCTCATGCATCTGTTTCACTTTCCCAAGTGCTTAGTACAGTGCATTGTCACTCCCGGGACTTCAATAAATACAGTTACTACTATATCTACTACTAGCTCACTCATCTACCTGAAAAATATGCTTCTCCCTCCCCACCCAAGGGTACTACATCCAAGAGTTCCAACTATGGTATTATGAAACTGCATCATCAATGTAGACTTGATGTATCTTCCCCTTAAGTTATTAATATAATGTTCTTCCTTTTTCCTTTTTTGATTTTGGCACAGGACAAGGCTTACAATCCCATCTCTGATACCTGGGCAGCTTACTTAGCTTATTTGAACTCAGTTTCCTTATCTGTAAATTGAAGGCAACAACACTTACCTCTCCCTACCTAGCAGGGAGAAGTGCCAGTAAATGTTAATGTCAGTGTTTTAAGGAAAATGCAGGTATAGAAAGTAGCCCATTCCTTTTTCATCTGGTGATCTAGCTTGACTCAGTTATCTAACCACAGGGCACCAGGCACACGAGTTTATTCCTCCACCAGCTTCTAAAAGGAGAGGTCTTGGATTTGCCTCTCTTGAGCTCTTCAGCTTTGTTAATTTTGTTTTTTCATGTAACGAATGAATTCACTCTGAGTGACATGTTAGTGCAAATCTTGGAGCTGCCAGGGGACAATTACATTCACTGGGATCATTAGCTTTATTAAACCCTTTGGATACCCAGAGAAGCTTGGGCACGAATACAAATACCACAAATCACCAGGTATCCAGATTTTCTTGTCAACCTTCTCAGAACGAAGATCCATCAAATGCCCTTCGGTGCTCACTGCACATTAGACATAACTTGAAGTCCTCATCAAACCCTCCCCCAAATAGGTCTGGTTTCCTTTAAAAAGTCATCAACAGGTTTACTGCAGTCGACAGCTAAAAAAAGACCTAATCCTCCACTTCAGTTCTTACATCAGTGAACCAGAAGAAACGTTACACCTTAAATTCAGGTCTAATGAGACTTCTGAGTGCGAAGAGATGGGCAATCTGTTCTTAAGAAATTATTTTATATTCATTTCCTATTATTTTTAGGTAAGGAAGGATCACTGACGTTCCTTCTTTAAGTTCTGCACTTAGAGCGGGTTTCCTGATGGAAGGTCACTTTGATATTATAGAAGGTTTATTGGTTCTTGACCCCTTCTCTGTTACATCATCTTGCTCAAGTTTGGAAAGAAACAGTGTCAGTTAGAGTGGATGGCTGTTACATGGTCAAAGTTGATCCAAAACTTGTTGCATTGGTTGTTTCTGCATGCTTGGCAAATGGAATGTCTTAGTTCCCATTTGGTGTTAAAACCCACATCCATTCTCTTTCTTGAGAAGATTCTATATTCACACTAACCCTACACCTTTTAACCTTAATTATCCTCATCCTCCAAACCACCATCTCTATGTTTACCCACCCAAGTGCCCTCCTCCTGTCTGATATACTAGCTCAGTACTACCAATTAATCCCTGATAGTGAACCAATTTAACAATAATAATGATGATGGTATTTGTTAAGCCCTTACTATAGGCCAAGCACTGGTCTAAATTCTGGGGTGGACACAGTTCCTGTCCTCTATGGGGCTTGCAGTCTTAATCCCCATTTTACAGATGAGATAACTGAGGCCCAGAGAAGTGAAGTAATTTACCCATGTTCACACAGCAAACAAATGGTGAAACCGGGATTAGAACACACATCCTCTGACTCCCAAGGCCATGTTCTTACGGCCATGCTGCTTCCCGTGCTTCTTCTTGCTGCTTCTCTAATTTAGAAAAACCATCTACCTCTTGCTATGTGCTCCTTTTTGGGAATACTGGGTCTCTCTCCAAATCTCCATGCAGGAACTAGTCATATGCCAATTGCATTTATGTGCTCCAGAAATGGGGAAGGAACATACATGTTCTCTTCTTGTGCCTGTGCCACCAAAAGGAAAGAAGAAAAATATGAAATTTTTTCTTTTCTTTTTTTAAATTGAAGGCAGACATTGGCAAACATCGGGGGAAAAAATATGAGTATTAACCAATTTATTTGGAAAATCATTCTTCAAAACCAAATCATCTTCAGTGTACCCATTTTCCAAGAACAATCATTCTCCCAACACAAAATTCAATATAGTGAAAAGGAGCCAAATGGAAAATTGCTCAGACTCCCAAACACGGGCATAAAGACAGTCTTCTGTGAGGAAGGTCTAAAATTACATGTGAGAGAAAGAGGTGGCAATCTAACATAAACTAAAAACAGAAAATGGAAGGATTCTTTCCTAGAGACACATGCTGAAAGATTAAGACAAGAAAATGAGGTGAAACCTATTGAACAGTTGTGTCATGGCAGAAACACCTTCTTATGGCAGATCCATAAAGGAAATTGATCTGGGCCCCTCAAATAGGCTTTTGCTAGCTCATGGAACATGAGAGAACACAAGGGGTCCTCTCTGTTGCTCCTCCAGTCCCCAAAGAGTCAACAGGGCAGCCATCTCCCCCCAAAATATTTTTTTAAAGTATCTCCAGATGTCTAAACTGCAAATTGAAGCCTATTTCCTCTTGTCCAATTCCCCCATGGTTACAGAACACAGCTGTTCACAGCCACTTGTATGATATCCTTTCATGTCCTTGAAGAGGGATATTAAGTCTCTCCTCAGTTTTGTCTACCCTGGACCAAAAAAAAAAAAAAAACCTAGTTCTGATAGCCTGTCCTCAGAGACCCTATTTTCCCGAAGTGTTCATTTTGTTCTGTCCTTTCCCCTGGAGAGTCTCGGTGTAGTTGTGGACTCCCAAACTGGACCCAGAAAGCCAGGTCCTAATTGATGCCACTAAGCAGCAAGAGCTGCCTTGCTTTTTCTTCTGTACTAGTATTGAGCTCATTTCCTTTTTCAGTGGCATTTGTTAAGTGCTTATTATGTGCCAAGGGGTATACTAGGTGCTGGGGTAGATACAGGATAATCAGGTTAGACAAAGTCCATGTCCCACAAGAGGTTCACAGTCTTAATCCCCATTTTACAGATGAGGAAAGTGAAGCAAAAAGAAGTGAAGTGACTTCCCCAGGGTCCCACAGCAGACAAGTGGCAGAACCAGGGTTAGAACCCAGGTCCTCTGATCCCAGACCCATGCTCTTTCCATTAGGCCATACTTCTTTCCCTGTTGCTCCTGGTTTCCGGCTCATCTCTGCTTGTGGTCCACTATGAACCTCAGATCCATTTCTGCCTGGCATAAGAAAGCCAGCGTTCCACCACAATTTGGTTTGATTTTCCTCCCAAAGTGAATTAGCCAATAGCTCTTCCCATTAGACTGCATTTTGTGTTTACTCCTGCCCCCTCTTTCAAGAGAAGAGAAGCAGAGTAGGCTGGTGGATAGAGCATGGGCCTGGGAGTAGTCAGAAGGACCTGGGTTCTAATTCTGACTCGACCACTAGTCTGCTGTGTGACCTTGGGCAAGTCACTTCACTTCTCTGTGCCTCAGATACCTTATCTGTGAAATGAGGACTAAGACTGTGTGCCCCACGTGGGCCATGGACTGTGTCCAACTAGGGACCGTCCCTATATGTTGCCAACTTGTACTTTCCAAGCACTTAGTACAGTGCTCTGCACACAGTAAGCGCTCAATAAATACAATTGATTGATTGATTAGCTTGTATCTACTCCAAGGCTTAGAATAGCGCCTGGCATATAGTAAACACAATGTGTATCATAACAAAAGATCATTTAAAAATTTGATTTGGTTCCCTCGGGTGCCAACTATTCCACCCAATTTGGTGTCCTCAATGAAGTCATCCTCTTTCACGTTGCCTTGCAGAGTCATTATGAATACTGGTTTTGGGTGGAGCAGGAGAAACGCCCTGTATGTTAGGCTAATGGAATTACGGTTGACCTTCACACCCATTGTCTCCCTTTCCCTTCAGCCAGATCCACTCCCAGCTGGGAACTAGACTTCTAGACTGTGAGCCCGTTGTTGGGTAGGGACCGTCTCTATATGTCACCAACTTGTACTTCCCAAGTGCTTAGTATAGTGCTCTGCACACAGTATGCACTCAATAGATATGATTGAGTGAACAAATGAACCCCTTAGGTAGGAGACAGCACTGGTCAGACAGGTACTGAGATGAGATAGCTCGGCTGGCCAACCAGGGAAGCTCCTCTCTTTCTCCCCACCACCCCGCCGTGTTTTTGGGACATCATGGATTAAACAGAGAGGCCTTTTAAAGGGGCCACTTCACTGGGCTGCGAAAGCTAGCCTCAGGACCAAAAGTGGAAAAACACAGAAGTCGGCACTGCTTGGCCCATAGCATTTCTGAATCTGCAGCATAACAAATCACATTATGTCATTTCATTGTGCGTATTTTCTTCATTTTCTCACTGGACTGCTTTCCGTCATATCTTCAAAATAGATCTGTGACGTACTTCTGTTTGATATTAGCAGAAATTCCAATGTTTCCCCATATGGATGGAGGCAGGAACCAGAGAAATGAGGTTTAAGATGTAACATGGAGGATTAAACACTTAGTACGGTGCTCTGTGGGTAGTAAGTACTCAATAAATACAATTGATTGATTGGATCGGGTTCAGTCTAAAGGAAACAATTCTGGATTGTCTTAAAGGTATTTGTTAAGTACTTACTATGTATTAAGCACTGTTCTAAACACTGGGGTAGAAACAGAATAATCAGGTTGGACACAGTCCCTGTCCCACACGGGGCTCACGATCGAAGTAGGAGGAAGGCCAGTCTAGGATAATCTAATTCAGCAAAGGGATGCTGAGTTTACCTGGAGCAATGGGGTGTCTGACTCCCTCCTCCGTGATATATCATTTTTCTTGACTTGACATTGTTATCATGTCATCACAGTTTATGATGATGATGGTATTTAAGGACTTTTATATGCCAAGCACTGTTCTAAGCACTGATCACTGATCTAAGTGCTGTTGCTTGTGGTTTTGCAATCCACGTTCCTGTTGTCTTTATCTTTCTACACCCATCTGGTTTGGGAGTCAGTCAACCAATCAATGATATTTACTAAGCACTTACCATGAGCAGAATACTGTTCTAAATGCTAAGGAGAGTACAAGTCCAACACAACAGAGTTGGTAGGCAAGTTCCCTGTCCACAATGAGCTTTAAGTCTAGAGAAGCAGACTGGCTTAGCGGATAGAGTTTGGGTCTGGGAGTGAGAAGGACCTGGATTCTAATCCCAGCTCGCCACATGTCTGCTACAAGTCACTTAACTTCTCTGGAACTCAGATGCCTCCTCTGTAAAATGGGAATTAAGACTGTGAGCCCCATTAGCTCATATCTACCCCAGCACTTAGAACTGTGCTTGGCACATAGTAAGCACTTAACAATTATTATTATTATTATTATTATTATTATTATTATTATTATTATCTAGAGAGTCCCATTTGGGACAAGGACTCCGTCTGATAACTTATGCATACATCTACCCCAGTGCTTGTTATGGTTCTTGACACATAGTAGGTTCTGCGTAAATGCTATAACTAATTTACTAACAAACTGAGCCAGTGTGGTTAATCACTTCATCTTTGGGGGAAGGTGGGGGTCTTAAGAACCAGAGCCAGTCTCCTAGGGAATTGTTTAGGGCCACATTTCAGGAGGCAGGGGATGGCTGAGGTGACCTTTAAAGGCCCCTGCCAACCTGAGGATTCTAAGATTATACTCTCACTAAAAAAAAGTCATCATGCTTTATAGCTCTTTTGTAATTTAAAACAGTATTATTGATGATGCAACTCACCGGTCAATGCCCATTCATACAAAGGTAAAAGCATTTTAATCCTCTAATGTAAATAATGCATGAAGTCTGTACTGAATGTAGCATGAAGGATTTGGGCTAGACTTAAGGAAGGATGGCTTGACAGTTAATGTGGTTAAAACCCCAAATGGGTTGCCAAGGGAGGATGGACTCTTCTATGGAGGTCTTTGAAAGCAGGATAGATCCTCAGTGACTGAGGAGGTTTAAGTACAGTTTGAACATGGAAAATTAATAAGGATAACCCCCACTTTCGCTTTCTAAGTAGGGCTTCTGGCGTGGGACAGAATTGAGGAAGAAGGAACTAACAATCTCTGCCGCGGTGGTAGTAGTGCTTCCCCACTCCTCTGCATCTCTTCCTTCTCCTCTTCCTTCTCCTCTTCTTCCTCCTCTTCCATCTCCTTTTGGCTGAGGTGGGAAAGCATCTTCCCTCTGGTTAGGAGGCTGAGCATCTTTCACTTTCCTTTCCTCTGGGGCTCACCTGGAGTGGAGAGCAGTTGGGAGGAAGGCCACAGACTCTGGGGCTGTACTGTGTGGTCAGTGATTTGGTCACCTGCCATCTGTAAAATTTATGTAATTTATTCATATTAATGTCTGTCTCCTCTAGACTGTAAGCTCGTTATATAAAAATAAATTCATTCATTCATTCAATTGTATTTACTGAGCACTTACTGTGTGCAGCGCACTGTACTAAGCGCTTGGGAAGTACACATTGGCAGCATGTAAAGATGGTCCCTACCCAACAATGGGCTCACAGTCTAGAAGGGGAGACAGACAACAAAACAAAACATGTAGACAGGTGTCAGTCATCAGAACAAATAGAATTAAAGCTATATGCACAGCATTAACAAAATAAGTAGAACAGTAAATATGTACAAGTAAAATAAGTAGAGTAATAAATCTGTACAAATATATATACAAGTGCTGTGGGGAGGGGAAGGAGGAAGGACGGGGAAGATGGGGAGGAGGAGAGGAAAAAAGGGGCTCAGTCTGGGAAGGCCTCTTGGAGGAGGTGAGCTCTCAGTAGGGCTTTGAAGGGAGGGAGAGAGCTAGCGTGGCAGATGTGTGGAGGGAGGGCATTCCAGGCCAGGGGAAGGACGTGGGTTGGGGGTCGACGGCAGGACAGGCAAGAACGAGGTACAGTGAGGAGGTTAGCGGCAGAGGAGCGGAGGGTGCGGGCTGGGATGTAGAAGGAGAGAAGGGAGGTGAGATAGGAGGGGGCGAGGTGATGGAGAGCCTTGAAGCCGAGCGTGAGGAGTTTTTGCTTGAAATGAATTACAGATATGTACACAAGTGCTGTGGGGCTGGGAGTGGGGATGAATAAAGGGAACAAGTCAGGACAATGCAGAAGGGAGTGGAAGAATAGAAAAGAGGGCTTAGAGAAGGCCTCTTGGAGGAGATCTGCCTTCAAAAAGGCTTTGAAGAGGGGAAGAGTAATTGTAGGCTATGAGGGGGGAGGGCATTTCAGGCCAGAGGCAGGACGTGACTGAAAGGTCAGTGGTGAGATAGACGAGATTGAGGTACAGTGAGAAGGTTAGCATTAGCGGAGCAAGGCGTATGGGGTGAGTAGTAATAGCAGAGTAGCGAGGTGAGATAGGAGGGGTCAAGGTGATAAAGTGATTTAGTGCCAATAGTGAGGAGATTCTGTCTGATGCACTAACAACACAGAACTTAAAATAGTCACCGTAACTTGCTACCTAGGCTGAGAGACAATGCATGGACAGATAAGGGAGATAGGAAAACAAATACAAAGGACCAGCACGACTTTCGATAGACTGCAAAGCACAAATAGCCATGACGGGACGTCAAACTCCAGGGTGATCACATCAGAGTTGCTCAAAGCTGCTCCTGATAATTCCCTTGAAAAGATGAAGATAAAATCATTTATTTAGGCCCTCTACCTATTACACCATCCCCAGATTAAAGAAGTCCCTAAGTGCCTGACATATTACAGATTTAATGGTATCACATCTCCACCATGAATGCACAAATGAACTCTACAAGGGAGTGAGAGAGGGCGGCTCCCTAAATGGAAAGCTAGGGGGAATATTTGGGCAGATAGAGATGTATACCATTAATGTTAATACCTTTAACAGCAAGTAGAAATCTAAAAGTCTACCCACACTGAAGGGGCTTTCATTGCCTTCAAGTGTTTCCATTTGCATAGCAACCTATGGTGCAGATGAGAGCCATTTCCCTGCCTGGCAGAAGATGCGGGCACAGTTTAATACAAATATTTCTCTGTGGTTCCTGACTGAGGGGAATTCTCTGAGTTCCTCATGCTGTGAAGCTATGGAGGATAGTGCAAATTTCCTTTCTGGTAGCCAAAGGATACCTTTTACTGGTTTCTTCAACACCTCACTGTGAGACTATCAGAAGATAAAAGAAGGTTGAAATCGCTCTATCATATTTCAATTGGTTGAAGAATAGGCAGAGGAGAGAGAATGGGCATCAGGGGACAAGACTGGGATTGGGTCCTCGGCACCTGAGGCAACTGGAGGAGGTGAGAAACACCCAGACATATTTTTGTTCCTAGGTGGAACATCAAATTTTCTCCTCTCTCAGGACCACAGGAAGTAATTCTGTAAACGTTTTTTCTGGGGAGTTCTGTTGGGGGAAAGGGAGATAAAGCTAGTGGAATGAGAGGAGTTACAGAAGCTGGAAGTAGAGAATGTAGCCTGCCAAGCATCCAACTGCCTAGAATAAAGAACTGGCCGGCTGGTGGGCAATCATCCGGTGAATTGAGACACTGTAAACCAGACTTGCAAAAAATCCACAACATTTACCAGCCCGTAAAATAATTTTACTGTCTCTCCTGCCCCACAGGAGCTGGACAGTAAAAAGAGGAAAATCAATATTCTTTTCTGTTTATCTACATAAACAGTTGTTAGCTTTTACTGACTGTTAGAAAGGCAGGTGAAGACACTATTCTGGATCCTCCTTTCTGGAAAAATGGTTTTTTTCTCAAGGATCTGGGTAATTTTTGTGGGAGAAAGAAGTCAAATTTCCACTGATTTCCCCTGAGAAATTTTCCCACATAGCGTAGCCACCTTTGCAAAAATTATGGAACGGGGGCTTGGGGAATCTCCATTTGCCCAAGTTGTCTTGGTTTCTGAAAGCATTTTTCTGGGCCACTGCCCACAGGCTGCTGTTTTTCCAAGCCTACTTTGGAGCCAGAACTTGCTGCCACTTGAAGTTGGACGGCTCGGAAGACTACGGACAAAACTTTGTAGAACGAGAGCCAGGAGTGTCTACATTTTTAGTTTTGAACAGTTCTGTTTCTGTCTGATTGTTTGGCAAGGCGAGTTCTTTAATCTGATTTGTAGTCTCTGTCTCCTGCCAGAACCTCAAGACCTGAAAATGTGGTCAAGGGGAAACTGAATAGAGAGTCTTAAATAAGAAAGGGCTACTTAAGGGATTCTGGTACTTCAGCGCTGAAATGTTGAACCAATAGGTGCAACAGAGGTGTGGGAGACACACTTTCCTCTGAGCACAGCAACTCTTAGAGATAATACAAATGTGTCTTCAAATAGAGAAAGGCTTTAACTACTTCAGGGCCATTAAAGTAGTGCCACTGGAAGGCGTTGGGAAATAGACCCTTGAGTTTTTCTCTTTTTAAAATATCTCAGGGCAAAGGAGGTCCCCTCAGAGATGGTGCCATGGTTTGTTAATTTCTTCAGTCTGGTCTCACTCCTTTCCTATGGAAGGATAAAGGAGAAAGACAAAATTTCCTATTGGGGATCTTAAGAGTGCTAAGCTTAGAGTTGTGGCAAAGTCAAACAGGGCATGGGTCTGGGAGTGAGAGGACCTGGGTTCTGATCCTGGCTCTGCCATTATTCTGCTGTGTGACTTTGGCCAGGTCACACCTTCACTGTGCCTCAGTTTCCTCAGCTGTAAAATGGGGATTAAATAACCATTCACCTCCCTACCTAGGCTGGGAGACCGATGAGAGACAGAGAAATTGTCTGATCTTAGCACACAGTGAATGCCTAACACACACCAGAATTATTAGTACTAGTATTTTAGAGTACTTTCCCCTTTGCCTAGCACAGTGTTTTGCACTGTCAGCTCTCTCAGTACATATTATTGTTTGATTGTGAGTTTCCTCAAGATAGATGTGGGATGAACACATGTGAGAATATTGCTAGTATACCCTCGGACATTTTAGCACACCGAGTGGAGTAAGTCTCCCATTGGAAATGACACATGAACTTTGGTCCTAATATTTCAGAACCGAGAGCCTGTGTGAAGACCATGGTTTTAGTGCTAGTGGCTTGCACAGCACCAGTACAGGTCTACAAGCACCATAAAATTTAAAAAAAGGTCATTAATTTATTAACCTTTCAAAACCCCCTTTTTCCAAAGTGCTGACTCCACGGGGCAATGGGGTGATGGACCCCACTGGTTTCTGAGCTGGACTTTCCTCAGACTTGCTCATTCCCAGTTTCAAGCAAGACCTGGAAGTTTCCAGTCAGGGGTAAAAGGAACCAGAATGGTGGCTTTCTTGCCTATTCTTTTAAGCCTACCTTCTCCCAGTCCTTTATTATTATTATTATTATTATTATGTGCCGTTGAGTAATTTCCAATTCATAGTGACTCCATGGATATACTTTCTCCAGAACATCCTGTCCTTTGCCATAACCTGCAACCTTTCTAATGGTTATTTCATTATCGTTGTTATGGTCTCTTTCCATCTAGCTGCTGGTCTGCCTCTTTCCACGTTTTCCCTGGACTTTTCCTAGCATTAGTGTTTTCTCCAGAAAATTAGTCCTCCTGATTATGATTATCCCACTTCCTGCTCCTCCCTAAAATCCCTGCACCCCTTTGTACCCGTGCTTATAATGAAAAGTTGCCAACTTTCCCCGTGAGGATGGTGGATTTCCTTTTATTAGTATTTCCTTTTATTGTTAGGGATATTGAGGCCAGTAGGCCTGAAACATAAAACATCCCCCTTAGAATATAAGCTCCTTGAGGGTAGAGACCACATCTTCTCCTTCTGTAGCACTTCCTCCCAAGTGCTTAGTACAGGCTTCTACACAGTGCTCACTAAATATGTTAGATTGACTGATTGGCCATTAGACACTGATCTGAGCAGTGGCCAATGTACCTATTTTAAACTTTTAGGGGCTCAGGAGCCAGACTGGCCAGGACTGAGAACATCAAGTTGGGTGGGGCTTGGAACTGGGTCTCACATTTACCAAGTCTGAAGTCGCTGGACTTCAAGAGCCTTTCTGCTGTCCCACAGCTGGGGAAGTGGAGGCCAAAGGGAGGTGAGCCTCAGAGCATGAATGATCATAGTAAAGGTGTTTAAAAACTCTTACCATGCTTCCCAGGTACCTTGATAAGGGCTGAGTTGAGTCCAAATAATCAGATCCGACAATCTGTGTGTTACATGAGGCTCATGATCTAAGAGAGAGAGAAGGAAAGCAGGTATTTGGCCTCATTGTACAATAGGTATTGAGGCTCAGAGAGCTTAGGTGACATCCAAGGTTACACAGCAGGCCACTGGCAGAGGTGAAACTACAGCTTGGGTCTACTGACTCCCAGTTACATGCTCATTTCAGTTTGGTGAAAGGTAAGGGGAGGAGAATAGGCAGAAAATAACAGAATCGGTGGGAAGAAGTGTCAGAGTGTCACAGGCAAGTTAGGAAAAGAAAAGTCCATGATATGGTACAGTGGTTCACTGGACTTTCATTATAAGGTTAGATTATTACCCCAAGATCCAAATACAAAATCACCAGATAGGAAGGAAGTCAATGCTGAGTCTTTCAATGTAAAGAAAAAAAAAAGTCAGTCTGACTTTGGATTAAGGTTGGTATGTTCACTTACGTGCCAGAGAGGAGATTTAAACTTTACCACTTGGAAGAAATGGCAGCTGTTTGAAAGTCCTTTTCACGAGCTTGGGAGTGATTTAATTGAAGATTTGGAGTGTGTGCATTTTCAACCACTTTGCTCAGAAAACCCATTCAGATCTTCTCTGCGATAGAGATATACCACTAGAGCAGTTATGAAGCCTTTCTTTCACAATTTACTGCATACTGTCTAAAATATGGGAAATGGGAAACTCCTTCCTTCCCCAGTTTTCCTCCTCCACCCCCAACAACTCATTCTAGATTTCCAGTTACGAGCATACTTTAAACCTACTAGTGCAGGAAAATGTGCTTGTATAACACCACAGCCACTGGCCTTGTAAGTATGTGACATATATCTCATTTCTGGAGATGTACACCCCAACTCAGCAAGGGACCTGAAAAGGCATTTTTGGGGATACATCTAAGAGATTGCATCCAGGGTGAGCAACACTGAGAGACAATCTCTCTCTGAGTAGCCTTATCTTTAACATGAAAACACAGTTGTATAGCTTTTCAATAAGCTAACCCAACCTTCTTGAAAGAGTCCTCCATGTATAATAATAATAATGGTACTTGTTAAGCACTTACTATGTGCCAAGCACTGTTCTAAGCACTGGGGTAGAGACAGGTTAATCAGGTTGGACACAGTCCCTGCCCCACAAGTGGCTCCCAATCTGAATTCACATTTTACAGATGAGGTAACTGAGTCCCAGAACTGAGGCCCAAGTTCTCACAGTAGACAGTATGTGGTGGAGCTGGGATTAGACCTGGGTCTTTCTGACTTCCAGGCAGCTCTATTCACTAAGCCATGTTGCTTCTCTATAGGAGGTATAGGAGGCATTACTCAATATTCCTCCCCCTGGTCATATCCTCCAACCCATTATTTAAAGCATTGTGCACTTAGGGAAGGTGTCTACTAACTCTGTTATATTGTACTTTCCCAAATGCTTAGTGGAGAAAAGATTCAAATTTCTTCCCGTGAGTCACGCGCCGTTGACCATTCTCTAAGCCTAATGCTTTAAAACATTCTAGGAGCAAATCTAATATGAAACAATAGAATTTTAGATTTGATGGGAATTGGGAATGTCATTGAGTCTGTTCCCTTGACTTCAGGCAACCAGCCCACAGGAAGAAGGATCTATTTAATTTTTAGGAAAGAGGAAATCCCAGAGAGAAATCGGCTCCACGGCCTTCCTCGAAGACCCATTCCTATACTTAAGATCCACTCTAGCTGGGGAGTGTCTTCTTCTAGCTATATTCTAAATCCACCCGCTGCCGGCAAAATTCATTCATTCAATCATATTTATTGAGTACTTACTGTGTGCAGAGCACTGTACTAAGCGCTTGGGAAGTACAAATCGGCAACTTACAGAGATGGTCCCTACCCAACAATGGGCTCAGAGTCTAGACAACGGGCTAATTCCACTTCAGCACTTGTCTGCTATGTGAGCTTGGGCAAGTCACTTCACTTCTCTGGGCCTCAGTGACCCGATCTGTAAAAATGGGGATTGAGACTGTGAGCCCTACGTGGGACAGTGACTGCATCCAACTCGATTTGCTGGTATCCCCCCCCAGGGTTTAGTAAATCCATTTCTCTTGTTTGGATCACAGTACATAAAGAGAACAATTAGTCACCATTCTCTGTGTTAGAGGCAGCATGGTCTGGCGGAAAGAGCGTGGTACTGAGAGTCAGGAGACCTGGGTTCTAGTCCCAGCTCAGCCAGGAGACTGCTGTGTGACCTTGGACAAGTCAATTCACCTCTTTGTGCCTCCGATTCTTCATCTATAAAACAGGGGTAAGATACCTAGAGAAGCAGAGTGGCTCAGTGGATAGAACATGAGCCTGGGAGTCAGAAGGATCTGAGTTCTAATCCTGACTCCGCAACATGTCTGCTGTATGACCTTGGGCAAGTCACTTCACTGCCCAGATACTTCATCTGTAAAAATGGAGATAAGAGTGTGAGCCCCATGTGGGATAGGGACTGTGTCCAATCTGATTAACTAGATTCTACCCCAGCACTTAGCACAGTGCTTGGTACATAATAAACACTTAACAAGTACCATCATTATTATTATTATTGTCATTAGCATACCTAATCACACTCTGCTTTAGAAATGTGAACCCCATGAGGGACAACAGGACAACAACTATACTTGGATCTGACTACAATGTGTGGCATAAAGTAGTGGAAAGTTGTCCTTTGATTTGAAGATAGCGGTGCAGGCTGTGAGACTGAATCTGTGAGGGTGAAGGTCTCTGTGAGAGAATCATTTGCCCATTTTGTCCACAAAAGTACAACAGTGCCCCTTCTCTAGCCCCTGGCTGTTCAAGATGTGTATTTCTCAGACACCAGGGACTAAACAGGGAGAGATATGTCCTACTGTGGCAGGACATACGCTTGCTTTGGCAGTAGAGGTGATGGCTTGCACTGAGCCATTCACACTCTCTCACACAGTCCCCTTGTTCCCAGAGGCAAACATTCCGAAACTGGTAGGGAGAATGAATGGTCTGTGTTTTGCTCCCAAAGCAGAACTTATCTTCCCACCCAAACCCTGTCCTCCCTCTGACTTTCCCATCACTGTAGACAGAGGCACCACCATCCTTCTTGTCTCTCAAGCCCATAGCCTTGGCATTATCCTTGACTCCTCTCTGCCATTCAACCCACATATTCAATCCATCACTAAATCCTGTCAGTCCCACCTTCACAATATAGCTAAAATCAGCTCTTTCCTCTCTCTTATCCTATCCTGCCTGGATTACTGCATCAGCCTCCTTGCTGACCTCCGAGCCTCCTGTCTCTCCCCACTCCAGTGCATACTTCACTCTGCTGCCCGGATTATTTTTCTGCAACAAACATTCAGGACATGTCACCCCGCTCCTCAATAAACTCCAGTGGTTGCCCATCCACCTCCACATCAAACAAAAACTCCTCATCATTGGCTTTAAAGCACTTCACCACCTTGCCCTCTCCTGCCTCACCTCATTTCCTTCCTTCTACAACCCAGCCCACACACTTTGCTACTCTAGTGATGACCTTCTCGCTGCGCCTCCATCTCGCCTGTGTTGCCACCAACCCCTAGCCCCCCGAGCTGCCTCTGTCCTGGAAGGCCTTTCCTCCTAAAATCCAACAATTACTCTCCCCAACTTCAAAGACTTATTGAAGGCACATCTCCTCCAAGAGGCCTTCCCAGACTAGCACCTCCCCCCACTTTCTCTTCTCCCACTCCTTTCTGAGTCACCCTGACTTGCTCCTTTTGGAGGATGGGAGATCAGAGAGGAGGCTGATGCAGTAATCCAGTCGTGATAGGATGAGAGATTGAACCAGCAGGGTAGCGGTTTGGAGAGGAAAGGGCGGATCTTGGCGATGTTGCGGAGGTGAGACCGGCAGGTTTGGGTGACAAATTGGATGTGAGGGGTGAACGAGAGAGCAGAGTTGAGGATGACACCAAGGTTGAAGGCTTGTGAGACGGGAAGGATGGTAGTGCCATCTACAGTGTTGGGAAAGTCAGAGAGAGGGCAGGGTTTGGGGAGGAAGATAAGGAGTTCAGTTTTGGACATATTGAGTTTTAGATGGCGGGCAGACATCCAGATGGAGATGTCTTGAAGGCAGGAGGAGACACGAGCCTGAAGGGAGGGAGAGAGAGCAGGGGCATAGATGCAGATTTGGGTGTCATCAGCGTAGAGATGATAGTTGAAGCTGTGGGAGCGAATGAGTTCACCAAGGGAGTGATTGTAGATAGAGAACAGAAGGGGACCAAGAACTGACCCTTGAGGAACCCCTACAGTAAGGGCATGGGAGGGGGAGGAGGAGCCCGCAAAGGAGACTGAGAATGAACGGCCGGAGATAAGAGGAGAACCAGGAGAGGATGGAGTCTGTGAAGCCAAGGTTGGATAGCGTGTTGAGGAGAAGGGGGTGGTCCACAGTGTCGAAGGCAGCTGAGAGGTCGAGGAGGATTAGGATAGAGTAGAAGCCTCAAATATCTGTAAGACCTCAATGGGCACCAATGTTCCCTCACCTGTTTTGGTACTTGGAAGTACAACAATGAATTTGACAATGAATTTGACTTGGAGGAGCTCACCTCGTCTAAGAGGCCTTCCCAGACTGAGCCCCCTTTCTCCTCTCCTCCTCCCCATCCCCCCCGCCCTACCTCCTTCCCTTCCCCACAGCACCTGTATATATGTTTGTAAAGACTTATCACTCTATTTTACTTGTACATATTTACTATTCTATTTATTCTGTTAATGATGTGCATTCAGCTTTAATTCTATTTGTTCTGATGACACCTGTCTACTTGTTTTGTTTTGTTGTCTGTCTCCCCCTTCTAGACTGTGAGCCCATTGTTGGGTAGGGACCGTCTCTATATGTTGCCAACTTGTACTTCCCAAGCGCTTAGTACAGTGCTCTGCACACAGTGAGCATTCAGTAAATAAGACTGAATGAATGAATGAATGACTTAGCAGGGTCAGGGGGTCTTTTCCAACATTTCGGAAACCACAGAGAAAGTCCCAAACAAGGCAAAAACCAAGAGCAACCGAAAAAATGTAATGTCGTCCTCCTCACAGCTAGACAGACTTGAGGTGGAAGACAGCAGGGGCGTCAGAGCAGGACAGCAGCACTAGACTTCATTTTCAGAAAGTCTGGTCCTCCAGTTTGTCTGACCACATCAGCTATCACTTTAAAATGATGGGCATCGCAAACCTGTCTCCCTGAGCCACCCTTCATCAGGCAGTCTAGTCCCACCCAATACTTTTAGACTGTGAGCCCGTTGTTGGGTAGGTACTGTCTCTATATGTTGCCAACTTGTACTTCCCAAGCGCTTAGTACAGTGCTCTGCACACAGTAAGCGCTCAATAAATACGATTGAATGAATGAATGATGATGATTATGGTATTTTTTAAGCTCTTGCTCTGTGCCAAACACTGTATTAAGTGCTGGGGTAGTTTAAAGATCACAGTCCCTGTCCCACATCTAAGGATTGTGTACTTAGCACTGTGATGGTGACACCCCTCCCGATAAGCTCATTAACTACAATGAGCAGTACTTTCGAGGCTGTGCATTCTCATCGACATGCAAAGCCCTGATCGGACTTTCTAGACGATTAATTCTCAACATCATGCAGTGCCCTGAAGGGTACAATATGGACGTGACACTTGTAGATGGTGAAAGAAGCAGAGTGGAAATAGTTCAGAACCCACCCTTGACACAGAGTGAGTGATTAATCAAGAGTTAGTTAAATAGGTGTTGAATAACCACAAGATGCCAAGCTTGGAACTATGAGTTTTTCATGATGCTTGAGTACCATTATTGAACTGGACTCCACCTTCTTTTCTCCAAGCTGTGGACTCCACCTTCTTTTCTCCAAGCTGAATATTCCAAGTGCCCTTAATCTTTCCTCATTTGTCCTATTTTCCTTTCCAAATTCCCTCCATCTCTCTTTGGCTGGGGAAGCCAGAGTATGGGTTTTCCCATAAATGGGAAAATTTACTTCCTGGTTTGGACATATTTTACTCTTATTTGGTGAATCCATTTTTTTTGGTTTGTTTTTGTTTTTAGTGGTGCTAAGTGTTTAGTATGTGCCAGGCACTGTGCTAAGCACTGGGGTAGATACAGGCTAATCAGGTTGGACAGAGTCTCTTTCCCACATGGGGCGCACAGTCTTAATCCCCATTTTACAGTTGAGGGAACTGGAGCACAGGTAAATTAAGTGACTTACCTAAGGTCACACAGCAGACAAGTGGCAGAGCTGGAATTAAAACCCAGGTCCTTCTGACTCCGAGGCCCGTTTTCTACCCACTTAGCCACGATGCATTCAACCACACTGCTCTCTTAAAATGCTACATTTCCAACTTATAGTACCTTGCAGAGTCAAATGGAAGAAAACAAGGATGCTGAGATTTCCCTCATTTGATTCTTCCCCACTTCAAAGTTGGATCCAGTGGAAACTGGACCAACTTGTCCCAAGCCCAGAGGGGAGTGACTCTCATAAAGAGAGAAACGTTCACTGAGGAAAGTCGAATGCTTGATCGATCCTTTCAGCTCTGCAATTCCACACCACCTCAGTCACAATTGACTTTTACAGAGTATTAGTTTGCATTAAAAAAAGAAATCCATTTAATTACACTGGAAAATGCATTCCCCGGTATGCTTTGGGCTGATAGGTACCATCTTGCAGCTGTTCCTATTTAAGGGATAATTGTAGCCTCACTCTTTTATGAGGAAATCATTCTGATTTTGAAAGGATTTGGCCTCAGAGTTTACCCTCATGAGGGAGGATGGATTATTGCCTTGTAAAGTAGCTGAATAGTCAGTCCTATTATCGCTATTATACCACCAATGTTGTCTAATGTGAAAGATCAAAGTACCACACTCAGTTGTGAGATCTAGAAGCATGGCACACTTCCCACTTTTTTTTTTGGCAAAAAAAACCCCAGAACAAAAACATTATATATTACCAGTGGATTCAGGGTCACCAGAGGTATTGGAGGAAATCCGATGTCCAGTTCTTCTGACTTAGGTCTTTTGCTACTTATTCTCCTGTCTTTATGTTTCTAAAGAAAGGCCCAAGAAGGCTCTCCATCACCTCGCCCCCTCCTACCTCACCTTCCTTCTCTCCTTCTACAGCCCAGCCCGCACCCTCCGCTCCCCTGCCGCTAATCGCCTCACCATGCCTCGTTGTTGCCTGTCCCGCCGTTGACCCCCGGCCCACGTCATCCCCCTGGCCTGGAATGCCCTCCCTCCTCACATCCGCCAAGCTAGCTCTCTTCCTCCCTTCAAGGCCCTACTGAGAGCTCACATCCTCCAGGAGGCCTTCCCAGACTGAGCCCCCTCCTTCCTCTCCCCATCCTCCCCCCACCGCCTTACCTCCTTCCCCTCCCCACAGCACCTGTATATATGTATATATGTTTGTACATATTTATTACTCTATTTTATTTGTACATATTTATTCTATTTATTTTATTTTGTTAACATATTTTGTTTTGTTCTCTGTCTCCCCCTTCTAGACTGTGAGCCCACTGTTGGGTAGGGACTGTCTCTATATGTTGCCAACTTGTACTTCCCAAGCGCTTAGTACAGTGCTCTGCACACAGTAAGTGCTGAATAAATATGATTGAATGAAGGAATGAATAGTAATGGTTTGTTTTTTGTTGTTTGTTTGGTTTTTTAACCAGAAAGAAAAATTCCTCTCTAAGTGCTTTTCCACCACAACATTTGTTTTATTATTTCTTATTGTTCGTACTTCTCATGTTTATTACACCACTCATTGACCTTTTTTTTTTACCGATGACAAGTGATAATGTTTGAGAACCTAGACCTCCACATATAACAGTCAAACCTGCAGGAGGTAGTCTGAATTTGGTCCTACGTCACGGACACATATCTCCCAGAACGCCCCACCTCCATCTGCAATCATTCTGGTAGTGCATCCGTAGAGTGTTCTTAGTCAAAATATGGAAGTGGTTGACCATTGCTTTCTTCCAGTCTGAATTTTCCCTGTATTAAAGAAAGTGAGTTGATTCCAAGAATAACAGCATCTATTGTCATCTGAAGGCCCACAGAGTGGATGATGGTAATAATAATAGTGGTATTTGTTAAGCACTGACTATTTACCAAACGCAGTACTAAACACTGGGGTAGATACAAGATAATCAGGTTGGACACAGTCCCTAGCCTACATGGGGCTCATAGTTGAAGTAGGAGGGAGAACAGGTATTGAATCCCTGTTTTATAGAGAAGTCAAGTGACTTGCCCAGAATCACTCAGCAGGTAAGATGCGAAGCTGTGATTAGAAGCCAAGTCTGTGTTCTTTCCACTGGGCCATATTAGAAAGCAGTGTGCTCAGAGACACATGGAACTTGTGTCTCAACTCACTGTATAAAACTGCAACACTTGGAGAATGCTCTAGAAGTGCAGGAATCAATACTAAGGTCTTACGCTTCATGAAAAGGGGAAAGGGACTGGTCAGAAACACTCGCTTCTTGTCCCAGAAAGATTCACCCTAAAATGGAGGTACAGTGAAGGGGAAGGTGATGTCTATGGTTGAAGATTGAGCAGTGCTTCAGTGAGTGGTTGGTTGTTTCCGCTTGAAGCGAGATTTTCTTAAGAAAGGGAAGATCAGTTCAATCCATCACAGGAATTTAAACTTTCTCTAGAGGCTTTGCATTGGACACCCCTGTTCAGAAGGGTGTGTGAACTAACCGTTCTGAGCTATGACGAAGTAGTGTCCTAGGCTCCAATCAGGCACAGGTAACATCAGCAGGGGTGGAGAGCAGAGAAAGCATGACAACAACTATAGATAGCTTTCTAGACCCAGTCATCTGGAAAATAGGTATTCTGACTGACCTACACAAGAAGACTTAGCTTCCAATTTGGATGAAAGAAAACCTCCCTATTTTATGAGTCATTCTGGAGTGCTTGTCTTATGCTGTTGAGTCGTCTCCAACCCATAACGACGCCATGGACCCATCTCTCCCAGAATGTCCCACTTCCATCTGCAATCGTTTTTGTAGTGTATCCACAGAGTTTTCTCGGTAAAGATGTGGAGTGGTATACCACTGCCGCCTTCTGCGCAGTAAACCTGAGTCTCTGCTCTTGACTCTCTCCCATACTGCTAGCTGCCCACCACAGGTGAGTTTTGACTTGTAGCAGATTACCTGCCACTCGCTAGCCATTGCCCAAGCTAGGAATGGAATGGATATGCCTCTGCTTGACTCTCCCTTCCATAGTCAAGACTGGTAGAGTACTGGAAACTCTCCAGATGTGACCCTGAGAGGGGTCTGGAGCATTATACAGTTTTAATATTTCATGATAAGGTTCTGGATAGTGAAGTGATAATACAGTCCCTCCTTCAAGGAACTTATCTTCTAAGATAAAGAGAAAAATTCAAGGGATTTCACTATTCAGCTTTTCCCATTTTTCTCTCTGTGGCTATACCCCTCCAAAGATAGCACTTCTCTGGTTATGGGAGAGTCCTCAGCTTTCCTTCTCTAAGGGGAGCTGGAAGAGAGTTGAGAATAATGGTTTTCTCCAGTTCCTGAGCCATTCAGCTCTACAGCTTGGGGTTAGCAGCAATTTCACATTTCTCCCCCAACTCCTGCATTGCTAAGTGTCACCACCCCACCTTGGCCCAGGCACCTCTTCCCTGGCTCCCTATCACCAACATTTAAGAAAAGTGAACATAGTAAGTGCTTAACAAATACCATTATTATTAAGATTATTCCGCCCCTATTGTTTGCAGAGCACTTAACTAGGTGCTGTGAAAAGAGAGAGAGAGAGAGTCCCTGCCCTGGATGACCTTATAGTCAAATGGGCAACATTTCAAGGGCTCAAACTGAGACTCAAATACAGTCTCATGTGTTTCTTCTAACCATTTATGCTGCCTTCATCAGGTGTAGGAGGCTGAGGGAGAGTATTTTCATCAATTTTGAGGGGAAGCAGTGTCCACATGCTTTGGGATCCAGACTTAGGGGCACTTTGGAAGGGAAACCCCATCCATTTTTAGGGGACAGCTGAAAGACTTTGGTGAAACAAAATGATTTTTCTCCCAGACCTTTATTTCATAGCACCCTAAATAAAGGACAGTCTGTATGAAATTTGGAGTGATGTCCTCACGGCTTATGGAACAGACTTGGGGATACTTGTTGACAGAAAGCTTGAGCTGTCTGCTTTTATTTGCTTACTGAAAAAAATGGCTGGAAAAAAAAAAGTTTTCCTGCTCAACCACTTATGAACGTTTTACATATATAGGTTCAGAGCACAAATTTGTTAATGTCCCAAACAGAAGCAGTCTTGTTTTCAGCCCAACAAAAGGAGGATTTACAACTGGTCCTTTTTGCCATCTGTATAGGTCCACTGGCCATTTTCATTTGAAATGCTCCAACCAGCTCTATTTCCTGTAAGATTGTAGAATTGGGCGTGATGCCTATGTGGCCCAGGAGGCTGCCAGATTGGCTTTGTTGCCCAGAGGTCTTTATCCGATCTTATTTCTATTCTGCTAATGGGGTAGTGCTAATTATACCTCATCTGTTTTACTTGCAATTATTTGTTGGAAGAGAAGCTGGGCTTTGGGTGGTTTGGGGTTTTTTTTTTCCTCCTACATAGGCAATTGCCTTGTAGTAGTCACTTAGCCCCTTTCCACTATTTCGGTAAATAGAAAGTGGACACTAGGACGGTTTGTAATCAGACGTCTCTCCTTAAAACCCTCCTTGATGGTCAGTTTGGCGGAAGTTTTGCAGCTCCTAGAGGGTAGAGATGTGTCTACCAACTCCATGGTATTGTACTTTCCCAAGCATTTAGTTCAGTGCTCTGCACACAGCAGGCCCTCAATAAATACCATTGATTAACTGGTTTGCAGTCTGTCGATTAAGCGAATGGGCTGACTTGAGGGGTCTTGAGTGGCTCGTGGCTCCAAGAACATAAGGTTTGTCTGCACAAAGCAACATCTGCAGAAATGAGTTGGGTGCTGGAGATTTAATCATGTCATTTTCCAGTGTCTAGGCACCTGAAAATGCCCTTCCCCAGAGGTCAACAGAGGTCCACGCACAGGTAACACTAAGTTGCAAAATGCCAGATCTGGACAAGATGGGCCTTTCTTGTTGGCGGCCACCACGGCAGTGATTTTACCCGTTTTTCTCTCTGGAAAAAATGGGGAGAGGCCACCCCTAGAAAGGCCTCAGAGATTCTCACCTTGTATCAATCAATCGTCCCCCTTTTAGACTGTGAGCCCACTGTTGGGTAGGGACTGTCTCTATATGTTGCCAACTTGTACTTCCCAAGCGCTTAGTACAGTGTTCTGCACACAGTAAGCGCTCAATAAATACGATTGATTGATTGATTGATTGGGAAGAGTTTCCAACTGAGGGATGAGAGAGGAAGATCTGGACAGCCTTCCTTCCTTATCCTCAGATGATGCTGGCTCTATTCCACTTTCTGCTCCTTCTTAACTGGGGGCATGATTTGCATGGGGCTGGTTTCCATTTAGTGTTTGTGTGCAAATCTTGCGTGAAGACATACTGGAGATGAGATTTCTGAGCAATCAGGGCAGAAGGTTAATTCAAAGCTAAGGCCTTTTGGGGAGAGAGAGTCATCAGAGACAGTCTGTATTACTGAATGCCCATTGCGACAAGTACTTGAGGATTCCTCTTAGGAACTAGACATGGTCCCTACCCTCAAGGAACTCACATTGAAAGGACAGTTGTACAATCAGGATCAGTGTGCTCAGGAATATGCAGATACTGCAATACCCTTGGTAGAATCCACACAAAGTTTGGCTTTCTCATTTAAGTGGCAGTTGAACAGTGATCCTGGTTTCTAAACTTTGTGTTGTCTCCAAGCTCATCTGAATGGAAACCCTGCCTCGCCTTCTATTAAGACCAATATTAATTATGGTGTTTATTAAGCACTTATTATGCGCCAAGCATGGTACTAAATGCTGGGGTAGATACAAACTAATCAGGTTGGATGCAGTCCCTGTCCCACATGGGTCTCACAGTCTAAGCAGGAGGGAAAACAGGTTTTGAGTCCCCATTTTACTGATGAGGAAATTGAAGCACCGAGAAGTAAAATGACTTGCTAAAGGTTGCACAGCAGAGAAGTGGCAGAGTCAGGATTAGAACCCAGGTCTTCTGACTCCCAGGGCCATACTCTTTCCACTAGACCATGCTGCTTCTAACCTCAATACCCTGTCTCCCACCCTAAAAGTGGATAAATCTACTGAAACAGGAGCAAAAAATGGGTTTTTGGTACTCTGAGACCCGAAAGAAAAATGGTGTCGGCTTAAAAGGAAATGAGCTGGCCAGAGTGAAATTTCAAACCTAACCTGTAGTGAACAGGTTCAGTTGTAGTCACCAAAGGGAAGCCAAGCTTCTGCTGTTGGCTTCCCCAATCCCCGCCCAACCCCTCCTCCTCTGGGACTGTTGCCCCAGAATCCCGGTCTTTGCAGCAGAAGCGGGAGGTGGTTGGGGGGATTGGTAGGGATCTGTTTTGGCAAGACTTGGAATCTCCGAATTAGCAGAAAAGCAGCCATTAAGGCTGGTGTGGCGGGCTGGAACTGATTCCCGACACTGTCGAGCCTGGTGTGCCTGCTGCCCTAGCCTGGGTTCTTTGCCATCGTGCCCACTGAAACCATCATCATCACCCGCGTTTATTAAGCATCTAGAGGACGTGCCAATCAGATTCCACAATAGCCTTTGATTAGACTGTAAGATCCCAATTAGAGCGCAAGCTCCTTGTGGGCAGGGAGCGTGTCTCATGGTTCTTTTGTGTTTTTCCAAGCTTTCGGTATGATACATTGCACCCAGTGGACACTGAATAAATACCATTACTACTACTACCACCACTATAATTCAGGGTTAGGCCCACGTGAGGATTTCCTGACACGGTGATACTTGGTAAGGTACAGGAGAAGGGAATGAAGCAGGAGGCCTGATGGACAGGATGGGCATAAGGACCAAGGGATATTTTGAGGAGAAAGAAGCAAGCAGGATGAGAAGCTGTGGAGTGGAGGAGAAAGCTAAAGAGGGCAAAAATATTTCAAAAAGAAAAGCTTGTGCAGAAGAGAAGGGGAATATATAAGCAGGTGTGCATGTGCGCGCACACACACATATTGAATCAGATTCCTAAAGGAAAATGAACCTAATATTGTCAAATGTTGAATGGGTTTCTTTATCAAGGAAATTTGAAGAAAACTGTTGTGATTTCTGGACCTGGTTATGCAGCTTCGTGGGTTGGCCCTGTGGGGAGGTGTCCGCTGGGGAACTCCATTCATTGGCTTTGTTGCAGTTGGATTTTGGAAACCCAACACCAGCTGGTGATAGACCATTGTACTGCAATCCTCTTTGAGACTTTCATCAAAATAGTTAATTGCAAAAAGTAGAGAGCATGGGGGATTAGTAGGAAGTTGATGTGTATAGAAGAACCTTAAGCCGGGAAATAAGTAGTGCAATATGTCTCTGGAACAGAAGCTACTTTTTCTTTTGAGTTTTTAAGTTCCCACATAGGTATAGGCAGAAAAGCAGCTTTTTTTGCCACCCCCACATCTACTCCCCAACCATCATACCTTCCTCCCCTCCCCCTCAAAAAAAAAATTCGACATGAGGAAGGAGCCACTTGCAACCTTATGAATTTATTTTGCTTAAAGGATTCCCAACTTCTTCTCTAGATTTTCCTTCTGATTATACTGGTGTCCCCAGGGCCGTCACCCAAAGTTTGTTTTACAAGACTACTGTGAGTATAGGGGTTGTGTGGAAAGTGTTTGGTGACTATGAAAGTTATTCTACTATAGGCAGGGAATGTATCTGCTAATTTTGGTGTACTGTAGTCTCCCAAGCACTTAGTACAGTGCTCTGCACATAGGAAGTGCTCAATAAATGATTGAAGGAATTTTTTTTGTCTAATCACACACACACACACACACACACCCCGGGTTGGAGGTCTCAGTCATGTCTCAGCCACAACTTCTGTCCCTCAAAACTGGTCGATTGCTGGCAGGTAGGACAGTGGCTCCTGGCCGCCAGGATGATAACCCTAATCTACTCCCCAGGCCCCACATTCCCAAAGGTCCCGAGTTCCTGGAAAGGAAAGACAAAAAAGGCAAGGTATGTCTGCCATCCTTTGGCCACAACTTCAGAGGCAGAACTTGCCCAGTTTGGAAACAGAATCAGTTCAGAGAAATTCCCATGATGAGATGCTCTTGCCCTGCTGCTCAGGTGCAATTTGGGGCATAGATCCCTTTGGGGCCATGGCCAAGGTTGCTGAAAGGTTAGCAGCAGCAGCAACATCAATATACATCTTTTAGTAATTATTCCCTATTCCCTTCAACTATTCCCTAAAACCTATGCAAGAAGGCAAGAAGGGGTCTTCTCCCTCTTCCCCTGCTCTGTGATTTTGGGCAAGTCACTTCACTTCTCTGTGCCTCAGTTCCCTCATCTGTACAATGGGGATGAAGACTGTGAGCCCTCCGTGGGACAACCTGATCGCCTTGTAACCTCCCCAGCACTTAGAACAGTGCTAAATATGATTGAATGAATGAATGAATGAATGCTTTGAACATAGTAAGCACTTAATAAATGCCATTATTATTATTATTCCCCACCTCCTCATTATGTGCTTGGGAATTGTTTCCTTATTTACCCTTCAAATAACCCTCCCCAATGTCTCCTACAACTTAAGCAAATCTTGTTGCAAGATTTCCTTTGTTCTTCAATGGAACGAAGGGAATAGGGTGTTGGGGCGGAGGCGTGATGGGATGGAGGGTTTAATGCTCCCGGACTTTGGGTGGGCAGAGGGAGAACCGACCCCCATCCCGCACCCATACGGCCTCTTCCCCCCGGTAAGGAGGGTGCAGCCAAGCTCCTCGCAGGTCCTGGCCCTCCGAAGCCGGACAAGTAGCTCTGCCTCGAGAAGATACAGCAGTAATTGCACAGCAGAGTGGATAGAGCCTGGGAGTCTGAAGGTCGTGGGTTCTAATCCCGGCTCTGCTGTGTGACCTTGGGCAAGTCACTTCACTTCTCTGGGCCTCAGTTACCTCATCTTTAAAGTGGGGTTTGAGACCGTGAGCCCCATGTGAGACAGGAGCTGTGTCCAATCCGATTGGCTCGTATCCCCCCAGCGCTTGGTACAGTGCCTGGCACATAGTAAGTGCCTAATAGATACCTCAATTATTATTATTAACTGTGTCTTTTTATTGCTGCAGTGTCCTCTCCAAAGCACTTAGTGTAGTGCTCTGCACACAGTAAGCTCTCAATAAATATGATTGAGTGAATGAATGAACTGGTGGAGGTGAAGGGGAGAATAAAAGGGTACCCCCCACCCCCTAGCAGGAGCAGTAGGCTGCCTTGAGATGATACCAGTGTAACTGGGGTGGGGGGAATAGGGGGGTACCCCCAGCAGGAACAGTAGCACTGCCTCAAGATGGTAATAATAATAATAATAATAATAATCATGATGGTATTTGTTAAGCGCTTACTATGTGCAAAGCACTGTTCTAAGTGCTGGGGCGATACAAGGTGATCAGGTTGTCCCACGTGGGGCTCACAGTCTTAATCCCCATTTTACAGATGAGGGAACCTCAGGCACAGAGAAGTGAAGTGACTTGTCCAAAGTCACACAGCTGACAATTGGCAGAGAGGGATTTGAACCCATGACCTCTGACTCCAAAGCCCGTACTCTTTCCGCTGCTTCTCAAACTGGGGGAGTGGGGGAATAGAGGGGGTATCCCCTAGCAGGAGCAGGGGTTTTGCCTTGAGAAGTACCACAGTAACTGGGGGGATAGAGGGGGTACCCACCCAGCAGAAGCAGGTACCAGCGTGGCTCAGTGGAAAGAGCCTGGGCTTGGGAGTCAGAGGTCATGGGTTCTAATAATAATAATGGCATTTATTAAGTGCTTACTATGTGCAAAGCATTGTTCTAAGCACTGGGGAGTTTACAAGGTGATCAGGTTGTCCCACGTGGGGCTCACAGTCTTAATCTCCATTCTACAGATGAGGGAACTGAGGCTCAGAGAAGTTAGGTGACTTGACCAAAGTCACACAGCGAACAAGTGGCGGAGCTGGGATTTGAACCGATGACCTCTGACTCCCAAGCCCGTGCTCTTTCCACTGAGCCACACTGCTTCCCCTGCCTCTGCCGCTTGTCAGCTGGGTGACTTTGGGTGAGCAACTTCACTTCTCTGTGCCCCAGTTCCCTCATCTGGAAAATGGGGACGAAAGACTGTGAGCCCCATATGGGACAACCTGATGACCTTGTATCTGCCCCAGTGCTTAGAACAGTGCTTGGCACTTAGTAAGCGCTTAACTAATACA
The DNA here is from genome assembly GCF_015852505.1 of Tachyglossus aculeatus. Lineage (NCBI taxonomy): Eukaryota > Metazoa > Chordata > Mammalia > Monotremata > Tachyglossidae > Tachyglossus > Tachyglossus aculeatus. Next base: position 18,565,855 of record NC_052090.1, on the reverse strand, counting down.
ATTATTATTATTGAGAAGCAGCGTGGCTCAGTGGAAAGAGCATGGGCTTTGGAGTCAGAGGTCATGGGTTTGAACCCCGGCTCTGCCAATTGTCAGCTGTATGACTTTGGGCAAGTCACTTGACTTTTCTGTGCCTTAGTTCCCTCATCTGTACAATGGGGATGAAGACTGTGAGCCCCACGTGGGACAATCCGATGACCTTGTATCTGCCCCAGTGCTTAGAACAGTGCTTGGCACTTAGTAAGCGCTTAACTAATACAATTATTATTATTGAGAAGCAGCGTGGCTCAGTGGAAAGAGCATGGGCTTTGGAGTCAGAGGTCATGGGTTTGAATCCCGGCTCTACCAATTGTCAGCTGTATGACTTTGGGCAAGTCACTTGACTTTTCTGTGCCTTAGTTCCCTCATCTGTACAATGGTGATGAAGACTGTGAGCCCCACGTGGGACAATCCGATGACCTTGTATCTGCCCCAGCGCTTAGAACAGTGCTTGACACTTAGTAAGCGCTTAACTAATACAATTATTATTATTGAGAAGCAGCGTGGCTCAGTGGAAAGAGCATGGGCTTTGGAATCAGAGGTCATGGGTTTGAATCCCGGCTCTACCAATTGTCAGCTGTATGACTTTGGGCAAGTCACTCGACTTTTCTGTGCCTCAGTTCCCTCATCTGTACAATGGGGAAGAAGACTGTGAGCCCCCTGTGGGACAGCCTGATTGCCTTGTAACCTCCCCAGTGCTTAGAACAGTGCTTTGCACATAGTAAGCACTTAATAAATGCCATTAAAAAAAAAACTGTGGGGGAAGGGGAATAGAGGGGGTACCCCCCCCAGCAGGAGCAGGTACCACTGTAACTGGGGGGGGGAATAGAGGGGGTTACCCCCCCTAGCAGGAGCAGGAACCACTGTAATGGGGGGGGGTAGAGGGGGTTACCCCCCACCCCAAGCAGGAGCAGGTACTACTGTAACTGGGGGGGGGGGGTAGAGGGGGTTACCTCCCCCCAGCAGGAGCAGCTACCACTGTAACTGGGGGGGGGGGGATAGAGGAGGTTACCCCCCCAGCAGGAGCAGCTACCACTGTAAGTGGGGGGGGGGATAGAGGGGGTTACCCCCCCCCCCCAGCAGGAGCAGGTACCACTGTAACTGGGGGAGGGATAGAGGGGGTTACTCCCCCCCAGCAGGAGCAGGTACCACTGTAACTGGAGGGGGGGGGGGTAGAGGGGGTTACCCCCCCAGCAGGAGCAGGTACCCCTGTAACTGGGGGGAGGGAGGGATAGAGCGGGTTACCCCCCCCCCCAGCAAGAGCAGGTACCACTGTAACTGGGGGGGAATAGAGGGGGTTACCCCCCCAGTAGGAGCAGGTACCACTGTACCTGGGGGGGGATAGAGGGGGTTACCCCCCCCAGCAAGAGCAGGTACCACTACTGTAACGGGGGGGGGGGGGGATAGAGTGGGTTACCCCCCAGCAGGAGCAGGTACCACTGTACCTGGGGAGGGATAGAGGGGGTTACCCCCCCCAGCAAGAGCAGGTACCACTACTGTAACTGGGGGGGGGGGGGATAGAGGGGGTTACCCCCCCAGCAGGAGCAGGTACCACTGTACCTGGGGGGGGGGGGGGGGAGAGAGGGGGTACCCCCCCAGCAGGGGCAGTAGCACCGCCTCGAGACGGTACCACAGTAATTGGAGGGGGGGGGGGTAGAGGGGGTATCCCCAGCAGGAGGTCATGCCTCTAGACGGTACCAAAGTCACTGGGGGGGGGGGGGGCGGGGAGAGAGGGCGAGGGGTACCGCTGCCTGGAGAAGGTAGCACAGTCCTGGGGGAGGAGGGGAAATAGAGGGGTGGCGCCCCCCCTTCCCCCCCCCCCCGAGCAGCAGCAGTGGGGCTGCCTCGAGAAGGTACCACAGTCATGCGGGGGGGGGGGGGGGGGGAGTAAGAAAGGGACGGGGGGCACAGCGCCCCCTCTCGGCTCCGCGCGGATTCTGCAGCTGCCGCCGCCGGCCGGGACGGGGTCCGGCCTCTTTGTGTGTTGCCCGGGCCACGGTCTCCTCCCTCCCTCCTCCTCCTCTTCATCCCTCCTCCTCCTCCTCCTCCTCCTCCTCTTCTTCCTCCTCCATTGGGCGCGGGAGCCCCGTGCGGGTCCTGCCCCCCGGCCCCGCCCCGCCCCGGGGTGGCCGCCGCCGCCGCTTTCCCTCCCCCCCCCCCCCTCCCGCTCGGTCGCGGACGGAGAAAATCAAAAATAAAAAAAAAACCCGGCACGGACCCCAGACGGTCCGAACGACCGCGGCAAATAATCAAAGAAGAAGAAGAAGAAGAAACTCAACCCCGAGCCGGAGAAAGTACTCTGTGTGTGTGCGCGCGAGCGCCGGGACAACGGCGTGGAGGGGGGAACAATAAGTAGCGGACTGTACTGGACTGCCCTGGAAGTTACCTGCCCTGCAGCAGCAGCAGGAGAAGAAGGGTTTCAGTTGCAGACCTCCGCAGGCTGGTGCTTTTTGGACGAGTTTTTTTTTTCCCCCCCCTCCCTCCCCCTCTCAATTTTTTTCAAACCGCAAACGGATGTGAAGCGAGGAAGGTGTTTCTTTCTACTCCTAAACTCAGACCCTCCTCTCTGTTCCTTCCAAGCCTATTTGGCCGAACGCTTTTGAAAAATCATCATAATAATAGAAGGCAAGGGAAAGGAGTTGCTTGATGTTTGAGTGAGATGGACGTGAGGTTTTATCCACCGCCCCAGCCCGCCGCCGCCCCCGATACTCCCTGTTTGGGACCTTCTCCCTGCTTGGATCCCTACTACTGCAACAAGGTGAACCATTTGCTTTTGTTTGGGAGGTGGAGGGCTGGGGGGTTTGTTGTTGTTGTTTATTTTTTTTTCCCTTTTCGGATGGTGGGTTGGTTGTGTGCAGGGGCGGCTCGCTCGGATCGTTTAGCATAGTAATGATAATAATAATGGTAGGTGTTAAGCGCTTACTATGTGCCAAGCGCTGTTCTAAGCGCTGAAGCGGGCCCGGCCGCCCCCCAACCCTCTCAGCCAGCACATTTTGCACTCCCCCCTTGCAGCTGTTTCAATCAATCAATCAATCGTATTTATTGAGCAATTACTGTGTGCAGAGCACTGTACTAAGCGCTTGGGAAGTACAAGTTGGCAATATATAGAGACAGTCCCTACCCAATAGTGGGCTCTTTTTCCTCCCTTTGGGCTCCCCGTTCGGGCCGGAGGGAATTTGGGGGGTCTGTTGAGTGGTGGGGGTCTCCCAATCAACCCCCCCCCACATTAGGCCCATCCCTTTTTTCCCCGGCCCCTTGGTTAGCAGCAAGAGCCCGGGCTCGAGAGTCACAGGACGTGGGTTCTAGTCCAGCGCATCTGCTGGGTGACCTGAGGCAGGCCGCTTCCCTTCTCTGTGCTTCGGTGACCTCATCCGTAAAATGGGCCCGGAGCCCCACGTGGGACACCCTGATTAGCTTGGGGAGGGATCGTCTCTTATCTGTTGTACTTTCAAAGCGCTCAGTACAGTGCGTTGCACACGGGAAGTGCTCAATAAATATGAATGAATGATGGTGGCGGTATTTAAGCGCTCACTGTGTGCCAAGCGCTGTTCTAAGCGTTGGGGGTGATGCAGGGGAACCAGGTGGGGCTCGCAGTCGTAATCCCCATTTTACAGGTGAGGGAACTGAGGCACAGAAAAGTGAAGTGACTTGCCCAGAGTCACACGGTGATAATCCACCTTAGCGCTTAGAACAGTGCTTGGCACCTAGTAAGCGCTTTTACAAGTAAACCTAATGATTATCGTTGCCTGGGACTGGGAATGTGGAGGTGGGATGGGATGCCCGGGGGCAAGTCGGCTTTGCCCCCGCACAAGATCTTGGGAGGTGGGAGGTGGGAAGAGGGGGTCGGAAAATGTCAGGAGGCCAGTTTTCCAAAGTCTTCCCCTCCAGGAGCATCCCCAGGACCATGCGGGAGGGAGAGCGGGAGCTTCGTTTTCCAGTCCATCTTGGAAAGCCATTTGGTTGGGGTCAACTTGGGCGAAGGGGCCCCAAGTCGGCCGCAGGACCGGGCCTTTAGCTGTCCAGGGTACCGACCCAGCCGCCTCCTTCGGGAGGGATGCTGTGCTGCCCAGCATCACACGACAGTTCAGGACATCCTCACCCGCCCAGATTGCACCGGCCTAGTGACTTTTCGAGACCTCATCCCTCTCCCCATCATGCTCTCCCACCCCCATCCCGGCTCCGACAACTGCATGGACATCAGTGGTACAAATAAATAGTACCCTTAACTCTCCCAAACACACATACACTCACTTCTCTCTCTCCCTGTCTGCAAAATTGCTTCCCTTTGGAAGCTGGGATGATGTCCCGTAGATAAATGTGGGCTCAATCCAACGTGCAGGACACGACGTGTGTGTGTGATACGCCGGGGAAGTGGAAAAAGGAGATCTAAGCAGTTCTGGCAACGGTGGGTTTGACAGTCTTCTTGCAGGCTGCCCTCTTATTCAAGAAGTTTAAGTGTCCGGTGAACTTTGGCAGTGGGAGAGCTCGATGGGGATGCACTTACTTGGTGGTTTCTTGAACGAGATGCAGTTCGCTTAGAGTTCTCGTGGACCGTGCCCTTAAAAAGGAGGAAAGTTTTCCCGAGGTGCATTTTGCTCTAACAATTGGCCCAGAGTTGCCAAGAAAAACGTTTGGCACAGTAGTACCAAGGAACCACAAGGCCGGTACCCATTTAGCAGGGAAGCTGGGCAAACCTTATGAAATCTCAGTGATTCAGAGCTACAGAAAGAAGGCAGTGACTTCACTCCTCATTCTGGAGGTGGTATGGCAGGATTTAATGTAAAAGTTAAATGCTTTGGAAAATCAGGAATCATTTTAACATATTAAATCGATTCCCGACTAAGTGCCTTAAATAATTTTTGGTGGGCTGGGCAGAAAATCAAATCAAATAATGGAAAAGTCCTTAGAATGTCTGTAGTGGCCAAATGAAGCCCCTTTTAAGTTATGCCGCCTAGGAAGAAGAAAACTGTTCTTTTTAAATGTAAATGAGCCCCTCTTTCTATAGACAAGTAACAAGTCTTCTATTTAACTTAGCTGGGACAAGAAAGGATTTTTAAAACGCCATGTCTTAAGACGTACTTATCATAGTTGGATAAGACTTCGTGTGAATGTTTCTCACTGGATGGGATGCCTGCTTCCAGTGGTTCTTTGGGTAGCGTAACTGTCTTCCCAACATGTTTGTCAGTGATCCGTGATTACGTGAAATGGGCTAAGTAGGCTTGCTAAGCCCTCGAGACCGAACACTGTGTTTTCCAGCCCTAACGTGAGCCATCCCCACTGTTGCAAAACTTCGGTCCTGTTCTAATATTTCAGTTGTTTAGAAAATAGTCAAGCATTGTTCATTTTGAAGAAGGCTCAAGTGGGTTTCCAGCAGTTTGGAAGAGGTCCTTGAGAGGGTCTTTTTCTTAAAAGTGTATATTGCCAGCAAGTAAAAACAAGCTTGATTGGGTTTCGTTCACAGAGCAGAAGTTGAAAAGCCAAGCCTGTCCTTTTTAAGTGCATGACAGATCTATATTTTGCAGCAGGATGTAGGCTCTCCTTGTTCGGGATATTGTTTACTTCTTGGATTTTTCTTTTCATTTTTTGCTTGCTAGAGATCTTAGACTTTACAGAATCTTTATGCCAAGCATGTTCTCATGGAGATTATGTTTGACTGTGATGCATCCTGCACCAGCATATGGTTATTGTCCTCCTATGTTTTATAAACAACCAATTAACAGTCACTAATTGGGGGACATCATTTTGTTGTTTTCAAATACGTTTTCAGTGCAAAAAGGGACGGGTATTTGTAAAGTCAGCATGTCTTCCTGGAAGCTTCCTTAAACTAGTGTGCTAGAGTTTAGATCATACTGGCACCTTTGGGCATTGCTGCTTTTCATGTGGCAAAAACACTTGCTTGGGTTTTTTTATTAAGAGACCTAGCGGAAGAATTTTCTAAACATTTTAGCCGAACGTCGCTCTGTTTAGTCTTAAGAGCACATTATGTTATGCCTGCACCACCAAACAAAAAAAAACAAAACCCAAAAAACTTGCTTTGTTTTTCCCACAGCCCATTGAGGGAGAAAAGTGAGAGAACAATGCAAACAATGTTGGTTATGGCAACTGTGTGAGGTATCTCTTAGACAAACAGACAGAATGGATGGTATGTTGCTGTATGTAGGGCAGCCTTTGAAATAACAGTGCAGCCCATAGGCTGAATGGGCAGATTTAGTCTTGGAGTGATACTGTTTACCTTTTGAAACTTGAAGCTTAGCTACATTTCAGACATTTGCAGATAAATGTGATAGCTGGGGTGTTTTTCTTTCCCCTCGTTAGAGCTATTGTAAGTAACAAATGTTATCTCTTAATTGAACTGGATGTTTTAGAAAAATTGGATTGGATGAGCACACGCTATGCATTCAGTAGTAAAATATAAGTCTGTTTTAGTTCTGATTGAAGATGTCACATCATCAATTTAAATATTTTCCTGCCTAGTGCTAACATTTCCTTTGACTTCCTCAGCATACTGCCATTTCCAGAGAGTCCTTTCACCAAGTCTGTCCTAAATTGGAATAAAGAGTGCTACCTTTTCATATTTGTGACATTGTGCTGTTTGCACATATTAGAAAGCAGCAGCCCACATAAGGAGTAGTAATATAATTATATTTTGACATTACTAATGACAGGGAGGCTGACCTCTCCAGCAGTGGGAAGGGAAATAATGGTCTTTACTGTTCCCAGTAGTTACTTTTACAGAATTATGCATGCGATTTGTCTGGAGGTGGCTACTTGGTTCAGAACACACACGGTACTTTCTAAGAGTTGTCAGCGTATTGAAAATTTCTGCTTCTTTGGGATGTCCCATTCATTTCAGAAAGTAAAGGCACTAGTCCAGATGGGGAAAAAAAACCCCAAACACATAACTTGGCTTATGTATAGTAAAAAGAAGGTCCTGTTTGGCAATTCATCCTGCTGATACTTACAGCGATTGTTTGCTTTAGAGGAACTCATTGAAGTTATCTCCCCACAGGCAACTTTGACTTTCTGCTCTGGGCCAACTGTCCTTATTTGTCTAAACTGCAAAATAGTTGGAAGCCGAGGATTACCCAGGGATTTGAAATAGAACTCTGTACACATTTATTTCTTAATTTTAGAAAGTGTTCTACCAAACTTTGTTCTAGTATTGAACAAGTGAGCATCAGCACAAGACTGGCCCTAATAATAATAAAAAGAAGAAGAAGACTAGTGATACTTGTTAAACATTGAGTATGTGTGGAGCACTGTATTAAGCACTGGAGGTACATATGCACAGGTCACAGTATAAGTAGGAGGAAGAACAGGTATTGAATCTCCATGTTACAGATGAGGAAAACCGAGGCACAGAGAAGTAAAATGACTTGCCCAAATCACTCAACAGGTAAGTGGCCGAGCCAGAATCAGAACCCAAGTCCTCTGAATCCCCAGCCTGTGCTCTTTCAACTAGACTGTGCTGCAGTAATGTTTGCAATTGGATGCCCTCCTCGGGCACGTCCGTAGTCTGATGTTACTTTTTTTCGGGCCTTTTTGAATCAGGATTCAGATCAATCACCCAAGTCTTTTCAGTGGGTTTTAGAGAAACTCAAAATGAGGGATTGTAGTAAAGTTGACCTGGACTGGCATTTCTAAGATATTTAAGTTCCAGGAAATTGTCAATCTCATTTGGGGTTTGAAGGATCTCTTTCTATGTTCCTAGACCCCATTATGTAAAAACTTGTGCGTGATCTATTGGCAGGGTCATAGTTTCCAGGTAGCTGTGTGATATTACTACCACAGGTTGTGATGATCAGGAACCGGTCTCTAAATCTTCAACCAAATGGAATGGCTTAATACATGCCATTAATTGATTGATTGGTTGTAGACTGTAGGAATGAAAATTTTTTTTAATATGGTCTTCGTTAAGTGCTTACTTTGTTCTAGGGACTGTACTAAGTGCTGGGGTAGATACAGGTTAATCGGGTTGGACACAGTCTCTGTCCCACCTAGGGCTCACCGTCTCAAATCCCATTTTACAGATGAGGGAACTGAGACACAGAGCAATTAAATGATTTGCCCAAGGTCACACAGCAGGCAAGAGGTGGCGGCAGAATTAGAACCCAGGTCCTTCTGACTTCAGGCCCGTGCTCTATCCATTAGGTCACGCTCTTCTCCTCTTTGAGAGGAGTAGTTGAAGTGTGTGTCTGGGATGCAGATATGGGAAAGGCCAAGACACTTCTAAGTTAACTGGCATCCTCAGTTCAGGGATCGGAGAACCCAGGGGTGAATTTTCAGGGGGATGGGAGACTTTCTGGATTCCTATTCCGTCCCTCCTCCTGACCCTGAAAGCCCACAACACCAGGACGTTGAAGCCCCGGCCTACTGGGGAGTCAGGAAGAAAATCTTTAAGAGGATTTTAAATCACTTTGTTCTGGGGCTTCACCTCAAGTTTTAAGCCCCCTCTTTTCACCTCAGCCAATGTGTTCACTGCAGAGGGTGAGGGGTCACAAGCAGGAATTTTGCCCCTTGTGCCTGCAGACGAGGCCAGCGGCTTAATGAACGTTAAGGTCGATGTCGCTGTTGTCCCGGAGGAAGGGTATCTTAGCCGAACTTCCCAAGTGACAGTTACCTGTTTGTCTTCGTTCTGAGGCAGTGTCAGTTTCCCCAACCAAATGCGCTGAAAGAGTTAGTCCGGAGTTGCCAGAAGTCCGAACATTCCTTTGGACCCAAAATGATCTGAATGGTGAAATGCAGCCTAATGTTTTTTGTTGCTATGCTATCCATTCGCCCATAGGCTAACATGATACTATGCTTTCATCCAGGCTGTGAATGGAGCCATTATGATGGAAGTGTTTGTGCCTACAGAACTATTCTTTGCACTGCATTGGGGGAAAGAATAGTCTCACTCCACACTAGTCTGGTCAGAGAGGCTAAAGGAGATCCCAGGGGATTGAAAAGCAGAAATCAGTGTGTAAATGGAACTGTAGCATGTGCAACAATAAATATGAGAATGGTAATTATGAATGTTGACCAGATGCATTTCAACACTAAATATCCCAAATGTTTTCAGTAGTTAAAACCCACCCAGATGCACCATCTGTGTGGGGGGGGAGAAAAAGACAGGTGTCTGAAATGTTATATTTTTAAACACTGTCAGTTCTCTTCAAATACTATCCCAGCACCATCCTGGACTGTAAGCTCCTCTTCTAGATTGTAAGCTCCTTGTGGACAAGGACTGCATCTACCAGCTCTGTTGTACTGTACTTTCCCAGGTGCTTAGTACAGTGCTCTGCCCCTGATGAGCACTCAGTAAATACCATTGATTGCTCCTAGGCATGGCACTGAACTAGGTATGCTCCAGAGGATAGAGCAGCCATGGTCCTTACTTTCAAGGAGCTTCTGATCTGTTCCATTCTATTCTATTCTATTCTATTTTATTCTAACATTCTTAGAGGCATCGTAAACAATCCTACCTCAGTAAGGGTTTGAATGCTGTAGTGTTTATTTAATAAAGGGCTTGTGAAAAGCAGTAGTTAACAATTCTAGAGACTTGTTAACCTAAATTCAACCCCCATTTGGAATGGAGTGACCTTACAAATCTTCTTCATATCACAACCCCAATATATCTCAACTTTCTTTCTCCTGAGCGGTCTCCAGTGATGACAGCTTTGCCTAGTGCTGATTATGTGTTTTGCTAAATAAATAGTCCACCATGAAGTGGACTGCCAAGGTGTTCCAATTTGTTTCGGCCTGATGAATTTGCCAGGTTTCTGTTACAATGCGCACCCCCTTGCCCAAATGGCAAGTTTCAGCCCAAAGAGTAATTTCTCATTAAAAATGGGTGAGTTGTGTAAACTGCTTAAAAACATGGTTGATAATGGAAGTGCCAACATTCTGTTAATTATAGCAGCACTTCCATAATACTTTGAGACATGGAATTCACATTAACCTGAATGAGCTTTTCCTAGTTATCACATTTTTCCCTACAGCGTTCAATTTGAAAATGGCAACACTGTAATGTTCTGTGCGTAGATGCTGATTGCATAGCAGAAATAAACAGAGAGAGTTGGGAGAGGGGGAGGGAACCAGAAGAAAAACTGGCTCTCAGGGCAGTCAGTGCCAATGTTTTCCAATACTCTTTATTTTGATCTATGAAGGGTTTAATTTGATTAAATTTTTAAAAGTTTGCTTTTAAAAATCTATCCCCAGGTTTTCATTTCATAGATGAAAGGCCTTCATTAATATACATGTAGTCTACCAAATATCATAAGACCAGTGACATGTTTAATGGTTCTTGAATTGCTTATTTATCACCCCTGAGGATTATAAGGTTCCATCTGGGTCCAAGTATTCATTGCTAGGTTGTTCTTCCTAGTTTTCTGCTACTGGTTTGGAGAATTTCTATTGAAATAGAGGGTGAAAGCTTTAATCATTCCCAGGAAAACCCATGGTGAGTTCTCAGTCACCAAATACACTGAAATGTTATGAGCGTATGACAAATCCAGGTGAGTTCAAATATCAGGCCTCCTTAGCACTCATATTTATGACCCGTCCTTTGGATCGGAAGAAATCTTTCTTAGTGCAGATGGCCTAACCAGAGGGGCTGGTGATATTTAACTTGGGCAGCCATTCCTGGGTTGTGCATGGCTGAAAGGGCCCATGAGGATCAGAGTTCTATCGAACAGAAATCCTATCAGTCAATCAAACCACTTGGTTATCTCCCTCTATATAAAGAAGGCGATAAGAGCATTCTGGACAGCACATGACACTGGGACATAGAAGATTTATCCCTTTCGGTTGGGATTTCCCAGGATCTGAAATCTAGGACTCTTTTTTTGGGAGGTGGCAAGGGAAATCTGCTGGGTGAGTCATCATTTGGTACCCTAGGAGAGGGAAGAAGGCAGTATTTGGGGGTGGTTGATATTGCTTTTAAAACATTAGAGCCAAGCTCTCCAAGCCCCAAAAGAGAACAGTGGAAAGATATGTTTTTCCCTTTGGCATCCTCCTTTTCCTCAAATGAAAGTCATGTCTATAGACAAAGGAAGCCTTGTTAAATGATTAGGTCAGCACACTGGCTGGCAGGTGTCACGGTTTCAGCATTTCCATTCTACCACCACCTTGCGTTGGGACTCTTCTGCCCCCCCGAACTCGAGATGAGCACTGTGGAAGACAATACTTCTCACCTGCATCACTGAGAGACTTCACCAACATAAACACATAAAGCCCTTTGAGATCAGTCACCTCCTCATCTCTGGAGAGGGTGCAGGAAGGAGAAAGAATTTGTGGAGAGGAATATCTAATGCTAATGTTTGTTGGTCCTTCTCATTTTGCTAAATGAGGAGTTTCACTTACTCTAGTGAAAGATGTTCTGTTGCAGGCATCAGCAAGTCCTGCAGCTGGAACCCTGATGGCCGATGCCGACAGCGGCCTCCAGTCACTGCTCCTGAGACTTGACAGTATCAGGTCTTTCTCTGCTCCTCTCTCCTTTTCTTGGGCACCAAGGGCACCTTGGGAAGCTTCAGGTTTCTGCAGTTCTCAGGAGAAATCACTTGTCTCCTTTCAGTTGTCTGCAAAACCACACGGCAGCTACGTTTTCAGTCACTGTCAATGAGCTCCCTCTAGACTGGGAGCTCGTTATGAGTAGGGAACGTGTCTGTTTATTGTTGTATCGTACTCTCCCAAGTGCTTAGTGCAGTGCTCAGCACACAGTAAGCGCTTCATAAATGCGATTGACTCACTAGTGTATATCAAGTACCTACTGAATGAAAGACACTGTACTGAGTGTTTGGGAAATATTCGGCAGCAGCAAACCACATGGGCCCTATCCACTAGGAACTTATGAGCAAATATCTGGTTGCCTACAATGCAAATGTGAAGCAGGAGAAAGGTGACCGTACAGCTCAGTTTACGGTTAATCTCAGATTTGGGAGGTTATCCCGGCATCCTGACCGATTGCTGAGAATTAGTCGATCAATCTGTCGTATTTACTGAGCACATACTGTGTTACGAAACGCTTGGGAGAGTACAGTATAAAAGAGTTGGTTGGCACGATCTCTGCCCACAGCGAGCTTACAGTCTAGAAGAGAACACCACAAGGGAGAAGACAGGCAAATGATAGGCTAATATCTCTTCCCCCAGGGCATTCCGGTACGTCCCCCAAACTCTTCCCTCTGGCTTACTGAATCTTTTAGTCTCTGTCCCACAAGTTCATCTACCCTCTTCCCTCCCTCCATCTAGAGGTGGAGGTGAGTTTGGGAGAGGGCATTCCTGCCCAACACCTTATCCTCTTCTGTCCCCTACCAGTCCCCCACAACAACTCCCACTGGATATGAGGAAATGGCTCCCAGAAGTGAAGCCAGGAAGAGACCCCCTTCTTGGTAGTCCTAGCCTTGAAATTGCCCACTGTGGTCAGTCTCAGTAGAAGAAATCTTGAAAATGTTCCCCACTCTTCATAGGGCGATGCTTTTTGGAAGCCTCTTGGCCAGTGACCAAGCTCATTCAGCCTCGGACTTGATGAGATCATTAGCCTGCAAGCTTCTTGAGGGCAGGGATTGTGTATACCCACTGTATTGTACGCTCCTAAGAGCTTATTTGTAGAGTGTGCTGCACAGAATAAACATTATTGGTTGATTAAAAGTTCAGATACCGGAACAAACACGGGTTTGGATTCCTTAGATAGGTGCATAATTTGTCTTGATCTGAGCTTGTTAAAATTGTCATGATTATCCAAGCTAGTTTTAGTTCAGAGGATTGGATAATCAACATTCAGCCAACATGCTTTCTATTGTAAAAACAGTTTCTAAGAATGTACTCTTTTTACCTCAGTTAAGTCATTTTAATTATGGCAAAAGTATCCTATGAGTCTCGTGTTTGGTACCTTACAGAAGACCTAATTCCGGTTATGTACATTACTGTGCCTCCGCCTAAAATGCTTGTAACAATAGTATAAAGGAAAAAAAAATTAATAATAAAAAGGCAGGATAACCTTTCAACAAAAATATATTTGATCATTTGGCAGATGCAGTCATGACCATTCATCATAGAAACCTGCAGATAGGAGAAGCTTACTATCAAAGCTAATGATTTATTTTATGTTAATGACTTTCTGCTAGGGCATAAAAGACTGTTCATAATGGACTCTCAGTGCTATGTTCAGTTACTATGGCTAATGGGATAATCTTTCCTTTCCCAAAATTAAGCTTTTGGAGGTAAATTATGCCTTTACTTTTTCAAGTTAACTCCTGAAAATGTGTTGTGAAACTAATCTTATTAAGAACGAGAGAGAGAGAGAGAGAGATATGAGGGAGAGGGAAATTCCAACTAGAAAGCTTTTTTAGTTCATTAACAGTTCTCCTTGATTGTGGTGGGACATTTTGCCATGCTCTCTTTCTAAAGGTTAATATTTATTAACATGGAGAGCCGAATAATATTACAATTTCTCTGAGTGACTCAGTCTCCGCTCTGAGAGATAACTCTTGTAGGTATGTTGAACAAAAGAAAAGGCTTTCACCCATTGCCAAGCAATAATTTGCTCTGCGGTAGGAAAAGCCCCGTTTTGCTTGGGGAAGTTTTTAAAATCATGTTTACAATTAGTTAGAACCAACATTATATTTAAATAAGAGATAATTTGCCTACCAAGGTTCACATAATGTGCTAATCAGGTCTAGTGGTTAATAAAGGCCTCCTATCTTTCTCTCCCTTGATGGCTATAAAAGGCTATTATGTTCATGGCAGCAGTTCAGGTACAGCTGCTGTGTGTTAATAATGCATCATTGTCCTGCTAATAAACACAGCAAAGGTCAGGGCCCCCAAGCACCTAAACCACCTATTCTGTTCCGAAAATATTTATTAGCACCTTAAAAGCCCCGCTTTTCATTTAAGCTAGCCTCATGCTAGTTCTCAATCCTTCTGTGATCACGGTTTTACAACCCAAACTGGGCTGGGGAGAGATTTATATTCATTCCCATCCTCTCCCCCACACCATTTTCCTTTTCTATCATCAATGATCTCTTCAGTTGAGGAGTAGAAGAGCCAGGAACCCCTTTCTGAGGAACTAGACCGGTTCCTGAGCCATAGCATTTTCTCCTTTTTTGTGTGTATTTGATTAAGGAGACGTTCAGGTGAAGTTCAGTACAGAAACTTCTCCAGCCCCCAGAATTCTTTAGAGTAACCCTCATAAAGAGAAGGGATTTGGGGAAGGAATGTCTAACATTCATGAAGACAGAGGATGTGGAAGGAATTGTGTTGTTTGTGGATCAGATAGGTTAGTGCCATATTTTGCTTAATTGTTCTTTTGGCAAAGGAAGGCAATAATAGTAAAAGCTTTTAAGCACATATTTTCTGCACACAAAGAACATTCACATGGGATTTCCATTTTGCTAGGAAATCATGCAAATCAATAGGGCAGCACTTATCTGCATTAAAATGAGGTACCCAGCAATTTATAGGCATAGTGATAGTGTAGTTCTTTTGATAGCCTTGGTTAGTCTTTAACGTAATCCTTGCTATTGTGCCCTGAAACAGGAGGCAAAATGTTAACTTGAACAAGATCTCATTTTCTCCTCCTGTTTTATGGTCTTGTGTTTTCTGTATCTCATTTTGATAACCCTGTGTTTTTTCTCATATGATTTGGCCCCCTTAAGTGTTTCAGAGGAGAGAAAGAAATGAAACCAAATTACATTTCCGTCATCAAAAGAAATGAGAAAGGCAAACCAGTAGAAGGGTTTCCATTTGTGTAGCACCTAGTATACAATGGGACATTTGTCATGCTTTAAATATATAATGCATACAATAAAATATGTACGGGCACAGTTGTGATATATGAAGTCTCAGGCCCCATTGCCATTGTTTGTCGTTTCTACGGTTGTCACACATTGTTCTTTGCACATCATATCCTCACAGCCAAATTTGACACAATTTCTAGCTTTCAGCCCCGCACGTTTTCAATGCACAATATACATGAGTTTGACAGGGTGTGTTGAGGACAACTCTGGCGAGCAATTGATATTTTGAAGTGGCAAGCGTTTCAGCAGCTGCCTTCTTGTGAAAAAAGAATGATAAGATATAACTGTATTGTTAGTTTCAGGCAAAGCATTAAGGTTTAAGCTCTGTAAAAATGTACACATTATTCGTCAGTGGTGAAGCAAGCCTTTTATGCTTTTTAGAGCTTAGCTCTTGGGCTGATGTGAACTAGAATGACATTGGTCAGTAAATGAATAGGAGTACTTTGAATTTGAACCGCTGCCAATTTTGCACCAACAAAGGATCCGACAAAAGAAAGATTTTATGTGAAATGCAAAGCATTTCAATGTTTGGGGGTAAAGTGGGGGCGGGAGGGGGGAAGGGGTGGAGGCTTGGGGGAAGATAGATAAACACGCAGCAGAAGAACTCTCTACCATGGTCTTATAGTGATACCAAAATTGCTCAAACACTTCCATTTTGCAGAGTTCATCAAGCTTCAACCCGAGCCGTTTCATCCAGTGTTCTTTAGAAACCTGTTGTAGATGCATATTCCCGAGGACTAGGTTCATATGGAATTTACAGTGTTTTGGTTTTTTGCTAAATGCCATACTGTGCCCGGAAGGCTCATTGGCAGAATATCAGAGTTGTCCACCGCTGGAGTTCCCAAGTCCCTCGATCTGGAAGAGGGGAAATTGTAGTTTAATCAGTTATGGCACTTTCAGTGTGTAACATTCATTAGTAAGGCAATTTGTCATGACTGTTAATAACCAGAATGCCTCTGCTCTCTTCAGTTGTAGAGCATGATAAGTAAAAAGACAATATTTCAATATCTTCTAGTATTAACTTGTTTCCAAATTGTAATCCAAAGATAGATGCTCAGTACAGATCCAGCAACGGATTAACAAGCGTACTGTATTCAGCTTTACTGTGCCCTGCTTTTATGGATTTATGACTTTAAAGCTCAGTAAGATGCTATTATGAGGAGCGCAGTCTTTGATTGGATATTCAACAGAAACTTTAAGTTATGGGCAGAATATCTACTGTGTTCATCTGGAAAGAATTTATGTGCATAATATTTTCGATAGAGCTTCATAAATTAAAGAGTAGGTTGAATATAATGTTTCCAAAATACTAATGAAATCCTGTAATTGGCTAATGATTAGCTAATCAAGTCACTTTGCTGGGTTGTCCCTTTCCAACTTATTTGAGAGTTCTGGGAAAATTAGAAAAAAAAAGAAATTTCATAGATAACCTACCTCAAAATCTAGTTAAGAATGTGCCTGATTCTCGGTAAATTGCCTTGTAATCATTGTCCATTGTTCTAAATGGGACAGGTTAAAATTGGTTCCTACAGTCAAAAGAGGTAGACTTTTTCAAATAACGTTATAAATTTTAGGCATCATATCCTACAGATGCTTTTGGATGCTTTTGGACATGAAAGTTTTTTTGACACGTTTTCATTTTTTACAAAAGTTCTTCAAATTTTGAGGCTTACTGATTTCTTAGAAACTGAACCCAATCTTGGTAAAAATCCATTCTTGCTCGGAACAAAAGCTGTTACTGTTTAAGTTCCTGTTCAGCGGTTAGTTGGTACGCTTCACTGAATGTTGTCAAAAAGGCTTTTCTCTTGATTGACAACCCCGTAGGAATGTGAATGGAGATTTTAATTGCATATCATGTGTGCATATCAGAGTGAGTGGATTCACTGATTCTGCTTAGCTCCCTATCTCTGCAGGTCAGCCATGCCCCCAAATACTTTCTTTTTAAATGTACAATTTTTCCAAACGCGTAAGGTGTACGAATACTGAGGTCTTTATTCATTTCTGAAATGAACCACTTTTCTGTCTTCATAGATTTTGCAGCTTGAAAGTAGAACAGAAATCCATCTTAGAATATTTTGTCTTCCTTACAAACTCATAATATATTTGGATGATGTAAATTCACTTCATTGGCAAGTTGAAAAAAGTCTGCCAGAACACATTTTTCTGGTGGCACATGCTATGAGAAGTGTGTTTATCTTTCAGTTTTTTTTTCCTGAAGAAATTCTGAACAGAAATAACTTTTTAAAAGCCAGTGGAAAAATGTACTGAGGCAGATTGACTTTTGATAACTTGGATCTGTTTAGAAGAATTAGCAGGAGAGAGAAGGATTTTACTGAGTGTTGGATGCCTGTAAAATTGCATATAAAATTTAAAGTAAAAATAGCAGAGGCGGTACAATTCTATAAGTAGGCAATGTGGACAAATGCACTTAAACTTTTTTCTTAGAAAAAAATCTTACATTTGAGAACTTTAGAGTCAGAGGTTAATTTCTGATTACAACTATGCTATTATGATTTACAAACTGGGTTATGCCAGTTTTCTTATTGAGAGCTCTAAACCCAGACTTGGTTTGAGTTTTTAAACTTAGGTAAAACTTGTTCTCTGAGCTTATTTTTCTGAACATAGAAAAGCTATCTGAGGGATTGTTGAGGTGAAAATAGAAAACAAAATGAGGGGAAATAGTTTTGAACACAGAGGAGTCATTTTTGCATTTCACCGGATGTGAAAGCAAGCCTCTGGGGTGGTAACTCAGCACCTTACTGTATTTTCTTATGTGGCTTCGAATTAAAATAAGACTAGCACCAAGACCATTTTAAATGTGACCGTGGGAATGACTATGGTAAATGTTTGAAAAGTTGGTGACATTGAAGCCTTAGGATATCCCCTAGGCATTTAACATCTTTCAGGACATGAATAAGTAGTTTAAACTTAACTCATTTCTTTCTTAACACATTGATTGTAAATTTAGTATAAAATTACAGCGAGATGTTTCCGTCCTTTTTGTGGTAAACAGTGCAGGGAAATTGCCGGTATCTGAATACCTGAAGTTTTACCATATAAAAGACAAAACTGATGATAATTATGATATTAAGCACTTACTATGTTCTAAACACTTGGTGTATGTTTAAGGGAGTCAGATCAGACTCAGCCCCTGTCCCACAACGGGTTTCCAGTCTGAGAAGGGGAGCCATTCTCTTTTCCCCACTTTACAGGTGAGGAAACAGAGGCACAGATCTGTTAAAATGTCTTGCCCAAGGTTAC
Source organism: Tachyglossus aculeatus (assembly GCF_015852505.1). Taxonomy (NCBI): domain Eukaryota; kingdom Metazoa; phylum Chordata; class Mammalia; order Monotremata; family Tachyglossidae; genus Tachyglossus; species Tachyglossus aculeatus. Next base: position 18,547,781 of record NC_052090.1, on the reverse strand, counting down.
CCAGCAGGCCAAAGGCAAAGCTGGAGTTGGAACCTGAGTCTCTTGACTCCCACTCCCATGTCCTTTCCACTAGACCATGCTGCCTATATTGTAGTTTCCAGTCCTGGTTTGGTTTATGACAGAGTGACCTTTTTTCTAATATTATCATGGAAGGCTATTGAGAAAAGATGTTGCTGAAAGGAAACATATGGTCAGTTAAAAGCAGACCACTTTTAAAGATGTTCCTCTTCTGAGCTTTATCCAGCTGATAATATTTCTGTATAGGTGTATGAAAATACTTTCAGTCAATATCCCCTTTAGTTAAGGCTGTATCCCTTGCTCCCATTCAAATGGCTTATTTTCAGGGAGATGCAATGGAGCAGACTGTATAAGCATTTGCCCTGAGATGAAATGAGAAGACTCTAGCCTTGAAGTAAAATGTTGACTTTATATATAAGGTACACTTTTAGGCAAACTATTAGACTGTTTTCATAATATGAAAAAGAGCTTCGAAAGGATTACTTTTTTGCATTCCAATATATATTGATTTTTAAAATAATATTTGCTTACTTGAAGGAGTATAATTATGGCCACAGTACATATTTATTGAAATGTACGTGCTAGGTGAATTACATTGAAAAATTGATTGCTGTGCACCAGTACTCTCCAACTTTTTCATAACTAAAGTACACATCATGGACAACTTTTCCATGACCTCAGCCAAAAGGTCCATTATGATCTATTAGTCTAAAATAAAATTCTGCTCTTTGGAAGCTCACACAGCCTGCTTGGAAGTTAATTAGCTTGGAAGGAGTGGGGGCTGCGAGACCCCACTCCCACAATTCAGGCTGCCTGACTTGAAAGACTTAGGTGAAGTTAGGCCTGGAGGCAGGAGATTGGACCAGATAACCTCTTGGAATCTTTTCGAGGTCTAGAATTCTTCCATCCTTTGCAGTCTCCTGGCCTTCAACAGAATCAGGACTGCATCTCCATAAAGGCCTACTAACTAGAGAGCCTGCTTCCTTATTCTGAGCAGTAAAGTAGCCTAGATAAGGAACTGCATGAGAAGCAGCATGGCTCAGTGGAAAGAGCCTGGGCTTTGGAGTCAGAGGTCATGGGTTAAAATCCTGGCTCCACCACTTGTCAGCCGTGTGACTTTGGGCAAGTCACTTAACTACTCTGTGCCTCAGTTACCTCATCTGTAAAATGGGGATTAAGACTGTGAGCCCCACGTGGACAACCTGAGCACCTTGTAATCTCCCCAGTGCTTAGAACAGTGTTTTGCATATGGTAAGCGCTTAATAAATGCCATTCATTCATTCAATCGTATTTATTGAGCGCTTACTGTATGCAGAGCACTGTACTAAGCGCTTGGGAAGTACAAGTTGGCAACATATAGAGAGGGTCCCATTATTATTATTGACTGTGGAACCTCTAGAAATTATTTTCCACCAATGTCTTTCTGGGATCAATGTTCACGCTGTAAAAACCCCAAGTAGAAGCATGTAAGAGACATGTATTTCTCACCATGGCCAAGTCATATTGCAGAGAGAGCCTGTTTTGGGGCATTGTCCAGCCTTAGGGGCATAAAGATTTTTGAAATCCAAGGTCTCATCTCCTTCGCTGTTTGAGGTGTAGTGGGCGGAGGGGGGAAGGGGGAATCGGAGGAAAGGATTCCGTGTTCTTGTGGGTGGAAGTGAGAATCCTTTTCTGAGCTTCGGGGTAGCAACCACCACCAGCCCTGCTCCTGATCCTGTCCAGTGTTCTTCCCAATGAGAGTTGTCAAGGAGCAGGGGGGTCGGGGCGGAGGGACAAGAGTGAGGCGTAATATTCAGGTCGGCCCAGAGCAAACCTGGAAAGAAGTCTGAAAATTCAGAAAGGAAAGGGGTGAGGAAGCTGGTGAGAGGCTAGGGTGAGGAAATGGATGTAAGCGTTATATTGAGGAGCAGCCTGGCCTAGCGGAAAGAGCACGGGTCTCTCTCTGATTGAAAGGGCCTGGGTTCTAATTATGGGTCCACTACTTGCCTGTTGTGTGACCCTGGGCAATTCACTTAACTTCTCTGTGCCTCAGTTTCTTCATCTGTAATATAGGGACTAAATCTCTGTTCTCTCGTTCCTTAAGACTGCGAACCCAAGGTAGCACAAGGACTGTGTCTGATCTGATTATCTTGCATTTACCCTAGTGTTTAGAACAGTTCTTGGCATATAGTAAGCACTTAATGACTACTCCAATTATAATTAGTTATAGGAAGACCTGCCACCTGATTGCTATTTAAAGATCAGGGCATTCAGGCACCTGCCAATTTGCAGTGTTGGTGTAAAAACATCTCAGTTGGCACCAGTAAGAGGTGGTATCTGAAATCCAGAATTTGCGATACATGTGACCAAAGATGTCATCTGTGAAGGCTCCATCCAGGGACTGCAGTAGTTCTTTCGTGTGTCTAGAATTGGGGGCTATTTTTTTTGTCCTTTTCTGAATTTTTTTTTTCAAAATGATATTTCTTAACTACTATGTGCCAGGCACTGTACTAAGCTCTGGGCTTAATACAAATTAATCAGATTAGACATAGTCCATGTTCTGCATGGGGCTCACAATCTTAATCCCCATTTTACAGATGAGGTAACGAACTGAGTCACAGAGATGTTAAGTGACTTCCCCAAGGCCACACAGTAAACAGCTGGCAGAACTGGGATTAGAACCCACATCATCTGACTCTCAGGCCTGTGCTCATTCCACTAAGCCATGCTGCTTCTCTAGGCCACAGTGCTTCTCAGTTGTGTGGCTTGTATCAGGGCCAATATCCATGGCCTTCTGTCATCTCTTGGCCCAATTGGCAGACAATTTATTCTCATGTGTATATAAGACTAGGAATATATAGGAACATGTTGTAATCAAAGTGATTTCATTGTAAAGTAGCAGCATGAATGTATAAAGATTCCAATTGCGTTGTCTGAAGAAAAGGAAATCTTAGCTTGAAATTCCTTCCCAACCAGTTACCTACTGAATCTCATGAAACGTGGTTTATGAAGAATTTTTCACTCTCAGGGTAGCCCAGCACTATTCAGGAACAAAGGATGTAAGTTCAGGTCCAAAACTTGTGTATTTTGCTTTTGTGCACTTGAATCAGACACTGAATAATTAGTTAAACATTGTCTTTCATAGTTTAACATACCCACAAACAAGAATATTTTTAGAATAGCAAAATAATCAATGTCTGTTTTACAAAAACCTGACACAATTGATTTCTGAAAGTAAACCCTACTGTATACTTTTCTTTCTTTTTAATTATTTTTCCGACAGGCTCTACATGGCAGATCCAGGTGATGGTCATTGCAGAAATTGGTTACAACATAATTCTGTGAATCTCATATTTTCTTACCATCTCATTCCTTATTCTAATATAAAATGGAGAACCAGACTTGCAATTACACCTTCACAATTGCTTTATTATATGGCTTGAAATATACTCCTGAAGCTCTGATTACATTTTACAGACACCATTTGCAGAGGACTGTTGATGGCTGTCAGCAGCTCTCCGATGGTACAATCAGCCATTCTTAGCAGGTTGTGTTTAAATTCCACGAACCACAAATAGAAACCTCCTCTTTGGTGTTAACATTTGTATTGCCTGAGCATTTCTAATAATTCAAATGGCTTCAGTAGCTCCCAAAGCAGGGCTAGGATCTGGGTGTCCAGCGTGAGCTTGTGTCTGTCACAACTGCACCCAGTGTGTTGAAGTCCTTTTTCCTTCAGAGTTTTGAAATTTCCTCTTCAAACAAATTTACTCGAAGCCTCCTCTTTTCCTTACAATTGCCAATAATGGAAAAATGTTTTTCACTCCTGCCTGTTGGTTGTTCAAATGCTTAGACAGGAAAGAAGAATGTCCTGATTGGAAGTGGAGTGCATTTACGTGTCATAAGACAATCTAGAACCTTTCTTTCACACTCAGACAGCAGAAGTCTTCTCTTCTTTTTAGGGCCTAAGAATGAGATCTAGTAGACCATGATACCAAGAAGCTTGTTAACTCCTTTCTGCAAACTGAAATTTAGACCATTTTATTTCATTCCAAATACTGCACAATTTCCGTATGTTAACAGAACTGTACATCTGGCCCTCTTTTACAAGGGTACAGAGTTGGAAATGAAAATAAGTTTGGGCATTTATGGCACAGCTATTTCAGGGTATATGTAGTGTACAGGGTTGTCCCAAGAGGGCCTCTCTGAGCCCAGTTAGAATCATACTATGTCTGTGTCTGAATGAGGCAATGAATCAGTCAGTCCATGGTATTTATAAAGTGCTTACTGAGTGCAGAGCACTCTGCTAGGTACTTGGGAAAATAATGATAATTGTGGTACTTGTTAAGCGCTCACTCTGTGCCAAGCAATCCAAGTGCTGAGGTAGATACAAGATAATCTGGTTGGACACAGTCCCTGTCCCGCATGGAGCTCACAGTCTAAGGGGAAAGGAGAACAGGTATTCAGTTCCCATTTACTGATTAGGAAACCGAGGAGCAAAGAAGTTGAGTCACTTTTCCAAGGCCACACAGCATGCAGGTGGCAGAGGTAGGATTAGAACCCAGGTCCTCTGACTCCCAGGTAAATGCTTTTTCCATTAGGCCACACTGTTTACCCTAGAGGAAGATTTCCTGATTGAGAAGTCTAGTGGCCAAAACCTTTCTTCCCACCCCTTGGTGCACCCAACAAATCAGAAATTGAGGGCTGACCTAGTCCAGAGAATATGGTCTGGTTTGGGGGTGCTTCAGTAGTCATTTCTGATTCTAGAAAATCGGCAGGAGTGAAACTGTGGATACGTAGGAGCAGGAGGCCTGTGCTGTTCGCATTCAGCCATTCAACAGTATTTACTGAGCACTCGCTGGGTGTGGAAAACTTCCAAGTACTCAGGTAAAGCACAAGGATGAGAATTTATACATGATCCCTGGTGACAGGGGCCAGCACAGGCAGACAAGGAAAGGTTGCAGTGATGTGAACAGCCACCCAACATTGGAAAACGAGGAGAATAATAAAAGCAATTAGTGCTTCAATGCCTCATAGCTTGTTATTAGAGGATTTTCACTGCTCCAGCAGGCTGAAGAGAGTTCAACATCCACAAACTTCCTAATGCTACCTTTTCTCGGAATGCTTGCTCTGCTTCAGCTGGGATAGGACAACCTGCCTGCTTCTCTCCTTCTCTCCCCACTCTGCCTAACTTCCAAATAATTCTTAGGCTCCGAAGTAACTCTTCAGGAGCTTGTCAGGCCGGGGTAAATAAGGGCACACAGTGATCTCGGATCATGTGCTTCTGTCTTTCAGGGTATGGGAAAATCAATTGTATATAGTCACTTGACAGGACTTGGTAAAGTAGTTGCTAACGAGTGTGAACTCTCACAGCCTGGAAAAGCGTAGGGCAGAAAATGAAGAGGAGGACTATATGGTGGTCACTATTGGATCCGTAATGGGGAAAGTATCAGCAGATGTTATGAGGAGAACAGGGTGCAGAAAGTCACAGCTTCTGTCCAAAAGCATTTACAATCCAAGTCATCTTAAATGGAATGTACTACGTGTAGTGGTGCAGGATTTGACCAGAATTCCAAGGTAGGAACTAAGAAAACATGCTGTCAGGTTTTCATTTGTTGCAAACCTAGTGTGGTCCCTGAGTTTACTGAAGTAAATTAACCTTGAAGCTGTTCTCCCCAAATAGGCCAAGGAGCATGCGACAAGCCCTTTCCTACTCAAGCTGGCTAGATCTGGCTAGGGGGAGAAACACTACCTGCAACTCTGACCATTTCCTGACCTTGTTGACAAGTATTTTTGGAGCCCTCAGCTAAGGACCAAGTAAAGCCAACATTCCTTTCCCTGTGAGGTCATGATAGTGTTTTAGCCCACCCCAGGCCTGCCATTAGGGATTTTTTTTTCCATCTAGACTTTGGCTTTCTAAAAATCTAGGAAAAAAATCCACCAGAGAGAATTTCAATTTCATTCTCCTTGTCACTCTTTTCCTCTTGTTTCCCTTCCTCTTCTTTCGATATCTAATAATAATTACTATTATTATAATTATGGTATTCATTAAGCACTTGTTGTGTGCTAGGCACTGTTCTAAACGCTGGGTTAGATACAAGCTAATCGGTTGGATGCAGTCCCTGTCCCACCTAGGGCTCACGGTCTTAATCCCCATTTTATAGATGAGGGAATTGAGGCACAGAGAAGTTGTGACTTGCCCAAAGTCACACAACAGACTAGTGACTGAGACAGGATTAGAACCCAGGTCCTTCTGACTCCCAGTCCCGTGCTCTGTCCCCTAGGCCAAGCTGCTTCTCTCTGTGTCTCTCTCTGCTTCTCCCTCTCTGTTCCTTCACAGTTCTTTTCATTCCGAAGTTTCCCCCTCAGAAATCCATACCCTCTTCTTGCAGATCCTTAGAGAAAAGAACTAAACCTGAGTAGTCATAAGCTTGTAGATTCCTCAAGGGTAGGAGAGTGTCTCCTAATTTTATTATGTACTCCCAAGATTCTTGTGTGGCGCTCTGCACCCAATAAGTACTCAGGACCAGTGTACTGCACAGTTTAGATGCTCAATAAGTACTGATGATGATGCTCCTAAAGTTTTAATAATTGTGGTGCTTGTTAAATGCTTACCAAATGCTGGTTTAGGTTCATGGAGATCAGGTCAGATACAGTCCCTGTCCCACATGGGGCTCACAGTCTAAGGCAACAGGAGAGCAGTTATTTAACCTCTATTTTACAGATGAGGAACCTCAGGCCCTGAGAAGTTAAGGGACTTTACTAAGGCTGCACCACAGGTAGATGGTAAAGCTGGGATTAGCACCCAGGTCCTCTGATTCCCAGGCCTGTACTCTTTCCACTAGGCCACGTTACTTCACTGTCACTTTAATAATAATAATAATAATAATAATAATAATAATAATGGCATTTGTTAAGCGCTTAATATGTGCAAAGCACTGTTCTAAGCCCTGGGGGGTTACAAGGTGATCAGGTTGTCCCATGTGGGGCTCAAGGTCTTAATCCCCATTTTACAGCTGAGGGAACTGAGGCACAGAGAACTGAAGTGACATGCCCAAAGTCACACAGCTGACAAGTGGTGGAGCCGGGATTAGAACCCATGACCTCTGACTCCTAAGCCTGGGCTCTTTCCACTGAGCCATGCTGTTGAGCCCTATTATTCTATTATTATCATTCTATTAGGCCATGCTGCCCCAGGGAGCACTGGCTCTCCATGACCATTGTTCTCCCAGTGGGTTTTTGCTTCCTTGTTTAACAACTCTACTGTTCTCTCCCAAGCACTGAGTGCAGTGCTCTGCATGCAGCAAGCACTCAGTAAATAGCACTGATTATTGATTCTTCTGGGGCTCAATAGTGAACTCTAAAAATCCAAGGACATAAATCCAAGCAAAGGGTATGATTCCATACCACTTTGCAGAATTTTCCTAGTGTGATGATTTAATAATTAGCCTGAAGAAGACACATTTTTATCTCCCCTGCTAGATTATAAACTCCGTGAGGGCAAGGATCCTATCCATTTACTTTATTTTACTCTCTCATGTGCTTAGTGCAGTGTTCTGCGCACTATAGATGCTCCATTAATACTACTGATTCATTCATGCATTCAGTCGTATTTATTGAACGCTTACTGTGTGCAGAGAACTGTACTAAGCGCTTGGGAAGTACAAGTTGGCAACATATAGAGATGGTCCCTACCCAACAGCGGGCTCACATATGGCAGCCTTACCAGACTAGATCTACACACAAGGATTTCCAGCTGTGACACAGAGTTGACATCGGTCCTTGATTTCTGCTACCCTAGGCGGCTACTTGACCAACAATGCTTAGATAGACAAAGAAATGGAAAATTGAATCGAGGAGGGTAGCATGTCCAATGGGAGGCTGGCAGAGTGCCCTTGAGAGACTTTGAGAAGAAAATTGACTTTTGCTTGTGCTGTTGCTGTGCATTTGCTGCCTGCAGGGCAAAATGAGCCAACACCCTGCATTCAGCACATGCAGCAGCACGGAAAAGGATGACTTTTGCCTGTGTGTAAAGGGAAATGGCAGGGTCTGTTGCACATCACCTTCTCAGCCACAACCACAGCAATGGATAAAATCTCCTCTTTCAAACCCAGAAGACACACCCTGTCCCTGGTGGCTGTGCCTTGCTGTACATTCCTTTTATTCCTTGAAATTATAAATGTGAGAATCTGGCTCCCTAATTTTCCACATAACTGATGACCAAGTTTGTATCAGTTCATTCCAGGTTGATTTACATGGAGTTTTCCTTTTGATGGAAACCCAGAAGACACACCCTGTCCCTGGTGGCTGTGCCTTGCTGTACATTCCTTTTATTCCTTGAAATTATAAATGTGAGAATCTGGCTCCCTAATTTTCCACATAACTGATGACCAAGTTTGTATCAGTTCATTCCAGGTTGATTTACATGGAGTTTTCCTTTTGATGGAAGGAGCTCTTTAGCAGTTTAATAAAGTTAATCAAAATCATTCAGGTATTATATAGGCATTGTGTCCAAAGGAATCCCATTAGAGTAATGAAGATATCTTCATTATGCATTCCACCAATAGAGGAATTCTGTTGGCGACAGTGGTTCTCTTTGGGGGCTTTGATTGCTTTTGAAGCATCATGAGTTTTCCTCACATGTCATATTCATGGAAAGTATATTTTCTTATTTGTTCTAGGGGTCTGAACCCCTCTGGAAGCCTCAGCACCTTTTATTATTCTCTGTAACATCAAAAAGAAACAATGGTTTTAAGGCTAGTGCTGCCGAATTCTTACCCAGGTCCTGCCTCTGTCCTGGACTTCCCTCCCTCTACATAACCACAAGCGATTGCTCTCCCACCTTCAAATCCTTATTAAAAGCACATCTTCTCCAAGAGGCCTTCTCCAACTAAGCCTTCATGTCCTCTTCTCCCATTCCTTTCGGGGTAGGCCTTGCACTCGGATTTACATCCTTTATTCACCTGACCCTCAGCCCCACATCACTTAGGTACATATCTGTAATTTATTTATCAGTCAGTGATCTTTACTGAGTCCTTACTATATGCAGAGCACTGTACTAAGCCTCTGGGAGAGGACAGTACAGCAGAGTTAGCATTTCCTGCCCTATTTATGTGTACTGCCCATCTTCCCTTCTAGACTATAAGCTTCTCGTGGGCAGCGAACATGTCTACCAGCAGAAGCAGTGTGGCTCAATGGAAAGAGCAAGGGCTTTGGAGTCAGCTGTCATGGGTTCTAATCCCAGCTCCGCCACTTGTCAGCTGTGTGACTTTGGGCAAGTCACTTCACTTTTCTGTGTCTCAGTTCCCTCATCCGTAAAATGGGGATGAAGACTGTGAGCCCCACGTGGGACAATCTGGCCACCTTGTATCCTCCCCAGTGTTTAGAACAGTGTTTTGCACACAGGAAGCGCTTAACAAATGCCATTATTATTATTATTATCAACTCCATTTTATTATGCTTTCCCAAGCCCTTAGTATAGTGCTCAGCACACAGTAAGCATTCAATAAATATGATTGAATGCTTATAAAAGAGCATCTGTAAGCAAGTTCTCACATCGCTTTCATAGGGCCAGAATGAATGTGGAGTGGAAAGCAAGGTGGATCTTGGTGGAAGTCAACTCTGTGGATAGATTCTTGCTACTTCTTTTTGGAATCATCATTCCACCTGGTCTGAATTTTTGAATGACATGGGGTGTTGTTGACATAGAGGTACCCCATAGGGGCTTAACTCTTCTATGCCAATTTAAGACTGTCTGTATGGACAAAGAGACATTCATCCGAAAATGTCCGTCAACATTGTCAATAGCACTGATTAAATGTCTCCTTCGTGCACATCACTGTAGTAGAGGCTTTCCAACAGACCTCAATGACAAGATTCCTGCCCCTCGAGGAGCTTATTAAATTGAAGAGTTCCAATAGCAAGCCTATCAACAAAAAAAGCTTTTGCATCTTATCCGTTAATTGTATGAAAATGGATTGTTTTTGTCAGGAGGCACTCTCCTAATTCAAAGGAAGAGGTGAAAATAACACCCTTGGTTATTTTATCAGGTGCAAAGAAAACATTTGCTGCAAGCCACAACAATTGTAGGGCTTGGATGAATTCCAAAACCAGAAACATTTCAGCTGCAAATGCAGACTCGATCTGTGGGTCTTGGTGTACGTGGCATGAAATGAAGCAAATGTCGGTCGTTGGAAAGTAGACGTGAGCCGTAGTTGTGCAACTGTTCATTCAAGGCCCCAAAACCTAATTTCATGTTTTCGGTATTCATCTTGGATCGTAGGAGGAGCAGTGTTTGGGATCCCCCACCATGAACACTAGACTTTGAGCTCGTTGTGGGTAGGAATGTGCTTGTTGTTATATTGTTCTCTCCCAAGTGCTTAGTACAGTGCTTTGCAAACAGTAAGTGCTCAATAAATACTATTGAATGAATGAATGAACATCAGTAGTTGAGCATGAGTCTTCTCTGCTAGCTCTCTGGGCATATTGAAGTCAATACTAGCATTCTACCCCAGCCACGGCTCTGCTCAACCACTGGGTTTATGACCAACCACTCTAGAAAATGGTCTGGTGTCACGGCCACTAAACCTCTGACTCTGCAAGGCCGAAGGAGTCTTTTCAACCCATGAAGTAAGCGTGTTATGAACAGGGAGAGCGTCTGCTAATTTTGTTGCATTGTATTCTCCCAAGAGCGTAGTACAGTGCTGTGTGCATAGTACGCTCTCGATTAATACCACTTTTCCATGGTATTTGTTAAGAACTTCCCATGTGCCAGGCACTGTTCTTAAGGCTGGGATAGATACAAGCTAATCACGTTGGACACAGTGCCCGTCCCACATGGGGTCTTAATCCCCATTTTACAGATGAGGTAACTGAGGCACAGAGAAGTTAAGTGACTTGCCCAGGGTCACATAGCAGACAAGCGGCAGAGCCGGAATTAGGATCCAGGTCTTACTGACTCGCAGACCAATGCTCGATCCACTAGGCCATGCTTGATGAAGTAGCGACCCATAAATTGTATTTATTGAGCGCTTACTGTGTGCAGAGCACTGTACTAAGAGCTTGGGAAGTACAGGTTGGCAACATATAGAGACGGTCCTCACCCAACAACGAGCTTACAGTCTAGAAGGGGGAGGTATTTTTACATAATACCTGTTCACATAAACAGGTATCAAATCCCCCTTTTATAGATGCAGCAACTGCAGAACAGAGAAGTCAAGTGACTTGCCCAAGGTCACACAGCTATGTGATTCCAGTCTGGTGGATGTAGTCTCGCCCTGAGTCCCCACTTAAGCCCACAGAGGGTATCTTGTGTCAGTTTGCAACAGCCTTCTTGACTTTCTTGGGTTCTGTTCAAAAACATTTACCCATGAAGACAAAGCCCCTGTCTCTACTTAATTCTGAAAATTGGTGGCTATAAATATGGATCCCTGACAACTCTCTTATAGAAATCCAATAAGAAGTGTATTTAACATTTGATTTATGTTTTTTCATTTATGCTTTATGTTTTTATGATCTCCAGACAATGACTAAGAAGACAGATAGCCGTCAGAGCACATTTATTAGAAAAGTTTCTTGCTCTTTTACTTGGAACATTTTGGAAAAAGTACCCTTGAATAAGCTAGGGTCAAAATAGTAGTTTGTCACAGTCAGAAGGAGAAGATTGTACTTATGAAGAGAATTTTTGAAGGTCCTAAAGAAAAACTTTCCTGCGTTACTAAGACTGCTATGTTTAGTGTTTTCTAAATTAAGATGTATGCAAAGCCTCTGTTTTCTTTAAATGATGAAACACCCAAACTGGATGAACGGAAGTTTAGTTTGTTTTGCAATGAGTTTAGAGTGGTGCATTTATAGCTACTTAGAGATTCCAAAACTTGCAGTGAATTTACTATTAAAGAAATGAACACATTTCTTTTGCTCGGGCAGCTCCGATGCAGCTGGTTTGTTGCTCATTTCACCAGAAACCAAACACCTCCTGCTAGAATACCCTTGGCGGAGCAACCCAAGTGATCCTTGCTGCTGCTTTATCAGAATGATAAAGACTGAAGCTGCAAAACTAAGCCGCGCCGTGCCTGTGGGGAGGTGAGTCCGCCAAATGAGCGGGCCACACCAACATTCTGAGAGTAGTACTGTACTTTTAAAAGAACCATTTGTCTTTGAACGTGGGTTCTGCCTGCGGAGAGCCCGGCTGCAAAAAAGAAGACATAACCACAACACACATGGCCCCAGATAGTGCTGCCTTTGATAGTGGAAGTTTCTCGATGATAAGGAGGATTCCCCCCTCAGGGTGGGAAGCTCTCCTGCCCCACTGCTCCCCTTGCTGCGGGGCCAAAGAAGCTGGGGTGAATATGCTCTGCGGAATTGGAAAGCGGTCAGGAAGTTGCATTGGTTAAAATGGCACCTTAGCCATCGTTCGTAGCCGTTCTGGCCTACATAACTGTGGAATTTGTCAATCACTTGCTATATGCCTAGCACTGTACTAAGTGCGAGGTTAGATACAGGATGACCAGGTCTCACTTAGGGTTCCCAGAATAATCAACCAATCAATCAATCAATCATATTTATTGAGCGCTTACTGTGTGCAGAGCACGGTACTAAGCGCTTGGGAAGTACAAGTTGGCAACATATAGAGACAGTCCCTACCCAACAGTGGGCTCACAATCTAAAAGGGGGAGAGAGAACAAAACCAAACATGCTAACAAAATAAAATAGAATAGATATGTACAAGTAAAATAAATAGAGTAATAAATATGTACAAACATATATACATATCTATGTATATAAGTAGGAGAAAGAACAGGTATGGAATCCCCAATTTGCAGATAAGGAAGCGGAGGCCGGGAGAAGGCAAGCCACGTACCCAAGATCACAGAGCAGGTAATTGTCGAAGCTGGGATTAATAATGACGGTATTTGTTAAGCACCGTTTTAAGCGCTGGGGTAGATACAAGCTAATCAGGTTGGACATTCAGGGCCTCTCACTCCTATGCCTGTTCTCTTTCCACTAGGCCATACTGCTTTCCAAGTAATGGTCTCATGATATCGGTTTCACCTTTCTGTTATTTGCCACTCTTTCCAAGATTCTTTTATATTGAGGAATGTGAATATTTTTTCAATGAGTCTGGCTGCCTGCCAGAGAATCTCTCCTTAAAGATCCTACACCTGGTACTGCCAGGCATGAGACTGGAGGTGCCCGGCTTAAAGGCCAGCCCCCTCTGGATTCCAGGCTATTTCATTGGCGAGAATATTATTCCAACAATCTCCCATCATCCACTGTCCTCTCCTCCTTGACCATGTTGCCCCCAATACTGCCAGCGAACTGAACCCAAATGCCTTCGGAGGGCAGGAGGATTTGAAGTTGGTCTGGTTTTCCCAGTTGGCACTGTCAAATTTGTGGGGCTTCGCTTGGAGTCAAGGGGCAGTAATTTTTAGGCTCACGCTAAACCCCTCAAGACTTATAGTGGACCCTCCATTGGCAAAGACCTCACAATGGAGGGGATTCTTGGCACTTGGCTCACTACACTTACAGAGAAATTCCCTGGACAGATAGTGGATCTTTCCCAGGATCTCTGGGCATATCTTCCTTCCTTTCTTTGAGGGGAGGGGAAATTAAGTGCTTACCATGTGCCAGGCACATAAACACCGGGCTAGATACAAGTTAATCAGGTTGGACACAGTCCATGTTCCAAACAATCAATCAATCATATTTATTGAATGCTTACTGAATGCAGGGAACTGTACTAAGCGCTTGGGAGAGTACAGCGTAACAAATACTTGTACATATTTACTATTTTATTTATTTTGTTAATGATATGTATCTAGCTTTTATTTCTATTTATTGTGATGACGTGACACCTGTCCACATGTTTTGTTTTGTTGTCTGTCTCCTTCTTCTAGACTGTGAGCCCGTTGTTGGGTAGGGACCGTCTCTATATGTTGCCAACTTGTACTTCCCCAGTGCTTAGTACAGTTCTCTGCACACAGTAAGCGCTCAATAAATATGATTGAATGAATGAATTCCCTGACCACAGTGAGCAAACTGTCTTAATTCCCATTTTACAGATGAGGGGACTGGTGCACAGACAGGTTAAGCAGCTTACTCAAGGTTGCATAGCAGAAAGTGATGGAGCTGGGATTAGAATCTAAATCCTTTGGACTCCCACGCCCATGCTCTGTCCATTAGGCCTTGCTACATCTAATTCTTGGGGCTCTGGAGCCCTTTGGATGGGCCACAGAGAAGGGAAGAGAGTTAACAAGTGGCATCCTGTTTGGGAAGGGAGAGAAGGGTTCATCTGTAAAATGGGGATTGAAACTGTAAACCCCACGGGGGACAGGGACTATGTCCAACCTGATTTGCTGGTACCCCCCACAGTGCTTAGTACAGTGCCCAGCACAGAGTAAGTGCTTAGAAAAGCAGTATGGCATAGTAGATAGAGCATGGGCCTGGGCGGCAGAAGGACCGGGGTTCTAATCCCGGCTCCGCCAGTTGTCTGCTCTGTGACCTTGGGCAAGTCAATTCACTTCTCTGTGCCTCAGGTACCTCATCTGTAAAGTGGGGATTAAGACTGTGAGTCCCACGTACTCCAGCACTCATAAAAGTGCTTGGCCCATAGTCAGTGCTTAACAAATACCATTATTATTATTATTATATACCATAGTATTAGAGGAGCAAGAGCAGAGGCAAACTCTCTTTTCATTGTATGATGTGTGCATGTCATGTGATATCTGGGAATCACAACTTATCAATCAATCAATTTGATTTATTGAGCGCTTACTGTGTGCAGAGCACTGTACTAAGCGCTTGGGAAGTACAAGTTGGCAACATATAGAGACAGTCCCTACCCAACAGTGGGCTCACAGTCTAAAAGGGGGAGACAGAGAACAAAACCAAACATACTAACAAAATAAAATAAGTAGAATAGATATGTACAAGTAAAATAAATAGAGTAATAAATATTTACAAACATATGTACATATATACAGGTGCTGTGGGGAAGGGAAGGAGGTAAGACGGGGGGATGGAGAGGGGGACGAGGGGGAGAGGAAGGAAGGGGCTCAGTCTGGGAAGGCCTCCTGGAGGAGGTGAGCTCTCAGTAGGGCCTTGAAGGGAGGAAGAGAGCTAGCTTGGCAGATGGGCAGAGGGAGGGCATTCCAGGCCCGGGGGATGACGTTGGCCGGGGGTCGATGGCCGGACAGGCGAGAACGAGGCACGGTGAGGAGATTAGCAGCAGAGGAGCGGAGGGTGTGGGGTGGGCTGTAGAAGGAGAGAAGGGAGGTGAGGTAGGAGGGGGCGAGGTGATGGAGAACCTTGAAGCCCAGGGTGAGGAGTTTCTGCCTAATAATTATCAGTTACAAACTAGAAGATTTTTTTTTTACCAACTAAACCCACATTTAAAAATTCAGGGAGCAAAGTCTTTGGCATATTTGCATTTTATCGTAAATGTGTCTTTATGAGCACCTTGTGAGACTCAAAGGAAAAATTTCTAATGTTGCATTTTTCCACTAGGACATCTTACAGTAGATCATCAGAGGATCCATTTTTAGTCCTTTTTAAATTAATGATTCTATATTTAGCAAATAAGAAATTATCATGGTGAACTGTAATCTGGGATAATAAGTACTTGCTAAAAATGTATAGTCATGCAGTTGGGGAAGTGTACGGAAATGCCATTTACTTGTTTTGATTTGAGGGCAGTGAAGTATGTGGTAAGGTCTGTGAATATTCCCGATTTTCTTACACCACAGCTACCTCATTTGCCAAATATGGGTTTGATCCTTTGTTCACATTAATTGAGAATGACATCCTTATTCATCATGTGTAATTTTTTCAGCCATTGAAAATTCTGTCCAAAGACTACCCAACTGAGGAGAATTACACTGCAAATGCATGGCACTTTTTTTCATCTGTGGTTGCGAATCTTATGTTTTTCTTCCTGAAAAATATGTGGGGATAAGAACTTTCTGAGTGTTTTCTTCTTAAGTAACCAGCCCAGGATTAGTTGAAAATCCTTTCCCCAACTAGAGCAGAACCTTTATAGGCAAAGTGAAAGGGAGGATCTCACCAGTGTACAAATGAATTTGGTCAGCACAGATTAGCCATTGAGATCAAATACCAAATTGGTACTCAGTAAGTGGATTTCTTTTTTTCCTGCTATGTGATGGCTTCTTCAACTCTTCACATCCCCTACTTTGTGTCTTCCCATCCAGACATTACAGGAAAGATGTGAAAAAGGCATGAAAATAATTTATTTTAGACATCAAAACTGTGTTGACTTCTTCGATAAAGGTTACCATTCATTTGATTAAATTTATGTTGCTACTTGACATTTTCTGGAGGCATGTAAATTGACCACAGTTAAAGCCTCCATGCTCCCAGTTCCCGTGCCAAGTTGAGTTGAGTTTGGGCACATCACATAAATAAAAGTGGTTTTATGTTTCACCTTCATCTGGTAGGTGAGCTCTCCGCCTTTTCTTGTGAAACATAATCGGTTGTGACATGGCAAAATTAGATCCCGGCTATTTATTATCTTCTGAAATCAAAACCCATAACTAGGGGAGCATGTAGCCAAGTCCACTAAGCAGCTTGCATGCAGAGAAGAAGAGGGGAGGCTCCTAATTTTATAAGCTCAAGGTGATTTTCGCGACCATCTAGAGCGTTTTAATTAATTACCCTGAAAGATTGAGTAAATTATTATTTGAATACTTTATGGCATTCCATGTTAACATTTCAAGGACAAAGTGCTGTACTTTGCTTTTCAACAAGGCTTCATCTGTCAGAATAGATCTTCCAAATTTATGTAGTATCCTGCAGTGAAAAGGGTAGTCAGAGCTTGAGGACTGTGAATTATTATTATGAGGGGCCGGACTCAAATATGATCCACCCTAACAGGAACTCTGATATTTATTGATATCTCATTCAAGATGCAAAATGATCAGAAGCATAAATACACTGGACCCATTACTAAGACTTTTTTGTTCCTCAAGACTAATGATAATTATTGTGGTATTTGTTAAGTGCTTATTTGGTGCCGAGCACTGTGCTGAGCACTGGTACAGTTAGGTGAGGCAGGGTCTCTGTCCCTGTCAAAATTCATGGTCTGAGAGGAAGAACCCCTATTTTGCAAATGAGGAAACTGAGGCATAGAGAAGTTGAGTGAACTTGCCCATAGCCCCACAGAGCCGGGATTAGAACCCAGGTCTCATGATTCCCAGTCCTTTGCTCTTTCAGCCAGGCCATGCTACTTCTCCAGTAGCCAACTTGCCTCTCGCAAGGTGAAAGCCCCTTCCTATCTCATTTAACTTAGCCTTTCCGTTCAACACACCAACAGGGCTTGGTGGCAAACCTCTCTCCTTAGGGGATCTTCTCAGAAGCATGCAAAGCAATGCTCCTTTATTTGGACATATTTGGGTTGAATCTAGGTTGGGTTGTGGAGGACATTATTTGGATGCTTTAGAAGCTTGGGGAAAAGAAAATCTTGGAACACGAAGTAGGAGCTTGTTCACTGGAAAGAAATGTATGTTATGTTTCACAAATTCTGTTTAAATCCAGAAACTGCATAAAATGTCATAGACTGTTTAGTTGATCTTTGTAACCAATAACAAGCTGTGCTCTGCAGATATAATCTTTCTTCCTCTGTAAGGGCACTCAACCTTTTACTAACTTCATCCTCCCATCAATAGATTAGATTAAATCCCCATTTACTGCATTATATTAATATTTTCAATGGCACACTAATCCAAGAAATAAATGTGTCAGTTTCTATGGCTACACCGTAATGAGTCCAGCCATACGAGAGTGCCTTAAGGCCACATAAAAGACTTAATGTACAGATTGAATAGGACTACATTATTTATTACTAAGCTATCAAGCCGAGAAATTTGGCAATCTCATTTTTTAGTTTTGCTCATTTGACCTGGGCAAATTTGCCCTGCTGATGATATTGAGTGTTTAGTACCACAATGTTTGTTCAGTTCTAAGAATAAAGTGCTCCAGACTAATTTGTTTCAGAACACTTTGTTAGATTGAATTATTTTATGTTCCCGTTGTATTTATTGATAGTTCCTTTTTGGTTTTAGTGGTTTGAAAATTAAATAAAACTCATACAGCCCCTCTAATACGCTCTTGCTGAGAACAGTTCACAAAAACAGCAGCAAAGGGTAAGTTGTAAAGTAACACAAATGGAAAAAAACAGTCCTTTCTCCACCCCGTCTCTCTCCTCTTTCTCCCCTCTCTAGCAAAAACTGTAAAGAGATCCAATGGATTAACGTGGAAAAGACTTGCCAGTATCAATGCACATTAGTGTACATTAACCACAATTTAATCCCCAGTAGTAAAAGGATCTGAGGTTGACAAGATGGGAAGCAAGGAATTTTCTTTTTTTTTTTTTTTTTGTAAAGCACTCCTATGTGCCAGGCACCATACTGAGCACTGGGGTAGATACAAGATAATCAGGTTGGACACAGTCTCTGTCCCACATAAGGTTTCCAGTCTTAATCCCTGTTTTACAGATGAGGTAACTGAGGCACAGAAACTTTAGGTGACTTGCTCGTGGTCACAGAGCAGGTAAGTGGCGGAGTGGGATTAGAACCCAGGTCCTCAGAGTCCCAGGCCTGTGCTCTGCCACCGGGCCATACTGCTTCTCTGTCAGAGGGCTTTATTCACAAGTTTGCAGAGGTAGAGAGATGGTCTGTCTGACCAAATCTGATGCTCAATGATGGGACAGATTGCTGATTGTAAGAAAACAGGGGTTGACACAAATTAAGCAGCAAAACCTATTAAAAAGGGCACGGCCTCGGAGTCAGAGCTCCTGCGTTCTGCCATTTGGCTGCTTTGCGACCTTGGACAACTAGAGCTGCCCTGTCCCTCATTTTCCTTATCTGTTAAGAGGGGATCAACAACTAAATAATAATAATAATGATAGCATTTATTAAGCGCTTACTATGTGCAAAGCACTGTTCTGAGCGCCAGGGTGGTTACAAGGTGACCAGGTTGTCCCATGGGGGGCTCACAGTCTTAATCCCCATTTTACAGATGAGGTAACTGAGGCCCAGAGAAGTTAAGTGACTTGCCCAAAGTCACACAGCTGACAATTGGCAGAGCTGGGATTTGAACCCATGACCTCTGACTCCAAAGCCCATGCTCTTTCCACTGAGCCACGCAGCTTCTCTATTCACTCCTACGTAGACCGTAAGCCTCATGTAGGAGAGAGACTATGTCCAACCCAATGATCTTGTAGCCATTCCAGCACTTAGTACAGTGCTTGGCACCTACAAAGTGCTTAACAAGTACAATAATTAATATTATTATTATTATTAATAATAATAATAACAGTAATGCCTGTTTCCTCAGAGTGGGTGACTTCCTGTAGAGATCTTTTGGGTGGATTATCTTTTGGTTGGATTCTACTGTCCTCCCTTATTGTGAACTTTTGTTGCTTCTGGCCATTAAAAGCCTATAGATGTACCCTACTCATTCACCTGTGACATCTTGGATTATAGTCTTGTTTCAGCATGTCACTTGGAGACCCTGCCTTGTACATATTTCTTCTGGGCAAGACTTGTGGTTACTGCGTGACTTTTTAAAGATTTGCTGAAAGACAGACCCGTTCCCATTAAATGTTCTTTTACACTCCTGATGAGAACTGCAAATAACAATTGTAGACTTCAGACTGCCAAAACCTGACATTTCCAGAATTCTGCATGTCAATAAAACTACATAAAAAATGGCGTGGAGACAAAGTGAAGACAAGGGAGACTTAGCAGAACATATTAGTGGTTTTAACAGAGCTTCCCGATCTATTTAAGTCTTAAAATTTATGTTGTGGAAAAGTCCATTTCCAGTAAGTCAAAATAACCTTCATGACAACATTTCATCAACATTAATGCTTTTGAAAAGAGAAAGGTATTTCCAGAATATAGCTTATGTGGAGCGTGAACAAGGAGTAGAACCTAAGAGCTGTTTGGGCAGTAATAAATACCATGCACATGATTCAGTGTGCAATACCCTTGGTAAAATGAAGAGTGGGTCTCTCTTTTGTTTCTTAAGTGACTAATGCCTCCAAGCCTTCTAAGAATAGTAACACTGTAATTGTCATTTACTTTTAAGGTGTGGATAAAATAAAGTTAGCTGGCTGATGATTACATAGTCGTTTTGTTTGCAACTTGATCCAAAGAGTTCACATTTTTAAATTTCTTTCATAATTCAAATTTACTAGAAAAATACATAGTTTGACATACATTTTTAGTCTTTTGAAGTAACCAGTGAAGAGAGAAAGGTATTTCAAAGAAAACATTCCCTATTTTAGTAACAGTGAAAGTTATTTAAACCCATGGGTAAAGGAAATGTATTGTTCCTTACCACAAAATTCCTTTCTGGTTTGAGCTAAAAGATCTTTGTTTATATTGAGCTCTGTAAAATATTAAGCCCCGTACTGTTGCAAGCTAATTAGACATTGGTAGAGCCAGTGTCCTCTGTTTAAAGATAGCTTTTTAGGTTGAGGATGAGAAAATTGCTTTTGTCTCCTGTATCGTGAACATGAGTTTGGAAAGTCAGAAAACCTATCTGCTGTGAAACAGAAAACGTGAATGGAAAATTCTGCAGCATTTTGCCCTTTTGGATCTTTTAAGAGTGAGTTATCGCTTCTCCCAACCGTGGTCATTAATAATGACAGATGTATATGGTGCAGAGTTCACCTACATTATTGTCAGTAACAGGGATAGCGAGAGAATATTTATTACAGGAGGAGGAGGGAATGAAAAGACATGATGTTGAAACAGAGACAAGAGCAGAGTTCAGTGGGGTTTTCCTGGCTGGAGTTTAAAAAAAAAAAAAGAAAAAAGAACACACTCAAGTTGTCTTAAAGCGTTCTGGCACATAACCATCCCAAATGTAAACCAAATTTTTCTCTCCACTTTCTGGTGTTGATTTTTAAAATAGAAATAGTGAGGACTTGTTTGCATTTTAAGCAGGCACTAAAACCTGTCTAAGAGCCAAATAGATTCATAGAAGTCTTAAAATACCCATTGGAAAGAGCTAGCCATCATGGCTTCACATTCTTTTCCAAAGCATGGAATGACCAAGTAGGATTTGAGATAAAAGAACCAGAAGAAATTGTATGTAATCCCTTTGAATTGTGATTCATGATGTGGTTAAACACTCCCCAGATTTCAGTCAGAACTCTGGTAGGAAATTTGCCCAGAAAGTGATATGTGAGATGTCACCTCCCACGAAAGATCTCGCTCCTTAAATCAGAAACGGATTTCCATCTTAGTTGACTCATGGAGGACTGCAGTCATTAGAGTTTCTTTCCTTCCATTACCTAGCAGATTTTTGAGGTTCGAAAGTGGCGGAGGCGGGATTAGAACCAAGGTGTGCTGACTTCCAGCCCATGCTCTTTCTACTAGGCCACACTGCTCCTAATCCTGGTTCTGCTACTTACTTGCTGTGAGACC
This sequence comes from Tachyglossus aculeatus, assembly GCF_015852505.1. Taxonomy (NCBI): domain Eukaryota; kingdom Metazoa; phylum Chordata; class Mammalia; order Monotremata; family Tachyglossidae; genus Tachyglossus; species Tachyglossus aculeatus. The sequence continues at coordinate 18,526,338 of NC_052090.1, read as the reverse complement.
TTGCTCAAACTACTTAACTTCTCAGTGCCTCAGTTCCCTCATCTGGGGATTCAGTTATATTCTCCCTCCTACTTAGACTGTGAGTCCCATGTGGGACCTGATTATAACTATCCTAGCGCTTAGTGCAGTGCTTCGGACATAGAGGTTAATACCAAAATTATTATAATTTATCCTAGCTCTGCCACTTTGCTCTGTGACCTTGGGCAAGCCACTTAATGGGGATTAACACTGTGAGCCATGGACTGTGTCCAACCTGATTAGCTTGTATCTACCCCAGTGCTTAGAGTGGGATGGGAATGTATCTGTTGTACTGTTATATTGTACTTTCCCAAATTCTTATGATTGATTGATTGATTGATACAGTGCCTGGCACGTAGTAAGCTCTTAATAAATACCATAAAAAATATTATCAGTCACTCAGTGGTATTTATTGAGCGCCTAGCATGTGCTCACCACTTTTCTGAGATCCCGGGAGAGTACAGAGGAATAAATAGATATGATCCTGTCCTCAAGGAGTTTACAGTCCAGAGCTTTGTATGTTAGTTAGAAAATGGAGATGGCCAAAAGTTGCTGAAATGCAGTGATTAATGGTGATTGCACAACTGTCAGAAAAAACAAAATTTTAGATAGGAAGCATTCGCAGAATGAAAAACCAGAGAAGAAGAAAGGGAATAGGAGTCTCTCTCCTCATACCGACTTTCTCACTGTACCTTGATCTTATCTATCTTGCTGCTGACCTCTCTCCCCCGTCCTGCCTCTTAACTAGAACGCCCTCCATCCTCGTATCCGATAGACAGTGACTCTCCCCTTCTTCAAAGTTATATTGAAGGTATATCTCCTCTGAGGCCTCTAGACTGTAAGCTCACTGTGAACAGGGAATGTGTCTGTTTATTGTTGTATTGTTCTCTGCCAAGCGCTTAGTATAGAGCTCTGCACACAGTAAGTGCTCAGTAAATACAGTTGACTGGCTGACTGAGATGGCTGGATTCAGTATAGAAAGCCCACTCCTTGAGTTTTAACTCAAACAGTTCTAGTGCCTTCATTCTGGCTTCCCTTGGCAGCCTTAACCACATGCATACAAGGCACCATTGTCAACCTCAAAAGGGGCCATAAAGTACACTAGTGCAGCCCCAAGCTTGGCAAGCTGCTGGTGGCCAGTGTTCCTCATTTCCAGAGCCAAAGAGCATTGCCTGCGAATTATGTTGCCCTCTACTTTTGTTTATCCAACCTTGACATCCAGTAACCATACTCCCGCTTGTAGGAACAATATTGTCAGAGACATTGATGTGCCAACCTCATCCTTCTTGATAGATGCCCAAAGTAAGGCCTGAAATGTCAGTCCGGAGGCCTTCCCACCCATCTCTATCATAAACAGTGTTGGGACATTTTGCTTTGCAGAATCCATTTCAGCAGAAGGATTTTGAGAAGCAGCGTGGCTCCGTGGAAAGAGCACGGGCTTGGGAGTCAGAGGTCATGGGTTCAAATCCCCACTCCACTGCTTGTCAGCTGTGTGACGTTGGGCAAGTCACTTCACTTCTCTGTGCCTCAGTTCCCTCATCTGTAAAATGGGGATAAAGACTGTGAGCCCCATGTGGGACAACCTGATCACCTTGTATCCTCCCCAGTGCTTAGAACAGTTCTTTACACATAGTAAGCGCTTAACAAATGCCATTATTATTATTATTATTTTAACTTGTAGGTGACTTGTGCAAGGGTATGAACAGTTAATTTTTTGTAATAAAGTGCTGGTGTTGGGGTGGCAAAAAAACAAAGAACAAACGAGCATGATTTTAGACTCTCCAGAATACTTGGCAGCCAGTGCCTTTAGTTTTTGACCAACCATTGTGTGGTGAAAATGTGGAATGCCACCTTTGGAATTCCATGTGTGTAATGTCAACCATCTTCCTGGTTCCACTGTGCGCAAGTTTCTCAAAGAGAAGTCTTCTGCCTCAGACTTCTGCCTGTTCCCTAGCAGTGCTTGTGAATTGTGATGACTTTGTTTGGGTCACTTCTCAAAGAAGTTGTCACTTGGGTGCATTGGAAAATTGTAAAATTTTTATTAGCCCAGCCAACTAGAATCAGATGGTGACATCAGAAGCCACAAATTGGAAGCATCCTTGTCCCGCTTTCCTGGAATGAGAAGGCATGGTTTTTGGGTTTGGGTTTTTTTTTTTTTGATGACATTTCTATTTTGCCGAGAATGTTAGCTCACTGGGTTATGTTCCTTGCCACTTTGTAGAAATTTAGAAAGGAAGGTTTTTGTCTGGTGAGGCATCAAATGGCAAAAGTCACTGGTATTACACAAGGGATTTGATTTCTGGGAATTTGGAGCTGCTAGTTTCAGTTTCAGTTACTAAACACCACCATTCTCATGCCTCCTCGACTAGCAAGCCATGGTTCAGTTGATCAATTAATCAATAGTATTTATTGAGCACTTAGTGTGCAGAGCACTGTACTAAGTGCTTGGGAGAGTAACATAATAATAATGATAAGTGTGGTATTTGTTAATGCTTACAATGTCAAGCACTGTTCTAAGCCTGGGAAAGATACAGGATAATCAGGTCAGGCACAGTCCCCGTAGCACACAGGGCTCACAGTCTAAATGGGAGAGAGAGCAAGTTTTGAATCCCTGTTTTTACTGATGAATTAACTGAGGCAAAGAGAAGTGAAGGGATTTGCCCAGGGTCAGAAAGCAGGCTGGTAGTGGAGCTGGGATTAGAACCCTAGTTCCCTGGCTCCCAAGCCCATGCTCTTTCCATTAGGTCATGTTGCTCCTCATAGAAATGTTGATAGACACGTTGCCTGCCCACAAGGAGCTAGCAGTCAAGGGGATTTCAGAAATGAAATGTTCTAGGCCCTCTTGTCATGCTGTTTGTCCACACTTCCCTTCTGTAACAGTCTACCACAGTCCACAGTTCTCCCCTGAGGGAATCAGGTAATGAGTAACAACTGGCCTTGTTTTTAGTAGAGGAGCAAGTTGTTCTCTTTATTTGTGCTTACTATGTGCCAAACACTGTATTAAGCTCTGTGATGGATACAAATCCTTTCTGCCTTGTGTTTTCCGGCCTAGGTTTCAGGACAGAATTTAGGATGGCTAGGAAGAGCTCAACAGGCCCAAAAAGTGGGCATAAATTACAGCCTCAAGCCTTGATTAACAGTGGCATTGGGGCTTGACGAGAGGCAGGATGAGAAGGGTGGCCCTCCGCCTTCTCTTTGGCAGGGCTGAAGCCACGTTCCTCCTGATAGAGGCCAGCTCTGCCCCTATGGGTAAGCCATCCTCTTCCCCATTGCTGTAGTTGAAACAAGCCACAGACCAGTCCACTTCCTTCTCACTTCCAGCCAGTGGAGGTAGAGTGGCCAATGATGATGCTAGAGAATTCCGGTCACCCCTTACCTGATCCCTAACATAGTTCATGTAACATAATGTGGGCATGTCATGAGGGAATAGGATCTTGCATAAACCCATTGTGGGCAGGGAATATGTTGGTTACATTGTTATATTGTACTCTCCCAAGCACTTAATACAGTGCTCTGCACACTGCAAGTGATCAATAAATATTGATTGATTGATTGACTGATTGAAAATTCACACAACCCATAGAGTCATTCGGTGGGCCGTTGGATTCATCCCTGCCCTCCTGAGGTGCCCCAGCTTCCCTACTCTTACCCTCCCACTCTCTCCACATTGGACCTGTTCGTGCTCTGTGGGATACTGCTTTTCTGAAGAAGCAGCATGGTCTAGTGGCTAGAGCCCAGGCTTGGGTGTCAGAAGGTCCTGGGTTCTAATCCCGGTTCCGCTACTTGTCTGCTGTGTGACCTCGGGCAAGTCACTTCACTGGGCCTCAGTTCCCTCCTTGGTAAAATGGGAATTGAGACTGTAAACTCCATGTGGGACAGGGCCTGTGTCCAACCCGACTGCTTCTATCCACCCCAGCACTTAGTACAGTGCCTGGCATATAGTAAGCGCTTAACAAATACCACAGTTATTATTCTGGCCCCTGAACAGTTCAGTCTGGCCTGGAGTGGAGGATTGCTGACTTAAAGACCCACCCATACCCCTCCTCCTCCTCCTCTGCCTTTGCTGCTGCTGCCTCCTATTACCCTTCAAGGCCTATTCACAACCTTGGGCGCTGACGCTCCTCCTCCTTCCCAAGCTCCCCTCCTAGCTCACCCTCTGGCCTGATAATGGGAGGTTATTAACATTCATTGATAAGCATCTTCTTCCTCCCCTTTTGAGCTGGCAGGGTGGTCTTTGGCTTCTTGCCAGGAGCGGATGTTTGGCTGTTTGGGGCTTTGGCGAAGCAAAAGGGAGAGGAGAGGAAGGATTGTGTTTATCAATTCTGTTGTATCGTACTCTTCCAAGCATTTAGTAAAGCTCTCTGTGCACAGTAAGACCTTAATAAATACCATTGATTGATTGACGTCACCTGTGCTGTGCATGATGAGGAGGAGGAGTGTTGGTATTTGAGTGTCCATTCTAGGCAATGCAGCTCCCTATCAGGGGGTGTTAATCAATGGTCATAGAGCAAACCCGATTCTTTTTTGGCTTATGAGAGGGTGGCCACAGCACACAGCCTCTAGTTTGGAGGTAAGAGATGTGGAGTGAAGTTTTCCCCCTTCTGAAACAGGACAGAACCCCTTTAGCTGAGACAGCCACCAAGCTCTCTAGGAGGAACAGAGGGCTGGAGAAGTGCAACTCTCCCAGGGGCCCTGATTTTGCGCTCGACTTTTAGGACCTGGGGAAGACGGGCTCCCTTATTAAGGAGCGGGCAGGGCAGGGGAATGCTTTTCGTGCTAAGGGAGAAGGGCTTTCAGTGGCAGACTTTGTGCCCCTCCTAAATGGTTACACCCACTCTTATGGAAAGGTGAGAGTCTTGTTAGGATCACTAGCCTTCACCCTGAATAGACTCTGAAAACTTGGAACCAGAGGCCTTAGGGCCCCCTCTCCACACCAGGCAGAGACCCAGTCTAACAGTCAAGCTTAGTACAGTGCTCTGCACATAGTAAGCACTCAGTGAACACAGTACAACACAACTAGCAAATACATTCCCTGCCTATAACAAGCTTACAGTCTAGAGGAGGAGACAGACATCAGTATGAATAAATATACTATATAATTTGAAGATACGTACATAAGTGCTGAGGGATTGGGGTTGGGACGAATGTCAAATATCCAAAGGTCACAGTTGTCCAAAGGTCACTGACAAGGGACGACTACGGACAGTGAGCGAGTGAGGCTTTAGCCACTGGGGTGGCAGTGGGTAGAAAAGTAGCATGGCATAGTGGATAGAGCACGGGCCTGAGAGTCAAAAGGTCATGGGTTCTAATTCTGGTTCCACTGCTTGTCTGCTGTGTGACCTTTGGGAAAGTCACTTAACTTCTCTGTGCCTATCTCATCTGTAAAATGGGGATTGAGACTGTGAGCCCCATGTGGGACAGAAGCTGCATCCAACCTGATTTCATTGTATTCACCCCAGCGCTTAGTACAGTGCCTGGCACAAAGTAAGCGCATAACAAATATCACAATTATTATTATTATTAGACATTCAGTAGCACCGGCACGTTGGAAGCGACAGCCCTGTGGACACAGACTTGGTTGGTGGGTCAGGGGAAGAGGTGCACTCCATCAATGTGCAGTGAGTTAGGAGGGAATCAGAACCTCCCCCAGAGAGGCTTGATGTTGCGAGAGGACTCATGTATGGCATCATATGCACAGGCACCATTGCCAAATGGATAGAGCACTGACTTGGAAGTTAAGGAACCTGTACTCTAATTCCGACTCCTCCACTTGTCTGTTGTGTGGCCTTGGGCAAGTCACTTTACTTCTCTGTGCCTCGGTTTCTTCATCTGTAAAATGGGAACTAAATCCTACTTCCTCTTACTTAGACTGTTAGCCCACAGTGGGACAGGGACTGTATCCAACCTGATTATCTTATTTTGCCCCTGCATGGCGCATAGTGAGTGCTTAACATGTACCTTAATTAATCTAGGTGGGTGGCAAATTCTTCCCTGCCCCAGGGCGGTTTAACCTCTGAAGCTGCTCTCCCCACCCCCACCCCCTGCAAGCAAGAGACCACCCAACGCCCAATCTCCCAAATGTTCAAGGACCCAAGACTTCCCTTCTGATGTTCACTAAGGACCATGTGGAATTATTTGGTTCTCGTTTTACATGAGCATTTTTTTTCTGACCAACCAGCTCAATCTTCTTCTCCACATGCTGTGTATTCTGGATACAAGAGTAAAACATCTAATTTGGGACGGACAGGATAGAGGAAAGTCTGGACTCCAGGCCCTCTGCAATTAGAATATTTGCATTTTATTCCTAGCTGATCCTAATGAACACTAATCGACATGATGATGTTTCATTTGTTTTGACTTGAAAATGGTTCACCTAAAAAGCAAAGAAGCAGCTGTCTTAATCTTGCTTTTATTCAGGTCCCAGTAGGCAGCGTGGCTTTTCATGTGGACTGAAGGAGTCAGGTACAGATTAGACATTTAAGGTAATTGAAAGGCTGCCTTTGGCTGGCTCGAATCTCCCTGTGCCTTTTGTATAACCAACCATACCCCCAGGAAAAAAGAAAAAGGGAAGTTTGAATTACCCAAGCTCTCAACATTGAAGCCAGATGTTCTAAACAGACAGTGTTTAAATAGATACCTACATGTAGGGCAAGATGGAATTTATGTGTGGAGCCTTTGTAATTTATAGGTCCCCTATAAATCACACTGGCTTTTCCTATTGCTCATTCTCCTACTGAAGGGAAGATACATGGAAACTTACAGGGGTGCTCTATTTCATATACACCCCTGATAATTATTGAGATACCAAAATCTCTATTGAAAGAAATAGATTCTGCTATATCAATTTTGGGATGGCACATTTAATAATGTATTAAACCAGGGCCTTCAAACTTGTCCCAAGAAAGGCGGTCCATTTCCATTAAACAGATTTATGGAGACCCTGAACATCAAACCTTCCAGGTTCTTTTGTTCGAGGATTTGAATTTAATTTCCTGGGATACCCTTCCAGTGATAATGTTTTAAGGACTCCAGATCCCTAGTGGGAAAGTTAAAAATGAGAGAGAGAGAGAGAGAGAGAGAGAGAGAGAGAGAGAGAGAGAGAGAGAGAGAGAGAGAGAGAGAGAGAGAGAGAGAGAGAGAGAGAGAGAGAGAGGAGAGAGAGAGAAGAGAGAGAAAAACCAAATTAATCCTCCAGTAACATCTTTTTCATTTTTAATGAATACCTATCCACACTGCCATTCACCATAAAGTGGAAGAGGACCTCCGATGAGAGCATCTATGCGTAATGTTGAACTTTTATCGTCAGCACGGGTTTTGGAAAGTAAAGTCAGCTTTGAGTCTAGTTGGTAAAAACTATGTGTAGGTATTCATTGGAACTGTGGGTTACAATATCGGCTAGCCTTCGTTTCCTTTCTGGTTCAGGTATGAAATATTCAGTGAACATGACCAAATCAAAGCCATAGTTTAGAAACTGAACTCTGAACCGTCATTGTGTGGGTGTGTGAGAAAGTGAGAAACATAAAAGAGAGAAAGCGGGAATCTGGTCTGGGTTTCCTAGTTAAAATGAAGGTTTCTGTCCCTTCGGAAGAGGGCCGAGACGGGGAGGGGAATGGAGAAGCAGTTCCTTTTAAAAGAATTGTGTGTCAGTCGTTCTGTCGCATATTTGGCATTTGTCAGATACATTTCTTATAGGCACTGTCCTGAATACAAGCATTTGAGGTTGAAGAAAGTCATAAATAATTTCTCCCAAGGTAAATGCACTTTTTGAAACCCTTAATTACGATTAAAAAATAGAAAATTGAATGATTTCAATGTCTTTTCCCTTGGTTGATTATAGCAGAAGTAAGTAGCTGTGCCATTGAAAACATTTTCAAAGTGAATACTGGAGAATGCTACCCTAGAAAGTAGGCTCGTTACATAAGGGTACTCTTGAAAAGGCTTTTGACCAATCATAAAGCATTACTTATACTTCATGGCACTTCAAAAACCCACAGAGAAATAATGGATGAATTGGAAAAAGTACAACTGATAAATTCAGTGTACAGGCTCAATCCTGTCTTCCACTGTGAAGTATAAGATAACTGAAGTAATAATCTGTCTCAGAGTCTATGAAACTTATTCAGTTCCTGATTTTCTCAAGTTTCCCGGGCAGTTTGCCCCAAAGGGAAGTATGAAACAACAAGAGATTTTTATTTGAATTGTAAGAACAGTATCTGGAGTTAGTGAATTCATCAGCAAGCAGGAAATACAGGCGCTTCCATTAACGTGGCGGTCTGTGTCTTGAAATCACCAGTGCCTTGAGCCACAAGTACTGCCTTCTCACAAGCAGGATGAAGTAGAGAATTTGGGTGGATTAACGTCACCTTCCACAATACTGAATACAGAGTAGACCCAAGGAGGCATGGGAAGATGAAGAACTTCCAAGTATGTCCACATAAAGCGAATTCTTAAAGTAACTTCTTTAGTAATGGACAGTGCATTCAAGGTTCATAACATGAAATTTCCAGTTGCAATTCATTTATGGCCACCAAAAAAGGGGAATTCACTTCTGGGAGACACTCCAGAAATAATGCCCTTTCATAAGCACCCACTCCAGTTCAGGCCCGTTTCTAGTATTATTTGTTAAGCGCTTAGCATATGCGCAGGGGTGGATACCAGATAATCAGGTCAGAAACAGTCCTGGTACTGCTTGGGGCTCACAGTCCAAGAGAGAAGATGAACAGGCATCAAATCCCCATTTTACAAATAAGGTAACTGAGGTATGGAGAACTTAAGTGACTTACCCAAAGTCACACTGCAAGCAAGTGGCAAAGACAGGATTTGGAATCCACGTCCTCCGATACCCTGGCAAATCTTTCCAATAGGCCTAATATTATTTTCCATATCTAGAAATATTGGTACTGTTTTAGGACTCAAACCATAATCTGGCTTTCTTAATCTTTCTAGTTGTACTTAAAACACAGCCTTTTGTTTGTTTAGTGAAACATGTGAATTCCCCACATTTATTTTTTCGGTTATCCTTCATCTCCATTATGCTGTATTCAGGGTATTATAGTAAAATCCTAGTAGGTTTTGTCTACATCCAGCTGTGTGAATAGGCAATTTAATGCAGGAAGAGAGAGGGTTTTTTTAAACTAGCTATTGAGGAAAACGTTCGTTGTTTGAATCATCTAGATGATCAGGGTGACTTTGATTGCTCTGATTTTCCAGGTACTTGTTCAGTTTTCCACTTTCCTTGTGGAAACATTGCCACAGTGGTACCTTACTGGATGTATTGTCACGAGCAACCAGGAAAGTTAGGGAAGGAACAGAAAGGGAGTCTGTACCATAAGTTGCCAATAAGTCTCTCCTAACATCTTGACTAGAACTTTTCTTCATATCTTTTAGTCTTTCAGTGTTATGTGCACTTCTGTATTTAATTAAAGAATGGTGTAGGAAGGAGTAATTTAAACGTAATAATTAAGCAATTCACTAAGAAAAGTAAAGGTTATTTTCTAGAGATTAATGACTGATGGGGTTGCATTTCACTGGGCAGTATAGTCTGAAGCTCCAGGAAATGTTCTCTTTCTAGTATCAGAGTACTCAGAGCTAGATAATATCAGAAGAAACTGGAACACTTTGTTCATTTTCAAAAATGTGTTTTTCAACTCATGATTGTGTTTACTAGTGAATAAGTTGGTCCATTTCATTTGAAAAGTTGAATGTGTTTCCTTCAGTGCAAGAGGCAAAACAAAATGTGTACAGTCATTTCTAATTGGGACGTAATTTGATATGAATATAAGGTCTTCCTGGTACAGAGAACATAACTTATTTGAGCCACATAGACTTTCCCTTTGTTTCTTCAGTTATTACTCTCTCCTGCCGGAGAGAACGTAACTTTGATAATATTTACTAGAAAGAGACGGGTGTCTTCAAGAAAGTCAGTACTGCCGCGGCTTCAAGACTGGGACTGTGTCTTCAGGAACTCAGTTAAAGTAGACCAAGGCCAAACCAAAACTTAGGATCAGACAAGTCAGCTGTGTATGCCCTCGCCGCTTGGCATGGTCACCTGATGCTCTTATGTTCAAACCCAATGTTCACTGCTGCTAACTTTTCCAGCCATAAATTACAGCGTGGAGAGGGCTCTGGTCCATTTTACTCTACTTCTGTAGACACAGTCTTTATGGCTTACAGCGATTCCATTTGCTCTATATTTAATTGGGAATGAGTTCAAACCCCAAGAATATGCCTTTATAAAAGTATCCAGTGTGGCCTAGTGGGAAAAGCATGGATCTAAGAGTCAGAAGACCTGGGTTCTAATCCCAGCTCCACCACATGTCAGCTGTGTGACTTTGGGCAAGACACTTAACTTCTCTGTTCTGCAGTTACCGTATCTATAAAATGGGGATTCGGTACCTATGTATGTAATATTCTTATATTCTACTATTTCCCATATCCCTAACCTATTTTTAATGTGTCTTTCCTCCTGTAGACTGTAAGCTCCCTGTGGGCAGGGATCACATCTACTAACTCTGTTGTATTACTTTCCCAGGCGTTTAAAGGGTAAATACAAATACCATTGATTGATTGATTAATAAGCACAAAGTCACAGTAGGTTTATTCTTCCCTTGCATTACTAAAGATATGCATATATTTGTACATATACATTCATGTTTCATTAGGCTGTGAATCTTTGAATAATTTCATAGGGGGTCTTTTTTACACAGGGTCCTTAATTGCCAGTATGTCAACCCAAATATTCAATATTTCAAGATATGAAACTCCAAATACTATTAAATTATTTTATATTGTATTAATGGTTGAAGCCCAAGCCATTTGCAAGGCTGAAACTGTATTCTTTGAGCAACTGACAGATTAGACATTTAGTAACTCTAGATATTTTGTGATTGCTGTGTGTAAACAAGCTGTACTATTGTTTACAAAGGTGTGTATACTTATGTGACCTGGTTGAGAAGAACAAAGTAAATGATAAAGCTGTCAGGGGGCTAATTTTAGGCATATGTATCAAACTGACATCTTCCAACTGTTGTCATTACTAAAAACTAAAACAGGAATATTACTTGTTCATGATCAGGATAATTAACTGTTCTCCCTTCTACTTAGACTGTGAGCCCCATATGTGACAGGAACTGTGTTCCAACCTGATAAACTTGTGTCTACCCCAGCCCTTAGGACAGTACTTGATTCATAGTAAGTGCTTAAGAAACACCATTATAATTATTATTGCTGCTGCTGCTGCTGTTGTTATCATTGTGATTGGAAGTAACCCAGGTCTGAGGTGAGTTTGGTTTTTTCTCTCCAATGTGGGAACTTTTCACTGGAGAAAGGGCTTTTCCCAAGATAATTTTCACTTTTTCCTCACCAACTTTTTAATATCATGGCTGCTCCAGGAAAAGAGAAAGTGGTTTGTTCTGTTTCCTGTAGGTTTTAGGATGAGTTTAATGCTTCTTCTTTGTTATTCGGTGTCCTTACCCAGGTTGCAGTCTGCTTGGAGGCCTTTTGGAGTGAGTTTGTAACAGAACATCTTGACTTTTGCTTACTAAATTGGCATGAACATTTTAATTCACAGTTTCCTTCAATGGGGCCCTGTTACAATTGCTAGGCAGTGTTTCTCCCTACCATTGTAATTTCTCTGGCCCTTCCCTATCCAGGACAGTACTTCCTCCAAAATGAGACAATAAAAATAAGAATGCAACCGAAGTTTCCAGTAGGGTGGAATTTGTGATATGTGTCCTGCCTACCTGCATGTGTGGCTAAAAGATTGACGATTTTCTTCAAAGACTTGGAATTCTAAACCCACTATGGACAGAGGATGGGAAAAGACGAGAGGGAAGTATGTCGTCAGTCTAGGGTCCTGGAACTTCAACCCAAAATCGCCAAAACTGTGATATCCAACTTAACTGCAGCTTGGATGAAATCAATCGATCAGTGGTATTTATTGAGTGCTTACTGTGTGCAGAGCAAGTTGCAAGTGCTGGGGAGAGTGCAGTACAATCGAGTGAGTAGACACAGTCCCTGCCCTCAAGAAAGCTTACAGTTTAGGTGGGGAGACAGACATTCAAATAAATTACAGGAAGGGGAAGCAGCAGAGTATAAGGAACAGTACATGAGGCCTGTTGGGGTAGGTGTGGAGGGAATATCAAACTGCTTAGTGGGGATGTAGATCTCTGAGTGAGCAAAATCTTGCTAACGGCTCCGAGCAAACCAATTCTGGGATATTCCTGGCTCAGCTGGGCTGTATGGCTGCCTTTGTAATTCAACCCATTCACTCTTTTTTGCTTGTATTATCAAGTAGGATGAAGAAGAGGAATCTCTGATGTGCAGTGAGAATATTTTAGTCAGTACCTGGATCAGAATAAGGAAACAGCAGGAAACTGAGGTGTCAGCTACCTCACTGACCAAAAAATAAACATAAAAATTGCTCCTCCAGATTTTCAGGACCCGTGAATTCAAGGAAATCTGTGTCCTAAGGTACCAGGCCTCAATTTCCTGAACCCTGGAACACCAACACTTGGCTTTTTGCCAAGTTGTGCCCCAAGTTAGTCAGATTGATTCTAATAATTCCATCCTTCACCCGTACCCTTCAGGTTGCTGGTGTGTTTTTCGGTGAGCTACTGAGAGAAAAAGGTTATTTTTTCTTGATTATGAAAATGTTATTTCAGTAAATGCAATTTAATTAAAAAGAGAATTTGGGCCAAACAGTTTAAATAAATACCGTATTCTTTTACGAGTATGAAAGGGGTTACCATTTGCTGTTTCATTTCCTCACTAATATGCTGGCATGTTTGGTTTGAACCCGAGCTTGGGGAAGTTTATTCTTTCTGAAGCAAGTTCCTTTTTCATGTAAGTAGGTTAAATTGGGGGTTGGAGAGCCCCAGGGCCCTTTTGTGTGCGTTTTTTTAAAGCCCCCTCAAGTGGGCCCCACTTGGAAACCCAGAATCCTGTGTTTATAATGTTGGTCCAAATTAACATTAGAATAGTCCTCTTCTCTTCTGTATTTATGCGGAGTATTTTTATTTTTAATGGGCCAAATTGACATGGACTGGAATCAAACTGAATGAGGACGGTCAATTTTCCTTTTTTGTTCAATGGCTTTTTATGTTTCATGCCCATTCTGCTGTTGACAGAATTGGCGGTGGAGTACGTTAAGGTGCAGTGTGGGATAATAAAATGCTCCCACTGTCAAAAGATAATATTCACTGGGACAAAAGGTACAAATTAACGTCGTTCATTTTCTCCTGAGTTTTCCTTGCTCATTACGGTTGAAACCGATCAATAGTCTTTCTGTGTTTTGACAACACTCCAGAACTTCTCATCAAGACTGTGTTAATAGGTCTTCAGTACAGTATGATAAAATCATCTTAATGACTGAAAACTGGGCCTTGATGACCAATTATGGAATGGACTCGCCTCAGAAAATGTTGTTAAAGTTTTGGACCCAAGTAGATATGGAACTAAGTCAATTAATTGAGGGAATGAATTGGATACAAAGTCCTCCAAAGGGATGGTTTTAAAATCTGCAGGGAAATAGGGCTTACAAATGGTACTTTTTGCCGTAATTAAGTACTGTGCACTCACATCTTCAGAAGGGTAAGCTCTCTAAAGAATGGCAGCAGAGCCATGGATTTTTAGAATGGTACATTATGGATGCCAATTGCTTTTCAGTCTGAAAGGTATCTACTGTATCTTAGAAAATACAGGGAACATTTATTTTTACTATTGCAGACTGGTAGAGCACAACAGTTCCATTGAACGCAACTACCTATCTTCTCTTATCCTCTGCTCTTCCCCCAGACTCCTTTAGTAGATCCTTTAGATTCACTCAAGATGATTAAAACCCATCATCCTTTCTTCCCTGCTTTCCCCACCTTTCGTCCTTCCCACTTCCATCAAGGCCTTCAGATGACAGAGCGGCTGCTTCTGCATGAGTCCACATCAAGTCGAAAAAATTTCACAGCTACCCCCATTTACTGGCATTAATGGGATGTGCCTGATAATTCAGATAACAAAAGGGGGTTTAGCACTAGTAGCCTCCATTACAATTCAACATGGGAAGACTGAAAAGTGTTAGGTTGTATTGGGGCAGGCGTGATGTTTATACTGTGGGACTGTATCCTCTGATAGGCCAGGAGCCTGCTTGATTGACTGCTGGTACCCACAAGTTCTAGCAGGGCTATATCCAGCCCTCCTGTCCCACTACCAGTCTGGGTGGATTCTGGAAATTTCCTCCAGAGGGGCAGGAAAATAGTAGGGCTGGGGGATGAGCTCTCCTAGACTGTGAGCCCCATGTGGGACAGGGAATGTGTCCATCTTGATTATCTCGTACCTACCCAGTGCTTAGTACACTAAGTGCTTGGCCCATATTTAGTGCATGACAATAATTCAATAATAATAGTAATCCTTATAATAATAGTAATGAATGGAGGGGCGGGGGAGGCTTGAATGTTCTCTCTTCATTGGTGTTCTCTCTTCATCTGGGTTGGGCTCAGAGGCAGGACTAGTGATGTGTGGTTATAAAAATATTGGTCTTACCCATTTGGCACAATCCCTGCTAAACATTGGATTTATCTGCTGCAGATTCAGTTCGAAAACTGATTTTTCCAACAGTGACTTATCTTCAGAAAGCACATTTGGTCCATACAGACCTGGGCATTGTTCAGACCAGGTTGAGCCCAAATCTCTCCATAGCAGAAGAGGAAATGGAAACAGCCAGGTCACCCCTCCCACTCCCCATCTTAGGCCTCCCTAATGATATGAGGGAGTTAGGGATGAAGGACTCACTCAACTTGATCTTTCTGTGACCAAGTTTTGCCTGGGCAAAGAAGATAGGATTGATGGGATTATTTAGAGAAAACAATGTGCTTGTGTCAGGAGAGAGCTGATTTACTCTCACTCTGTCCTTTTAAAGTTTCACACTGCATATCTTTGGTTTCCCTTCATGATGTATTTTTAAATCCCTTATTTGCTGCAGATTACTCACTGGTTGATCCTTGACTGTTGAGGAAACCACAGGGTACAAATGGTGGCCTTGACTTACCTAGTAAAGATCAAAGGTTACATTTGATGTATTTTATGGCATGTTTCAACTTCTAGATCTGTCATTTGTCAGGGTGGCTGGGGAAACAGCTATAAAACATCTGCACCTGTCCTCTTATTGTTTATTAAGAATGAAGAGAAGAGAGTAAATTGCATTAACCCTTTAGCGAAGAGAGTTTCTTCTAAAAAACATTTAAATTTCATTTGTTTCACTGGACTGTTATGTAATCTCTCATGTACAATTGTTGGGATTTGGGGTGTATAGTCTTTGATCAGTCTTTCAGATTCTCTTTTAGGATATCATTCACATTTTAAATCAGAATCGTAGAATAAGCTGCTGCCTGGGAGTATTTAGTAAATCGCTGGATTTACCAGGCTTCCAAAATCCACTTGAACCTGAAGACAGTTTTATTTCTTGCCTCTGTAATAATATGACAATATTACAGCATTTAATAAGAATTAATTCTGTGCTAAACACTGGATAGAGATCCAAGGTTGAGATGAGACATAGTCCCTGTCGTACATGGGCTTCACAACCAATCTTGTCCCCATTTTACAGATGAGGAAACCGAGGCTCTAGAAAGTTAATGACTTGCCCACAGTTGCTCAGCAGATCAGTGGGGAAAGATGGAACTTGAACCTGGGTCCCTTGGGTCCTAATCACATACTTTTTCCATTAGACCCCGTTGCCACCCCTCATCAGTGGATAACTGACACAAGTGAAACCTATCTTTGATTTGAGCTAAGTGTAATTCACGGCTCCGGAGTTTTCTAGAAGAATCCTAGAAGAGTGAAAAGTTATCAAGTTCTAGTTAAATAGTGAGGTTTGGAAAACTTGGCTGCAACAGCCTTCCCCGCCCATCCCCAAAATAGCCCCTCAGTCACCGGACCTCATCACTTGTTTTTTAAGGAATCAAGCTTCCTGTCTTAATCGATCCATCAGTTGTATTTATTGAGCACGTACTATGTGCAGAGCATGGTACTAAGCACATGGGAGAGTATAATACAACAGAATTAGCAGGCACATTCGCTGCCCACAATGAAATCACAGTCTAGAGGGAGAGACAGACTTCAATATTGGCACTTTATATAAGGAAGTGGCAAAATTAAGAACTAGCAAAAAGACCTCCATCAGTCAGCTTTAATTCATGATATTAATGAAAGATCTTAGTAAGTGTTTTCCCACCAATCCAAAAACATCAAAGCTCTCGGAGTGAGGGGCGTTCCCACATGCCCCTCAGTTTATCTCAACTCATACCTAATAGGTTGCCTTCTTCTATCCTCTTGCCTAGTCGGCCAACAGCCTGCTCTTTAAAAATCAGTGACAGTGTTCCCAAAAAAGTGGAGAGCGGGAGAGTAATCACCTCAACCAGCGGGGGAAGATTTGTAAAGAGCGATGTTTCCTAGATTCCTTTTTAGTCAGTGCTGCCTAAGAAACAGTGCCATGAACAGAGCTGAATATGTGTTCCCACACTGCAGACAAGGAAAATCAAATAGGGAACAGTTTGACTGGAGTTAGCCAGAAGGGTGATTTCTCTCTTCTGTAGATACAAGGTAATGCATTTTCCTTGACGAACAATGGAGGCTTCTTCTCACTCAGAGAAGGATCCCCAGATAGGGAAGTCTTGCTGTGGTAACAGTAAAATGCTGTCCACTTAGTCAACCAAACATGGACTTTTTTGAAACAGCACTGATCTTAATAGGGCCAGGAGAGTTGTTAATCACTTGTTAATTAGCTAATTAATTCATTAGTTAGAGAAGCACCGCATGGCCTACTGAATAGAGGACTGGCCTGGGAGTCAGAAGGCCCCATGTTCTAATCCCGACTCCACCATTTTTCTGCTCTGTAACCCTGGGCAAGTCACTTAACTTTTTGGGGCCTCAGTTACCTCATCTGTAAAATGAGGATTAAAACCTTGAGCCCCATGAGGGACAGGGACTGTGTCCAACCTGATTTGCTTGTATCCATCCCGATGCTTAGTACAGTACCTGGAACACAGTAAGCACTTAATAAATACTGCAATTATTGTTGTTGTTGCTATTATCATCATCATCACCATTATTATTATGGGTCTCTTCTACTCACTATGCTATTTAATGTCTTGGACTGTCATTGTTATCCTTAGGGCTTTTGAGGACATTAAAATGGACATTGGATCACCACTGGGGCCATACGAGCTAATGATGCACTTACACTCACACCAAAAAAAAGTAATGTGTTTGAGACCTGTGATATACCCTCTGGCCCACCCTACACCCAGCCAGTGGGAGGTAGCATGACCTAATGGAAAGAGCACAGGATTGGGTGTCAGGAGACCTGGGTTCTGGTCCCAACCCTCTCAGCATCTGGCTTGGTGACCATGAGAAGGCAACTTAACTTCTCTGGGCCTCAGTTTCCCCATCTGTTAAGTGGGGATAAACCAAATGGTGAGCTCTGTGTGGGGCATAGTATGGGTCCGATCTGACATCCTTGTGTCTACCTCAGCTCTTAGCACCAAATAAGTGTTCAATAAATGCTAAAATTATTTTAACTCTTATTGGACAAGGAGTGGAAGATTCTATAGTTTTCATCCTGGGGCCAGATCCAAGAGATTATCACTGTGTTGTGATGACCTGGATGATGCCATTGGTGTCCCTGCTGCTTCTGCCACCATGAGCCGACACCCCCTCAAGGATGTAGAGAAGCAGCATGGCTTAGTGGAAAGAACCCGGGCTTTGGAGTCAGAGGTCATGGGTTCAAATCCCGTGCTCTGCCAATTGTCAGCTTTGTGACTTTGGGCAAGTCACTTAACATCTCTGGGCCTCAGTTACCTCATCTGTAAAATGGGGGTTAAGAACTGTGAGCCCTGCGTGGGACAACCTGATCACCTTGTAATCTTCCCAGCACTTAGAACAGTAAGCACATAGTAAGCGCTTAATAAATGCCATCATTGTTATTATTTTGTATGGGAAGGAAGCCAGCCTGGAAGATGGGATGATTTGATGGTACTTCAGAGTTAGAAAGACATCTCTCTCCCAGCCACAGGTCTAGCCTAACTGAACTCTTGCTTCCCCCCACCCTGCTCTGCCTCTGGTGATCAACCATGACTCCTCCAGGGGGAATAATTATAATTATGATATTTGTTAAGCATTTACTATGTGCCAGACACTGTACTAAGCTCTGGGGTGTGTACAAGCAAATTGGATTGGACATAGTCCCTGTCCCATGTGGGGCTCACAGTCTTGATCCCTATTTTACAGATGAGGTAACAGAGGCACAGAAAAGTTAAGGGACTTGCCCAAGGTCACACGGCAGACAAGTGGTGGACCCAGGATTAGAACCCATGACTTTCTGACCACTGGGCCTGTACTCTGTCCAAAACCATGATACTTTTGACCACCACAGTTTTCCATTTGCCCTGGGGTAAGTTTGACTTGGGTGGCAAATTTGGAAATGAGAGTGCCCCCAGGAGAGGGTATTTTTGTTCTCTCTGGATTTGGATGGGGAGATGTCTACTCCACAAGCCAAATTCTGTGTAGTTACTCTATGAGAACTGCTAAATTATTATACTAATTACTATATTAAGCACTCGTCTTGTGTCAAAGCACAATGTTAAGCACAAGAGTAGCTAATCAAATAATACCAGATAATCAAATTGGACAGAGTCGCAGTCCCACATGGGGATCGAAATACAAGAGGTAGGAAGTGCGAGTATCTTATTCCCATTATAAAGATGAGAAAACTGAGGCTCAGAGAGATGAAGTGGCTTGCCCGAGGTCACATAGGAGGCCAGTGGCAGACCTGAGACTAAAACCTAAGTCTCCTGATTCCCAGTTCTGTTGCTCTTCTCACTGGACCCCACTTCCTCCCCAAGGCAGTAGGGATGGAGTGGGTGTTTTCCAATGAGTGAAAAAGCCTTTCATTAGCCTGAAATATATTGTTACTGTAACTGGGTGAAGATTGTCTAAGTTCACAGCCCCCAGATTTTCCTATTCAGTTCAGTGATACAAATCATAGCCTACAGGTATAGAAAGCAGAAGTTGTGTCGTCTTGGGTCTCGGCCCAATACAATCTGGCTTAACACAGCCCCCAATGCAGGAGAAAATGAGAGAGGGTGGAGAGCTGGAGGACGGAAGAATAGCGGAGCCGGCAGCTTAGGACCTCTGTTGGGGAAAGGGCTAGAGTGAGGGTAAGGCAAGGGCACCTCGTCACATATAAGGCATTTTTGCCATTGGTACAGAAAGTGGCTGGGGGCCCTTTGACGGCATGACTACTGTGGTTTAAATATTTTTCTCTTGCTTATCATGGTGGAATCGCTAATCGCGATAGTTTGAAGTCAGGTAAACCAGTTGAATTGCTAGGTGAGTTTTAATTATGAAAGTGAACAACAGTTTCCATGTTGAGTATGAAATGGCCAATATTTAATTATGATTTCCTGTGGATTTAAAAATGGAACTCAAATAGAGAATTTTTTTAAAATGACACAGTGAAGTGTGGGGTGATGGCGCAGTTATCCCTGAAATGAAAGCAACCCATCAAATACCCCATAAAATATTCTGATTTGGGGGTAAGATGTCCCTGAATGAATTGGCCCAACTCTGCTGTCGACGCCACCAATAGAGCAGGATTCTGCAAACCTCCCAAGCTGTTAAAATGTCATGGATTCCAAATGTTTCCTTACCCATACAAGGGGACAATGCTGCTTTATGCCCGTTTCAAATTCAGTGCAACACATTTTAAAGAGCAATTATTTTGCAGTTTCCTGGAAAAGATTTCAGTAAAAGTTTTAAAATTTCCAGGAAGCTGGTTGTTCTCATTTTAAAGTGATACATTTTATAGCTTTTACCTATTAAAGATAGCAAGCTTCATTCTGCTCTCTCTGCCCAGGATGTTGCTACTGCTATAGACGAACCCCCTTCCAACTCCAAATTTTCCAGGGGGTGACAGCATTGATTGATAGGACAGAATGGGCCAGTCAGCACAGTGGCATGATTAGGAAGGGAGCCCCACAAAGGCCATTTCAACTGGGACTAGCTGGGCCCAAAGGATTCTAGGAGCATTCCCTACCAGCTGGGTCCCACCCTTTTTTTCGAGGAACCATTCCTCTCCTCCTTCTTTTCTCCCTTCTCTCCTCCTGAGCATAAAGAGTATTTCCCCCTGTGTAGGAAGGAAACTCAGGCTCATCCTTTCTTTTCCTCATTTCTTCTTAAGTATTCTGAAACCAGTTTACTGGCAAAGCCAAGTAGAGGGTTGGACACAAATCCATGTAAATAGCCAATGCTAATCATTCAAGCCCCAAATCCCACTTATTTTGTATGGTATTTGTTAAGCGCTGACTATGTGTCAAGCACTGTTCCAAGCACTGGGATAGATTCAAGTTAATTAGGTTGGACACAGTCCCTGTCTCATATGGGGCCCACACTCAATGGTAGATCGTATCCAGATGGAATATGCTTTGTCCACATTGACCTGGAGCAAAGATGGTCTGGTGACTTCAACTGCTAACATGTGGACCTTAAGGTGGATTCTTTTCATCTTCAGCACTCATTTTCTCGGGGAACATCTAATATCTTGAAACATCCATTTTCTCCTTTAGAAAATGAGCATAATACTCTCCATCTACTCCCTGCCACACTGGGATGCTCTAAGGATTAATTAGATGATCACTTTTGTAAAAGCTTTCAATCCCTTGGAGAAATACTTGATAAAAATATAGGTTATTGTCATTTTGTTCTTATCTCCTGTATTGGCCTCGGGCCTTCAATCTGTGAGGTATTATTAGGTTAGGTCAGGAGTTAGATTGAGTCATCCAAAGAGCATGCTCATTATTGGTTCTGGTAATTAAGTAGATGCTTCTCTTGGATCTTATTTGGTACTTAAACCGGACTTGAAAAGAGATTAAATAGGCACTCTTCTGATAGTGTTGTGAATCAAAGTTTTAACCACTTAAAGGTTGCCATGTGATTTTTTCCCCCCAAGAAAATGGGTGCCACCAAAATGTTTGTTGGTATTCTAAGTCCTTAGTTGTATTTGTTCTACTTATCATGTTCCGTCTGTTATTTTAATGGGACATGTCAGCTTTCCCTTCCTTTTCCATACCAGTGTTCGGAATTGCTTTGTTTACCAATGCAAGGAATTCCAGATTCAGTGACCAAAGTCAACTGAGAATGGGTGATTTTCATATATATTGAGTGTTCTCTGTCTGCAGAGCCCTGTACTTAGTGCTGGGGAAAGCATACTATAACAGAGTTGATAGACATGTTCTCCACCTGTAAGGAGCACCAAGGAGTAGCGGATAAAGCATGGGCCTGAGCACCAGAGGACCTGGGTTTCGATCCATCCCAGCACCACCACTCGCCTGCTCTGTGACCTTGAGTATGTCACTTAGTTTCTCTGTTCCTCAATTTCCTCAACTGCAAAATAGAGATTCAATACCTGTTCTCCCTCCTGCTTAGACTGTGAGCCCCATGTGGGACAGAGACAATATCCAGCCTAATTAACTTGTATCTACCTCAGCATGTAGAACAGTGTTTGACACATAGTAAGCACTTAATAAATATGACTTTTAAAAAGGTACTTAGAGTCTTGAGGAAGGAGCTTATAGTCTGGGGGGGTATAAAAAGATAACCCCGAAATTGGGCCCATAAAAATTTATCTGAGATTTTAAAACACTGCTTTCGGGAAAACAAGAAATAAGCCATTCACACTTCAAAACTCCATAAAAGCCTACAAATAGCTGCACTGAGGCAGCCTGGTTAATCGGTGAAAAATGTAGAACCAGGCTTGGAATGACAAAGCTGAAGAGATTTGGGAATACATCACCACCCCAAACAAGGATTTTCACTCATCACCAATGAAGCTAGGCAATCATGTACCTCAGCATCACTGAAGAGGGCAGATGGCTCCTACCTTATGAGAGAGCAGACAGGACTCCTGCAGAGACGTCAGCAACATTTCAAGAACTTTCTGACCGTGCTGTCCATGAACAAGGAAGGTGACAGCTAGAAAGGGCAAAGAAATCTGGACCTTATCAGGAAGGACAGAGGAAATGAAAACATAAGGCATAGTTGCCACTCTAGAAAACCACACGGTATTCACCACAAGCTATTACATGCGGGTCCGTTTGCCTAAGGTGGAAGACTTAATAGAGATGGAGAAAGGACAGAGGAGGATAATCTTGGGGGTCAGAGAGGTGGGGCACCTTTTTTAGGATGATAGACTACAAAGATTAGAACGCTGCCATCTAGGAAAAATAAAGGTAAAAGGAGATAAATTGAAATTTACAAAATCATAAAGACAAAGGGCAGGGCGAAAACATGAATTATTTCTTCATTAAGTTCCATGACACAAAGGAAAGGCAGCAGTGTGGAAACTTGGACGTGGGAGATTTCAAACAAATGGAAAGAAACGCGTCACAAAATGGAGGGTAAGCATATGGAATTCATTACCAATTGGAAGTTGTGTGGTTCCAATATTATAGGATCTCGAGATTCAAAAAGGCCCTAGATAAATTCATGGACAAGAGACCTTGAGCAGAAAATAGGAATGCAAAGGGAATCGATATGCAGTTTGGATGTGTACGAAGGTAACCATCAGAATGTGCTGCTGTGGGACATCTCCAGTTGGGCTGGAGAGCCCGTTGTTCTGACCCAATAATGACATTTATGTTTTTTCCATTCTTATTGCTAGGTATGATTTATGTTATCTTGTGGCTAGGTCTAGATTTTTTTTTGCACTTTTTGTGATATGTTCAGGTGAAATCCATTTTCCCAATTTAATTTTCTGGGAGAAGAACACCAGCAGTCCTCAGTTTGAAAGGTCAGATGACAATCAGGACTTCCATACTTGCAGGGACTACTTTGCCTTTACTTTGATGAGGATTATTCATTCATTCATTCAAACATATTTGAGTTTTTACTGTGTGCAGAGCACTGTACTAAGCACTTGCGAGAGTACAGTATAACAGTAGACACATTCTCTGCCCACAACGAGCTTACAGTCTAGAGATCCTGATTATCAGTAGAGCAGGAAATGATTTCAGGTGAAGGGAAGGGTTCCTCTGTAGAAATGTGCATCAGTCAATCACATTTACTGAGTGCTTACTGTGTGCAGAGCACTGTGACAAGTGCTTGGGAGAGTGCACTTATAACAGTTGGTAGACAAGTTCCCTGCCTCCAATGAACTGTCAGTCTAGATGATGAGCTTACAGTCTAGAGGAATGTGTAGTATTTGTGATACCTAGGATAGTCATTGTGTACCACCATTTTAGGCAATGATACATTAGTACAATTCAATACCCAAATGAAACTTGATACATTCAGAAATGGATTAGATGTCTGTGGACAAGAAGTGTGGCCTGGAGGAAAGACCAGAGGGTCAGGGGACCTGGGTTCTAATCCCTGCTCTGCCACTTGCCTGCTGGGTGACCTTGGGCAAGTCACTTTTCTGTGCCTCAGTTTCATCTTCCAGAAAACAAAGATTACATATCCCTAGATTGTGAGCTCCATTTGGGTAGGGGCTGTGCCCGATCTGATCATATTGTATCTACCCCAGCACTTAATAATTGTGGTATTCATTAATTGGGGCACTGCTTGGCACATAGTGCTTAACAGTTGTTATAATTGCTCATAGTAATAATTGCACTTGTGGAAACTTTGAGGGATTTTATGGGCAGGCGGACTTCAATCAGGTGAGACCCATACCTCTAGTAGACTTCCATAAGCAGCGAAGAAGGTCATTTGTCTATGCAGATAGGGCAGTGGGTCGCCCCTCTCAACTCGAAGGTAGAGCTGATCAAAAGACCAGAGCTCACATAGCCTCTAAAGAGAGCCTGTCTCATGAGACTAGTTTGGAGCTGATCTGAGCATGTCTCTCCCTTTGAAACCACAGCAAGACTGATGCTTGGATCAACTCCCTGGATACACAAAGTAAGACAGCAAATGCTTGTCAAATCAACTCAATGGGGCATGGAGCCGGAGGAGAAACAGGCGGCCTGCTCTGATTTTTATGTTGCTTGTGGACGCTGCAGACTGAAAATTCATGGGATTTTTAAATGAAACAAAAAGGGCTATGGGTTTGCACATTCTCCACAGGCTGGTGGCCCAACCTGGCAGTTTCTTCCTGTTAGAGAACATCTCTATGATTTGTGAATTAGACATTTGGGGCATGTTTGGAGGTTTTGTGGTCACAATGCTGTTTCCATTTTTTTCTCCCTTTACAGGTATTTTCAATCTCTTTCTCAGAAGCATTTTCTTTGCTCTTGAAAAAACACTGCCAAACACCAGCTCTGTAACTTTTTTTTTCTGCCAAAGTTTGCCTGTTGAGCCCCAGCCCCTCTTCATTTGAAAAGATGCAAGCCCTGAGATTGGTAAATCATGTTAGAGGCAAGTTATGGAAATTATTTACGGTGCAAGAAGAGCTCAAAATGTAGGTCGGAGGACTGAAAGAGAACTGTTGTGGAGTGACTGACATTTATGAGCATAGGACAGGGCAGACAACGCAATTTGAAATTTGTTTTAGTGAGAGTTCCGAGAGTGCAGTGATATACAAGCTCTAAATGGTTACCATATGCTAATGATACTGTTCTCATTCCTATTCATGAGAACTGTTTATAATAGAGTTAATTATATCTTAAATAATTTACTGCTATTATAATACAAGTATTTGATTAATAATTAAAGTAAACTGGCTTTGTGAATCTGCTGCTTAAAAAAAAGCACTGGGGATTTCAGTTGTGTTTTTTTGGTGTTCGTTTTTATATAGAGTCATAAATATGCTCAACAGGAAATTAGCTAGGCTTCATATTAGCCCAAATGTCCTTTAGGATACCTCGACTATCCTTAGCTCATAGTGTTGGCTCTAAGATATGTGGAAAAAGAAGCCTCAGATGTGAAGCAAGATTACAACCCTGGTTTTTAATGAAAGGGAAAGACATGTATGTGAGAAAATTTAGGCTTCACTGCAGAATTTGGAGTAAATGTAGTTCTGTGGAACCTGAATGGGGAAACCTGTCCTGCAAGATGCCTTGGAGGAATCACTGATGGTTTCACTTTAGACCAGAAGTTGTTTGCGTTTCTCAAAACCCAACGGTAGACCTGCAGACCTCACAGCTTGTGGATTCCCCTATGCCTCCATTCAGTGGCTCCTCCAGCTCCCTCCATGGTAGTGCGCGGACACCAAAGCTTATAAGGGAAGTGGTGGTCTTTGAGCTATAACTCTTACTCTAATACTGTTTGAAATACGTGACACTTAAAGAAAGATGGTATAAAAATGTCAGTCCAGAACAAAACATGTTATAAAGACTGTATTGCCAGATCTAAGACAACTGAGTTATTGGTCTTAAAAAGGGAATGAAAACAACAGTCAAGATTATGTTTTATGTTTTCTTTTCTTGTCAAGGCAGGGCAATATATTTCCAAGACAAACCTGCTGAGATCCTGAAGGCAGTGCGATTTTGAGAAAAGAATTGCCTTGGACCGCAGGCAAACACAAACCAAGTATTCCATTGCTCCTTTTACCTTGATATTAGTTATCCTGGCAAAGGGGATTTCAGACACTACAGTTTCACAGAAGATGGTTGCTCAGTTTCTTGTTACCATGTAACAAGCAGGAAAGAAGAGGGGATTTCCACAGATTTTCTGGTCAGGAGGTGTTTAGGTTTTCATTTTGTTTTGGGTGAGGCATGGTGAAAACGGCATAGACGAAGAAAGGCAATTGGGTTACATCCTCACCTCTGATCCAAACAGCCGATTGATCGTCCGTTGATGGGTATGATCTCCTCCCATACATCAAAATGCTAACGAAATCCCTGAGTATTTCAATACATTACTGAGAGTCATTACAGAGGCAAGAAGAAGTGGAGAGTTAAGGCAATTATTCGGCTAATTCAGGCCAGCATGAGGTATATATGAGAAAGTTGCTCTTTAGCCAGCTATATCCAGAATGGTGACCCACACCGGTGGCCTATGATACCACTCCAAAACACCAGGCACTGAAACGCTCATAACATTACAGACATTACACTGGCAAGTATCATGGTGTAATGACAGACCATTTTAGTAGAAGTCCATTCTCTATGGCCCAAATCAGCCCAAAATGTTTCTGAGCTTTCATCTGTGGTACTATGGTCTTCCAAATTGCTCCAGAGTCTCTGCATTCCCCTTCCAGACCTGTATGAAGGCTGGGCCAGGGTCTGAGCTGGAACCCTGTGGCAGGAACTGCGGCAGAAGGACACGTGGTGCTGAAAATGTAAAAATTGGACATAAAAGCATATGTGCTCATGCGGGCCAAACTGTTAGGTTTTGCTGAGTCAAACCAAACTCTAGAAAATGTCCTGGTGTCCTGGGAGAAAGTCAGAAGCCAATTCAAGTATAACTGATTGTTAAACTTGAATTGGACATAAGGTGTATTGTTGACTTATTTTTAGTAAGTGATGGAATTGCAAAGCTGATGCTAAAGAAATTGAAGTTAATGCTAATCTAATTTAGCATGGAAACCAGTGGAGCTTCCTGTTTTAATTTTACAGCTACTTCTCAGAAAAACTTTATCAGAAAGAAGTAGACCTAGACTGTGAGCCCGTTGTTGGGTAGGGACCGTCTCTATATGTTACCGACTTGTACTTCCCAAGTGCTTAGTACAGTGCTCTGCACACAGTAAGTGCTCAATAAATATGATTGAATGAATGAAAGTACAGAAGGCCAAAAGATTTGTTTTATCAAAATCACACTGTATGTTGGAGAAAACAGATATTAATCCAGCGCTTAGAACAGTGCTTTGCACATAGTAAGTGCTTAATAAATGCCAATATTATTATTATTATTATCCAGGAGTCCCACAGGGTGGGGGATAAAACCTTGGACCAGGGCTTCCCCTCTCTAGAGGTCTTTAGGGATGGTTGGCATAGTCACCTGCCCCGAGGCAGTGAGTTGCATCAGATGACCCCTTGAGTTATCTCCCTGCTCCATTATCGAATGGTCCCCTTGTATTCTTTCTCCAGGTAAAGCATGTAGTGAACGAACAGATTCAGGATTTCGATTGAACAGCCATTACATTGGGTTCTGTTGAAGCTACTTGTTGGCTCCATGAACCCAACTTTGCACTTGACGACTTCCCCACCAGGCAAAGCAGATCTTGACTCCTTGTATTAATGTACCTGTGATTGATAATGGTGGGGGAGAGTGATGTTAACCATAGAAGTGGTCACAAGTGTGTGAAAGTCTAGTGACCTTATGTTTAATACAGTAAGCTCTTTGTCGAGAGAGAATCTCTGGAAATGGCGTATCATAAAACAACCTCACTTTAGGAGAATCTAGAGATCCATTAAGGCTTAAGAGAGTGTTTGTGTCAAGTATCCCTGGGTGATGTTTTATTGCTTTTATTAGTGGGACTATATAACAGATACACTTCATTGCGTCTGAAGTTTAAAAGTCCTTAGTCATATCTTCCCCACTTTATTTTGACTACATTCCAAAAGATGGAGGTGAGTTTGCTAAGTACTTCTGTTTCAGATGGATACAGCCTTCTTTTTGAAGATTGTTGAGGCTTTTCTGATTCATAGAAGTGCTTTAATGTAGAAGTTCATAAAGGTATCAGTAGCCAGCAGAAAATGCTCTTCTCCCCAAGGCTTTTGAAAGCCATTGTTTGAAATCCTATAGAAATCTTTTTTATGAGGGATTTAAAATAATTTATAGATGGCAGAAATAGATAGCTGAGTGAGACCAAAAGTACTGCTGTTTTCAGTCAGCTGGATAATTGCTTGGATATAAGTCTTCTTTCGTTATCTTATTCAGTTAAAGGATTTCTTTTTCCTGCCAGAGAATGTAGTGACTAATTCCAAGTTGGATAATGTTCAAGATCTGATAGTTAACTCTCAGCATTTCAGCTGCATTTAAAACACAGAATAGATATTGGAGTATTCAGATTGCTTTAGTTCCATGCCCTGAGAAAAATGTAATTTTTTCCTTATTCTGAAACAATGCTGGATTAGTGTTGTAGGAGTCTTTGAGTTATATCAGTGGTTGAGATGCTTTCATTGATCAACTACTTAATACATTGATTCTCGATGTAACTACATAATCTTGTGAAGCTGGACTAGAGTTTGTTAGCAGTTGAATGATTGATTAGCCATTTTTTATTTCCAAATTGAGGGAGCAAATAGATTATTGATGTTGATAGTGCAGATTTAAAAAGCAGTCATGTGTGTTTTAAATATATTTCAGTTTTGTTCTCTTTGAATCAAATGGAGAGTCAAGTGGTTTGCTTTGCTCTAGTGAATCAAATTGCAGGTCACCACCTTCAATCAATCAGTGGTTTTTACTGAGCATCTATTGTGTGTAGAGCACTGTGTTAAGCACTTGGAAAAGTTCAACAGAAGCAAAAGACACCTTTCCTAACCTAATGATTTGCCATCTTTGGTGGAAAACATCCAAAAGGGAAAAATTCATTTATTTCTGTCTTTGGCCCAGTGAGTGCTAATACAGTGAGCCCTGAAATAGGAGTAAAAGGCTGATTCAAGAACAACCCCTAACCTGGTATGTGACCTTAAGAAATCACTTTAGCTTCTTAGGACCGGATTTCTTCTTCTGCAAAATAAACTGCCTCCTAAGGGATAATATTACTAATGCACTTTTAGGACATAGCCAAATGAGACTAACTTACCTTTTATAAATGTGAGCCAGAGATATATATGACGGCCACGAAAAAAACAGCACAGCATAGTGGAAAGAGAACAGTCCTGAGAGTCAGGAGACCCACATTTTAATCTCATCTCTGTCACTGGCCTGCTGTGTTACTTTGGGCAAGTCACAACTTCTCTATGCCTCATTTTGTCATCTATAAAAAGGGGATTCAATTCCTGTTCTCTCTTCCCCTTAGAATATGAACCCCAGGGGGGATGGAAACTGTCCAACTTAATTATCTTTCATCTACTCCAGTGTTTAATACAGTGCTTGGCACATAGTAAACAGTTAAAAACTACCACTAATTAGCATAATTGTGATATAGTGGGGCGGGGGGGGACGGGGGGGGGAACAAGCACAAAAACAACATGACCTAGTGGCAAGAGCACAGGCTTGGGAGTCGGAGGTCATGGGTTCTAATCCCAGCTCTGCCACTGTCTGCTATGTGATCTTGGGCAAGTCACATAACTTTTCTGTGCCTCAGTTACCTCATGTGTTAAATGGGGACTGAGACCGTGAGCCTCATGTAGGACAGGGACTGCATCCAGCCTGATTACCTTGTATCTACCCCAGTGCTTAGAGCAATGCTTGGCACATAGTAAGCATTTAAAAAATACCATAATTATTATTATTAAGATGGAAACATGGAAAGGTGAATAGTCTTGGGCAAGTCACTTAACTTTTCTGTGCCTCAGTTCCCTCATCTGTAAAATGGGGATTAAGACTGTGAGCCCTACAGTGGACAACCTGATTACCTTGTATGTACCCCAGTGCTTAAAACAGTGCTTGGCACATAGTAAGCACTTAACAAATACCATCATTATTAAGTACTGAAACAGTAGTCTTTCAATCCCTTTAATTCTAATGCTAATGGCTGTTAGATACTAGTAAATTCACTTTGATTTTATTCAAGACTTCATTCAAAAAGAATTTTCCATTTGAAATCACAGCCCAAGAACGTTCCATTATAAACACAACCCATTTAGGCAAACAAAGTAAACTCTGTAGAAGAGTCGTTTAATCTTGAAACTTCAAAGTGAGTATTATTTATGACAGTGTTTCAGGGTACTCTTTGTTTTTGCCATGTTCTTGTTTTAAAACCTCATACTGCATCTACCATAAATCTTCCCATCCATTTGTATAAAGCAAATGCTTTATTTCTTTGTGGATTAAGGGTTGAATTCTTGCCTTTCAACCCAATGGGCTAACTTTCCAGCGAGTTGTAGGAGCAAGTTTAAAGCTATTTCCCTTGGCATGTAATGATTTTGGGACGAGGGCGGAGGGGCAAAAGGGGTGTTAGCGGAGGGTCATCTTGGGTGTTCAAGGGAGTCAGGGTGCCCTGTATCCATCATGTCTAGCTCAGCCTTCCTCCCTGCCCCACCCACCGTCAACAGCATTTAGTGAGTGCTTATTATACGCTGAGCACAGTACTGAACACCTAGAAGAGAACAAGAGTTGGAACACACAACCTGAGCTCTCAAGAACATACAGGCTACCAAGTGAGACACTTAGAAAAGCAGCGTGGCTCAGTGGAAAGAGCACAGGCTTTGGAGTCAGAGGTCATGGGTTCTAATCCCGGTTTAAGAATCACTTAACTTCTCTGAGCCTCAGTTACCTCATCTGTAAAATGGGGATTAAGACTGTGAGCCCCACGTGGGACAACTTGATCACCTTGTAGCCCCCTCAGCGCTTAGAACAGTGCTTTGCACATAGTAAGCACTTAACAAATATTATTATTATTATTATTATTATTATTTTGTAAATTAAATACATTCTCTGCTGAAACTAATGAAAGTGTAGCAAGAACCAGAGGGGTTGGTATCATGCCCAAGCAGTGGTCTGATACAACTAGTTAATTCTCCTATAATGTCGGGATTGTGTTGTTGAAGAACCTTATATTATGGGAAATCAGTAATCAGGGATTCAGTGGGGTTAATGGGATTATGTGTGGGCGGGGGAAAGTAAATGGTTCAAAGATACTACCACAACTGACATTTTTCAATATACCAAGTGGTGTGTTCCTATATTATTATTGTTATTATTATTATGCCCACCTCTAGCAGAATGCTCTGTACCTTTTCCCATCATGTTATTTTACTGTGTCAAGAAACACAAAGTACTGTATGGGCTAGCGTAGTAGGTGTGAACCTGAAGCTAGGAAGCATAGAGGCATTGCAGTGTAAGTAAGAGTGTAAGCACCTAGTGGGTAGGGAATGTGTCACTTCTTTGTTTGGCACTTCCCAAATGCCTATTACAGTGCCCTCGCACCAATTGGGCCCTCAAACAATTCAGCAGGTTTAGGGCATTAGAAGGAAGGATCCCTGGGGCAGAGAGTACAGAGTCAGAAGGACCTAGGTTCTAATCCTGGCTCCACCTCTCATCTGCTGTGTGACCTTGAGCAAGTCACTTCACCTCTCTTTGCCAGAATTATCTCATCTGTAAAGCAGGGATTAAGACTGTGAGCCCCACGTGGGACATGTACCATGTTCAGTATGATTAGCTTGTATCTACCCAGTGCTTTGTACAGTGTCTGGCATACAGTAAGCGCTTAACAAATACCATTAAAAATGGAATGTAATTGAGAAAAAGAAGAATGTGCTTTAATCTCAAAAGAAAGGATTATGAAGGAATTGGTGCAACTACATTGGTCGAGCCATTTGAAATCAAGTTGGTACAAAACCATTAAAATATCCCTTGTGAGAGTTTACTGAGAGGAATGATATTGTGCAAAGAATGAGATTCGAACTGTTGACCTCAAAGAACTGTGTCATGTCCAGTTTCAAAACAGAGCTAGTTGGCTGATTAGTATCCTCTTTTAAAATGATTTTTAAAAATAATAGATTTATATCATCAGCTTTAGGGGGCAGTTCTACTACTACTACTACTAATAATGATGGTATTTATTAAGCGCTTACTATGTGCAAAGCACTGTTCTAAGCGCTGGGGAGGTTACAAGGTGATCAGGTTGTCCCATGTGGGGCTCACAGTCTTAATCCCCATTTTACAGATGAGGTAACTGAAGCACAGAGACTACTCAATCACTGTTCTGTTTTCTGATTTCTTGGAATTGTAAGACAGTAAGCCCCTTGTGGGCAGGGATGCTGTCTCCTATATCTGTTGTTCTCACCCAAATCCTTGTTCTGCACACTGTAAGAAGCCCCTAACCTTGACTCTTCATTATCAATCAATCAGTTATATTTATCAATCAATCAATCATATTTATTGAGCACTTACTGTGTGCAGAGCACTGTACTAAGCGCTTGGGAAGTACAAGTTGGCAACATATAGAGACAGTCCCTACCCAACCGTGGGCTTACAGTCTAGAGCCCACTTAATGGGCCCACAGCCCATTTATTGAGCATATACTATGTGCAGAGCACTGTATTAAGTGTTGTTGAGTACTGTATATCTCTCAACTGTTACATTCAGCCTACTGCTAAATTCTGAAGGCTCTCTCTGCAAAACATCTCCCGGATCTCCCCTTTCCTCTGTACTCAATCTGATACCATCTTGGTCTGATCTTGCCACGACTACATGGTTAATCACCTCACCAGTCTCATAGCCATCAGCCTCTCCCATCTTCAATCTATATGTACTACACCCTGCTGCATAGATGGTCTTCCTGAAGTGCCGCTCATCACATCTCTCCTCAGAACCCTCCACTGGCTTCCTGGGTCTCTGTGCATAAAACAAGAAGTCTTCACAGTTGGCTTCAGGGCTCCCTCCTACTACCTGGCCTCATTTTACCTGTCACCCCTCTCCTCCCACCATTCCCCAAAACACTGTCTTGGTTCCTCCCAAGACTCACTGTCGACCCTGTTGCCCCCATCACCCTCACTCCTGCTGTTTTCCCAGCTTGGAAGTCCCTCCTCCCCCATCAGACAGGCCACAGCTATTCCCACATTCAGAAAACCTACTAATATCCCATCCCTTTTGCAACAAGCCCCATTGATATTCCAGCAACCTGAGCCCTAGCTCCCTTTCACCCAACTCTAGCACTTATGAACTTATTTACATCCTCATTTGCACTCACATATATGTGTCTGCTCAAGTGGTTTATTTTGACCACTCTAATTGTGAATGTATTTTTATGTCTGTCACTATCATGGAAGTGTAAGAATGAGTAGGGAACATGGCAGGTGGTTTTCTGTACTTCCCAAATACCAAGTGGGCCCTACGTAAATGCCATTAATACTCACAACTACTGCAGCGATAGGGATTCAATGGGTACTGTTGTTTTGAGTGATGGGAAGTTTGTCATTTCAAGACCTATATAATAATAATGATGGTATAAAGTCCAGACCCTTACCTGGATGCTACTGATGAAGGAAGTCTTCACAGGCCAAGCCTAACCCACCCTTCAAAGACACAAGGAAGCGGCTGAGTTTTGAAAGATTCCATCAATAGAATCTTAAAGCTCTGCACAAGAAAGGCGCAGTAGGGGTTATGATGATCAGCACAGAACAAAGTGCATCTGTTCTTTGCGGTCTGTGACCAACGAGGACACATTCCTTTTCTGGGGGGAAAAAAATCCTACAGCACCTGGATCTGGAATGATATAAGTAACCCCTTGGCCTCTACTGTGGTGGCCCAACCACCTTCTTTTTATTCAGGGATGTGGACCAAGAATGAACTTTTCCCAGCCATAGTAGGGCAGGTGGGCAGTTAGATTCCAGAAGGCAGGTTCCCTTGCAGCGGCAGTCAGTAGTATTTGTTGAGCACTTCCTCTTTGCAGAACACTATGGTAAGTATTTGGGAGAATACGATACAACAGAGTTAGTAGAAAAGATCCCCCGTTTAAAATCTAGTTGGGCAAGGGAGTCCAATCTGCCAAATGTGTGCCTGGACTAAACTTCTGTCTCCAGATCTGGCCCTCAGTCACTGTTCAGGCAAAACTGTTACATCGCCGAGCCTAGGTGTGCAGGCCTCTGTCTTTGATGAGTGGCTTAAAAAGGAAGGTGGGGTTTGTTTACCTTTGGGCAATCAAAAGGACATCTTCATCGAGTTTTTCCTAATTGGAAAATATCTTTTGGCTTTTTGATATCTGGGAGATGATATTTGGCTAAAAATCTCAAGTGAGCTGAATTTCATAGTGGCCTTTCCTCTCCAATATAAGCTCTTTGTGGACGGGAAACCTGTCTTGTGCTTCCGTTATACTTTCCCAAGTAACAATAATTATTATTATTATAATTATCATTGTGATATTTGTTAAACACTCATTATGGGTCAAGCACTGTTCTTAGCACTGAGGTTGATGCAAGTTAGGTCAGACAGAGTCCCTGTTCCACAAGGGGCTTATCGTCTAAGTAAGCCTTAGTAAACACAGTCTAAGTGCTTAATTTAGCACATTGCACCCAATGGGCATTCAGTAAACACATCAACAACACGTAAGATTATCGTGCGAGAGAATTCATAGCTTTCCCCATATTCCCTAGAAATTTGTAGACTCTGCTGATTAGGTGCTTGATTTCCATGCTGGGAGTGAAGCCTAAAACATTTCAACGCGAGGGAGAAGTCATGTTGAGAAGCCAGTCGTGTTGGAGACAGAAAAAAAAAATGTTAAAGAAGGGAAGGAAAACTGGGAGGGGAAAGAGGGCTCAAGAATCAAAAGTTTGATGGGAGAGCAAAAGGAAGTTGAGGGGCAAATGAAGGTCACTTTTTAAGGGAAATCTTTGTTCACAGTAGATGCTCTACAAAGACCTTCAATGGTGAAGGGAAAACTTCTGCCTCCTTTTCCTTTGACTTGCCAGTCTGATATTGGCCACAAAGCAGGACAACTGAAAGGAGGGAAACTGAAGGAAAAACTTGAAGCCCAGTTAAATCCAAACTGTTTGCAAAGACACTGTTCATGCGAAACTCCCCATGCACCTTGCTGTTCACCACAAGTAAGGGTGAAATTGGTGCGATGACAGAAACCTGTACACCACTGAAAAATGGCTGCTGTTGTTAATGAATACCTTTGCTGTTGGCCAAAAAGCTGAAGTAGAAGGTGATATTGGAACTGTTAACCCACCTAAGTACACATGATGTAGCATCATAAGCAGTGTTGCCTAGTGGATAGAGCACAGCCCTGGCAGTCAGAAAGACCTGAGTTCTAATCCCAGATCTGCCATTTGTCTGCTGTGTGATATTGGATGTCACTTCACTTTTCTGTGTCTGTTACCTCCTCTGTAAAATGGGGATTAAGATTGTGAGTCCCATGTGGGACAAGTACTCTAGCACTCAGTACAGTGCCTCGAACATAGTAAGTGTTTAACAAATACCGTAAAATGCAGAAAAAAGCAAAAGGTCATTTTAGGTGGCAAAACATTGGTTACAGATCTGTATTTAATGCATAAAGTCATAATAGTCTTACTTCTGGCCATCACAGTCCTTTGCCTATCATTTAGAAGAGTTAAAGTTTAGTAGTTTTTACTGGGGGAAGGGGTCCTAGTCCATTATGTGTTTTATCAAAGCCA
Source organism: Tachyglossus aculeatus (assembly GCF_015852505.1). NCBI lineage: Eukaryota > Metazoa > Chordata > Mammalia > Monotremata > Tachyglossidae > Tachyglossus > Tachyglossus aculeatus. The sequence continues at coordinate 18,491,170 of NC_052090.1, read as the reverse complement.
TGACTCACACCTTCACAATCATCCTCTTCTATTCTACCCTTTCATGCTCAATTTGTCTTAAATCTTCATCCCAGATAGAGGGGGAGCCATTCTAATATTAAAGATTTTTCCAAAAAAATCCCTCCCTTAACTGTCCATACTCAGTCTTGTCAACCTCCTCCCTGTCAGGAAATTTTTCCAAGTAGAACATCTCCTCGTCTGTCTGGATTGGTTTAATTGTGGTCCAACTCTGAGGACAGGGAGATTGCCTAAATGACCCTTAAGGGCGATGCCAGGATTCTCTGATCCTCTTTATCCCACTCTTCCAACATTACATTTGTAACTCACTGCTCATAGCTGAGCCAGATTAAGACGAATATGAAATAAAGACAGATTGCTAGAATGGTAATGAAATGAAGGAAAGGAAAAAGAGAAATCAGTAAGATCGAGAAAATGCATTTCAGAATATATTTCAGCAGGTTTAGGGCGTTAGAGGAAAGGATCCCTGAGGCAGAGAGTCAAATAGACAAATGAATCTCCAGGCTCTAAATGTTCCCAGGGGAGGAAAAAGGAAAATATCCTGCTACCACAGTTGTGCCTTGATAAGCCTGACCATTCACGGTGATTTTTATACTTGACTGCATCAGTCCTAACAGTGACCATCTTGCTTGAACTCAAGGGTGGTTCCCCCAAGTATCTCAGCAGCTGATATGTTGGTGAAGACAAGTAATATGATGAAGCAGCTCAACCTGTTGCCTGATTGGCTCTGCCCTCTATTATGAACATGAACTCCAGGATCCAAGCCCTTCCAGACTCCCATCCCAGCCACTACCACCACCAGGAGCCAGTGGTTTTCTTATACAGCGTCAGTGGAGTGACAGAGATAGGGTCAGCCTAGGAATGTTAGTATCAATCAATCCATTGTATTTGTTGAGTGTTTACTGTGTGCAGAGCACTGTACTAAGCGCTTGGGAGAGTACAGTATAACAGTTGGCAGTTACATTCCCTGCCCCCAGCGAGCTTACAGTCCAGAGGAAAAGAATCCTGATTGTGCCTAGGTTTTGTCTTAAAGATAAGTAGAAACCGTAAAGGGTTCAGAGGAAAAGAGCAAGAGGGGTTAAAGTGGAAATCATTCCCACACAGAAAAATTTAAGGTGTTGGGTGTGACTAACTGAGAAGAGAGCAGACTAAATTGTTTACAAGGAAAATGCTGACCCCTTCTTTAATTCAAAGGAGAACCAGAAAATGGGCTCCTCGAGGAACCTGGAGGCTCCTTCCAATTCTGTGATTCTGTGTATGCTTAAAGGTAGCATTGGGGAGAGAGGTTTATGTGGGGATACAAACAAAAAAAGCCATCAGTCCAGCTGATTTATACAATATTTACGCTGCATCTGTTTTCAAGGATAAGTATTCCCGAACTCGCAGGAAGCTATGTAAACCTACTTGATTGGATTTATAATCTGAATTAAGCTGGGGTTTACTTTCTCTTTTTTGGGGGGAGGGAAAAAAAAGTTCATCGGGTACCTTTCCACTTCGTTTTCAGTATCACTTCCTGGGCTTCATCGTTGTCATCACAATGTGCATTTAGTATGTCCAGCTCTGTTCAAAGTGCTGAGGAAGTCATAGGGGAATCATAGCCCAAGGAGCCCGCAACCTAAAATGAGGGTCTCATTCATTCATTCATTCAATCGTATTGAGCGCTTACTGTGTGTTAAGCGCTTGGGAAGTACAAGTTGGCAACATACAGATGGTCCCTGCCCAACAACAGGCTCACAGTCTCTCACACACAGACACAAACTCACATGCATGTCCAACTCTGAGATTACTGATAGCATCCATAATAGAGCAGCAGCTTAAAAAGAACATCACAAACAGTTCCATTCAATCAGTTGGGAGTCTCTCAGGCCTCCACCTTGGACACATGGAACAAAATATGAAAAGCAGTTATTCCTGCCCCTGAAAGTGTGTTCATTCCAAGGTAAGGACACAAATCAACAAACACATTTAGCATTTTGGTGGGGCTTTTTTCTTATCCCTGCCCTTTCTCGGTTTTGTTTTTCAAAATTTTTTTCATCTTTTCTTGGTATTGTGTGTTTATTTTGTTTTGCGGGATGTCTCCCCTTGCAGACCAGGCTTTGAGTGGGTGGGTAACTTTACCTCATCACCACTTCATAGGAGTTTGGGTTTTAGCAGTGGGTGGTTCAGTAATTATAGTAGTGATCCCTTTAAAATAGGAGTGGCATAGATTTCAGTCTTATCGGGTAACAGTTAACTTGTTAATGATCATTGTGTTGCTGGCAGACTTCTAACAAACAGAGATCCAGATCTAATCTCTCAGACTGATGAGATAATTGGATGGGAGGCAGATAAGACCTCATTCAGAACCTGGAACAAGTGTATTTTCAAAGGAACATCTAAAAGAAATTTCCCTTTTTGGCCTAAATTTTCATGAAGCCAACTTAATATCAGGCAACCACCTAATGTTAATGCTGCTCACACCAACCAGACAAAACTATTGTTTCATTGTGCCTTTTTTTTGCTTGTTGCCCTGGTGAACTGTGGACTCAAGTCTACAGCCCAGCCAAGCTGGCAGGATGGCAAAGGAGACAGAGCAGAAAGTAGACAACTCTGGAGAGCTACTGTCAATCAGAAAGACTCCCCAGCCAATTAGGAAATGCCAAGGATAATCCACCCATATCCATCATGCTGAATTGGAACAAAAAGAGGCTTGTACCAAATCTTCCTAATATTAGCTGAGTAAAAAGTGTGCTATTTAGTAAGACTATTCAGAAAAATGTACATTCAGTTTTGGGGGCGGTTTTCACACTCCCACTGGGTTTATGCTATGCTGACAGCCTTAGTTTTGAGACAAAATGTTTTCTGAGAAATCACTTAGGTCAGTCTTGCCCCAAAACCAAAGTTTTAGCAGGGTAACAGGGGACGTTTTGGCTCTGTTGCCATGACCATATGTAAATTCTCCTGGAGATGCCCTTTCAGTGTACTTCTTTCTGAACTCAAACGTGATTCCATCAATGGTACTTACTGAGCACCTACTGTGTGGAGAAAATTTACTGAGCGGATCTAAAATAGAATGAATAGGCATGATTCGTGCCCTCAGGACCTTACAGTCCAGAGGGGAAAGATGGGCTTTAAAATATGTTACAGATAGGAGGAAGTAATAGAGCATATAAAATATGTTCATAAGCATTACAGGCTGTCATGAGTATTTCAGTATTTTGGTGGTGATAAAATGCTAATGTAAGAATTAAGGGTTATAAAGTGGGGAGATTAGAGATTAATTGAGGAAGACCTCCTTTGAGCAGATGGGATATCTAATGTGCTTTGAAGATGGGAGAGCAGGGATCTGTTGGATATGAACAGCCAGGATGGTGTGAGCAAGATATCAGTGGTGGGGGAGGCAAAAGTGAGACACTGCTAAAAAGGAAAATCACTGCTCAATCAGTCCACTTTCCCAAGCCCTTAGTGCAATGCACTGCTCACAATAAGTGCTCAGTAAATTCCTCGGATAGATTTTCTGAGCATTTACTACATGCAGGGCACTGTATTAAGAGCTTGGGAAAGTACAGTAGAGTTGCTAGACACGATACCTGCCTTCAAGGAATTTGTAATCTAGTGAAAGAGATAGATATTAAAAAATGCACAGATAAGGGAAATGGCATAAAGCATAAGGTTCTATATCTTACTGGGGTTGGGTGAGTAACAAAGTGCTTAAGGAGAACAGACCTAAGGGCATAGGCAGTGCAGATGGAAACGCAAATAGGGTGGGGAAATGAGAAGATGGGTGAGTAAGTAGCCACATCAAGATAACCTAATGATACTGAGTTTTCTTTTTGGTGGTGCCTTTTGGGTTATTGGAAGGCATAGACCAACACTGGATGGATTGAGGGGCTAGATAATAAAAGTTTGATGTAATTTTTTATATACTTCATCACATTAAATACATGTGATGCAGACTAGGTATCTTAGTGTTCTTTTAGCTTGGTTTTGTAGAGCTATGGAATATCTGAATATGACATGTATGAGGCAATTGAATTTTGCCTCAAAAATCCTCGTTTAACTTTGTTTCCCAGCAGTCCTGATCAATTAACCAATTGTATTTATTCAGCGCTTATTATGTGCAGGGCACTGTACTAAGCGTTTGGGAGAGTACAACAGAATTAGCGGATATGTTCCATGCCCACAACAAGCTTACAGTCTAGAGAAGGAGACAGAGAGTAATAGGAATAAGTAATTTAAAATATAAAATTTAAAGATGTACATTAGGGCTGCGGGGTTGGAAGTGGGGTGAATATCAAATGTCCAAAGATGACAGATTGAAGTGCTTAGGTGACGCAGAAGGTAGAGCGAGCCAGGGAAAAGATTGTAATCATAACTAAATAAGCAGTTCTGTTCAACTTGAGTATGAGTTCCAACTGGTTCTCCTCATCACAGATTAGATTCTTCCTCAGAAAATGCCAAGAATGATTGGGCATCTACAGTTGCCTCCTTTCTCTATACAAATTAAGACAATGAGTTATTAAGGACAATTTTGCTGAGTTCAAATTCAGCTACACAGTATAGAAGAACATCTGGGTGTTTTTTTCCCCCTCAAAGTTACATTTGGCATTTTACAGTGATAAATTCATCTAAACTACCGACAAGTCACCAAAACCTTAGTTTTGTCTTCTGGAATAAAATTCCCCAAACAGTTGCTTCTTTTGTGGAAATGATTTATTACAGGGAATTCATTTAAACAGGAATGAAGTGGGCATTGACTTGGTAATTTCAGATGGTAATACCCCATTTCTAAAATTGAATGCATTTGGTGGGCAAGGAGAGTGAAATAAGCAGCCCTCTTTATTGAGCACATTTTATTACTATTGTAGCCTGTTGAATGATTTGATAATAAGCCAGGGATCTGATAGCCTCACACACAGGGGTTCCTAGGTTACCAAGGAAGCTTAGAGCATTTCTAAACCTAAGAATGCTGAACTTCAACCTTCCGTGCAGCAGATGGAACATTTTGTGAACAACTGGTCATGTGTAAATATTACCTGGTTCACCTCTGTCACACAGAACCTGACAAGTGAGCAACATATGCTTGTATTTTTTGGAGGCTGTCTTTAACCTGCTTTTTGTTTAGAGTGACCTCCAAGCATTAGATAATAGGGATGAAATATCCTGCTCTTTATAAAATGAGGCTCAAACTTTGCACACCTGGTTGCTTAAGAAAAGGTAGCATGGACAAAATGGTCCTTATTTTGGGGGTGGTCATTGTTTAAACTGAGCCCCTCATTGTTCAGATGCCCCAGTTTGTGTATATGTAATAAAGGGTTCAGACGAAAACACACTGTATAATTAGTTTGGGTTGGGGAAAAAATGACTTTTGCAGACCTCTACAATAGACAGTTTAGAGAAATAACCATTTTGTGTTTAAATTGTGCTCCTTAGTATTTTAAACAGATGGCAGTGGCTTCCTCTTGATTATAACTTTGAGGCATGCTTTACTAAATGGAATCAGCGGGGTTCATTAAGGTCCCATTTGATGTATCAGTATTATAAAAATACCATGTTAATTATCCTCAAACGTTGCAAGTTACCTCCATTTTCCTGCAATCAGAAGATGAGAGAAACCCTGTGAAGCAAATTAGTCCTAATTGAAAGAGGACTGATTAATATTTAAATAAGGCATTGTGTGAGGGATTCTGCCATGAGAAAAATAGGCTGAACATCTGAATTAATTGCATAGCAGGTTAAATTAAATTTCATATAATGGGTTGGAAGATGAGTTGGCACAGTGCTTTAGCAGGGAGCACAATGGCTGAAATACCAGTCTTTTCTTTCTCTCTTGGCTGCCTTCCACTGAGGCCCTTGTTGCCCTTACCTCTTTGTTGTCTCTCTTTCAGGGCAAACAAAGGTACTAACAGAAAATTGCAACCCCATTTTAAAAAATGTTAATCCTTTTTGGGAGACCGCACCTGTCTACATTTTCTCCATTTCTCTTCCACCTTGGCTATGAAATTGGGAAACATTAGTATCTTTTTCCTTGCCAGCTTTAATGAGGATTGATGTCATAAAATGCTAATGGTTGGAATATAGTTAGAATTGTGCTATTAGTGGGTTATCACTGGCTGACATTTTCACTGCACAGGAGCATACATGTGGAGCCTGTTTAAAGTGATTGGGTTACTTAAGGGTCCCTGTTAGGGATATTTAATCCAACATAAATTACTTATGCACTTTGTTAGTGTTCAAAGGAAGAGTGTCACGTTGTACATGTTGGCAGTTTTCCAGTCAAGAGCTGTTAATTACTGTACAGCTCGTGAATACATTTTGTGGCAATGGGAGCCAAAGGGGGGAAAAAGCCTATATCTATATTCAGTCTATCTAAAAATGAATAGATGAGAGTGGAGAGGAAAAGAATAGACCAAAGTCATTTTTGCCCTTAGGAATTCACAGTGCCATTTGTTTTCATTTTGAAAATAAAAACAAATGACAGAATGATTCCCTAAGGGAGAAAATACTTGAACGATAAAGAGTCCCTGCCCAAAAGGCGCTATTATCTATTTGTATGCTGATCGGAAAAAACAAACTTGCCAGAGTTTTAATTCAGAACTTTACATCTTAGTAAATTCAAGGTTTGCTAGGAGATTGTTTTCGTACTCTAGTGGGAAGCATCCAGGGATAAAACCAAGGAGATTATTATTTTTGATCATTTAGAGTTTCAAATGTTTCAAAAGTTGGGTTGGTTAGTGGGGAGGGAAAACTATTCTCAAATATACAATGGGAGAACTCAAGAGAACTTGGATACTGACACGATGAAAGTTGCAGTTGTCTGAAAACATGTGGGTGGTTCTGTGAGATTAAAAGATCAGAGAGCATTTTCTCCCCAATTCTCCTAAACAGTGTTTAGCACTGAGTACAGATATGACCATTATTGTGTATCTAATGTTTGTCTTTACCGTTAATTATGAAGTTGCTCATAGGAAATGCATAAACAAAATGTTCCCAATTTGTTGAAATAGCCAGAGGCAAAATAACAGGCATCATTATCGAATACAAACAAGCCATTTCCTAGTTAGATCTTTTATGGAGGACACGAAATGATGGGAATCAAATCTGCCAGCCATCTGTATGTGGCATTTGTTTTGAACTACAGGTATGAAGATGTTCCCTTTTGGCAAATGGCCCTTTAAAATACTACAATTTTCTGTTTTTATCATCTGTTGAAAATAAATTTGTACATTTTAAGTGAAAAGGATTCATGTTTTCCATTCGGTAAACCTCAGAAAAAAACACATTATTTCCCAGTGGTGGTTCTGATCAGTCCATTTGTCATAGCTGTTAATGATGCAAACATACTAAGAATTGAAGATAGTTTAGTTAAAAAACTAAAGCCATATGTGGGCCAACAGTGTCTTGGATAATAATTTTAATCAATCATTGGTATTTATTGAGTGCTTGCTGCATTTAGAGTACTGTACTAAGCACTTGGGAGTGTATCTTGCAACAGAGTTCATAAACACTTACCCTGATCTCAAATAACTGTAGATTAGAGAACTTGTAGTCTAAATATTAAAAAAGTACTGTGTAATACAAATTAAATATTAAATAAAGCAGTCCACTAGCATAAGCATGGCCTTTTGGAAGGTGCATAGGCCTGAGAGAGGACCTGGGTTCTAATTCTGCCTCAGCCACTTGTCTGCACGGAGACTTTGGGCAAGTCATTTAACTTCTCTGTGCCTCAGTTACCTCGTCATTCTCCCCAACCTTTAGACTATGAGCCTCATTTGGGATGGGGATTGTGCGCTCTGATTATCTTGTATCACCCCAATGCTTAGTACCTGGAACATAGTAAGCACCTAACAAGTACCATAAAAAGCCCCCCAAAACATGTATTAAAATGAGTTCCCTGATGCCTAACACAAATTAGTGTCACAAATTAGTGGCAACAGATACAGATGCTTCATGATTTATTCTCATTCTTACTGCTGTTAATGTTAATGTTAATGAAGTTAGACAACAGAAGATTTAAGACTATTCTTCTCTGAATGTAACATTGTAGGACCTTATGGCATGGATTTTATGCCTAATCATTTACAAAGTGATAAGAAGTCATCTCAAAAATAGAAAACACAAGCAAGTGAAAAAGTGCTCAGACCTGTTAACACTGAGCGGAAAGCACTAAATAGCATTTTCACCCCTCGTTGAGGAGCATAAGGATAATTCCCTGTGAGACTGATGGGAATTGACTAGAAATATCCGCTTTGCAGTTCTAGGCAATGGACCAATCTTGTGAGTGTATGGAGACTATTTCGATAAAGTCCATTTAAAAAATCAAACTTATCAAAGGTAATAATTTCTCTATAATGGGCTTAATGAAGAGAGTCGGCTTGCAAAGATATGAATCTCTGCAGCCAATCTAAAAGGAAGTTGGGCTCAAATCATTTGGAGCTGTCCTATATAAGACAGATTTTAAAATAGAAAACAGATTCATGGCTCACATCATACCCATAGTAATTGAAGTATAAAAGCTTGTACCTTGAATTTTTGAAAATACATTATCCATTGTGGCATTATACATGTTATATATTATACATTACATATACATTACACAGTGCCCTCTCTGAGATACGGAAATAATTTCTGTTTCAAAATGCCCGTGAGCTCTATAACCTGTACAGTATTCCTGAACTGAAGTGGAATTGTGTGAGTGTTTTATGACCTACTCTAGCTGGATATTTCTGCCTAGTGTATATATATATATACACTATATATATATATAGTGTATATATAGTGTATATATAGTGTATATATAGTGTATATATATATATATATATATATATATATTTAAATAAGATTTAAATAAGATGGGGGGATGAAGAGAAGAACAGAAGGCTGGGTTTTGTAGTCTAACCACAAATTAAAACACCTTAGGTTTGGCTTTGGGGGAATATCAGTTCTTACACTAACATCTAACCCAAGAGTAATGCTGTTTATACGAGGCTCTCCAAACTAATTTACAGCAATGGGTTAGATTCTCAACCCAAGAACAACTCTTGGATTTTTTTCTTTTAGTTCATAGATGAAGGATTTCTATCTGTTCTGCTCTGAAACCCTATTCGAAGTGAAATGTGCCAAGTTCTTGACTGAGCACAGATCCCACATCAGATGGTATGCTGTGAGATTCCAAGTGCTTGAATTTCAATTCTTAACACAGAAGTTAGGAATTTGCCAGCACCCAAAGTCTGATCTAAGTCCCCACCCCTGTGTGCAGTTCTACAGGATATTTGAAGTGCCATGGTGATCGGGGACCCGTCAACAGAATACTTGGTGGGACGGTCACCCCCTCCTGTAGGTGACCTTCCAGCCAATTGGGAGAAGCAAATCAGCCAGGACACAGCTCTCCCCATCTTTAAAGCCCCTCTGAAGTCACATGTCCTCCCGGAGGCCTTCTATGATTAATTTCTATTCTCCCCACCTGAATCCCCCAAACTCGCACTTCAGATCTTCTGGTATACTCACAGCCAGCCAAATCAATCAATCAATCAATCAATTGTATTTATTGAGCGCTTACTGTGTGCAGAGCACCGTACTAAGCACTTGGGAAGTACAAGTTAGCAACATATAGAGACAGTCCCTACCCAACAGTGGGCTCACAGTCTAGAAGAAGACTTTTAAACCACTTTTATATGTATCTTCCATAACCTATTACCTAAATTCTATCTCATTTACATATCTGCCTCACCTTCTTCTGATTCTGATCTATAAATTATTTTACTGACTGTCCCTCTCACTGAACTGTAAACTCTTTGAGGATAGCAGGGATCATGTCTACTCCATTGTACTCTTCCAATGGCTTAGTAAAGTGCTCTGAACACAGTAGGTGTTCAGGATTTTTTTTTTTTTAATGGTACTTGTTAAACTCTTAGATTGTGCCAGGCACTATGCTAAGCATTAGGGTAGATACAAGGTAATCAAGTTGGATACAGTCCATGTCCCATATGGGACTTGCAGACTTTATCCCCATTTTACAGATGACTTGTTGTGGTCAGGAAACCCAATCCGTTACATTGCACTCTCCCAAGAAGTTCGTACAGTGTTCTGCACACAATAAGTGCTCAATAAATACAGTTGATTGATTGAGGTAACTGAGGCACGGAGAAGTTAAGTGACTTGCCCATGACCACATACCAGACAAATGGCAGAGCTGGGATTAGAGCCCAGATCCTCTGAATCCCTGGCCTATGCTGTTTTCACTAGACCACACTTCTTTTTGATTGATCGATTGAGCAAAGGCTTTGGGAAGATCAGGTAATCAAGAGACAGGATGTAAGACTGAGACAAAATGGATCAAACCCACTTGGGCAGCAAGAATCTGTCTTTGCAAGAGTGGGTAAACCCTGCAGTGGTCTTTTCAGCCTCACTCATGCACATAGGCTCTTACCATCAATGGCATCATCTTCCAAGATAGAGCTATAAACCTATTGCATCAAGGGAAATTCCCTTGAGAATTTCCCACCTATGCACTGACTCCAGAGATTTTGTTGAATTTAAAAGATCTGATAAGGCATCACTATGCCTTCATATTACATCTTCCAAAAGGAATAGATGGCTGTTAGTAAAAAGTAATTTACTGAATAAGCGGCACTAATCTACAATGTCTGGATCATTGGCCTAGCATATCACTGGATTGTTTAGATTCACTGACACTGTGTCTGATCCAGTGGTGGCATTTCTTAGAATCAAATAATTCTTAGGGAAACAGCATGGCACAGTGGATAGAGCATGGGCCTGGGTGTCAGAAAGTCATGGGTTCTAATCCTGGCTCCACCACTTGTCTGTTGTGTGGCCTTGGGAAAATCACTTCACTTCTCTGGGCCTCCATTACCTCATCTGTAAAATGGGGATTAAGTCTGTGAGCCCTATGCTGAACAGGGACTGTGTCCGACCCAATTTGCGGGTGTCTACCCCAGCACGTAGTACAGGGCCTGGCACATAGTAAGTGCTTAATAAATGCCATAGTTATTATTTGGAAAGGGCCCTGGAATCCCTTTATAAAATAATTATGGTATTTGCTAAGCGCTTAACTATCTTTTAAGTTTTATCTATCTTTTAACTTATCATTTGGTCAATTATGATGCAGTCTTGACAAGTATGAAAGCCACACTGAAGAATTGAAGTTTGAATGGTAGAAGCATGCCGCCATATGCAAGGCACATATTTTAACTGTGTGGCTAGTAAGTAATGCACTCCTTATCTGCTCTCTGCCATTGGTAACGATTCAAGGTAGTTATGAATTGCATTTGTATCTTGTGAAATGAACGATGCTTTATTCATGCAGAGAATGCATTATTAATTCCCATCCAAATCAAAAGCCCCCTAGGCAGAGACCATGTCTGCTTCTGTGTTTTTCAAAGTGTCTGGTGAATTATGGCAACCTGCTAACTGTGTAGTAATAATTAATATGGTTATGGGGGTGGCATCCTGGTTGGAAACAACTTCTATCTAGTGCTATTGCATTGGTAACTTGGTATGGTGGGTGGGTGAGCCATAGCACCCGTTGAGTTCATTTACCGGGCTGAAATTCATTTTGTGCTGGCTACCTCTATGTCCAAGTGGCATCAGAAGTTACCAACTCCCCTTGCCTCATGAGGAAGACAGTAACAGCTGCCTGGCAAGTGGGATGGGGAATTGGAAAGGAGGAGGTTTGTAAGGGTCAAAACAAAAGTGAAGAAGAGAAGAAAGGAAGAAAGTAGAAATGGTAGAAAAGGGAGAAAAAATGGAGGAGGGTGTACATGTAGAAGGAGGATAGAAAGATCCTTATGTGCTGATGAGTTGCATGGTCTTCAGGCATCTAAACAAATCCCTTTCCCCTCAGCTCTGCTTTCAGGGGGATATATAAAAAAAGAGATTTGCCTTTGTCATGAAATGAATTAAAACAAAGCAGACCTATTTTGCTCATCTGTCAGTTACCTTGTCCTATTGATAGAGTCTTTACAGGTGGAGAAGTGATGAAGGGGGGACAATCTTGAGTTTGGTTCCAGTCCTTCCTTTTCCATTGTGAGCCATTGACTTGACTTTACTGTGCCTCTCTTAACCATCTCTTTTTATGGAGAAAATCAATATTTGCTCCCCAACTTCTCTAAAGATGTTATCATGGAGGAGGGCTGGTGGCAGATCACCAAAAGATTCTTCAACCCATCAGGGAATCAATTTAGCAGCCACCCACCAAGAATTGAATCCGTTGGCCTTTTTTTTCCATGAAGAATTTCCCACTGTGTAAGCAACTACCAGAAATACAATGCAGTAGTTTTTGCGGCGGTGGTGGTGATAATGATGAAAATAGGCTTCAGTGTGAAGAAGGTGTCTTTGAAAGAGCAGTCTGAGTAGTCACACAGCCATATACATACTCCATCATGGCCATGAGTTTTTACACCTTTCCATTTCTCACCTGAAGGACTCCAGAAGTTCTTCTGTGAAACTCATTGACTAAGGGGAAATCCCCAACTAGTGAAAATGCCCTAAAAAGGAAGCAGATTTTTCCCGTGGTCAGCTGGACCCTGGCTAACCTTTAGGTGAACTATCCAATGAATGGGAGTGGCCCTCTGAGTTTAGCAGCAAAGTGTGAATATGGAAACACCACATACTAGGACAGGAACTCATGGTAGGATCATTTAATACCATGTCTCCAGAAGGGCACTTAGTTCTATTTTACATACTATTTGGGTACACTACGCCTGGAAAATTAGAAAACTTTATTGTGGGCAGGGCTCGTGTCTACCAGCTTCCTTATATTTTACTCTCCCAATCGCTTAGTACACTGCTCTACACACAGTAAGTGCTCAATAAATACCACTGATTAATATTCATTCCTTCCAGCTCTGTGTGCATATGCACAAGCAGATTTCATGATAACAAGGCATTCCAAGCCCAAACAGGCTGGTGTTGGAGGAAGAAAGTTTATCAATCAATTGTATGAACACAGTAGCACCCTGTTAGAGTTTATATCCATATAGATCTGGCTGGAAAACCTTCCTAAAGTAATACTACAGGTGGTTTGGGAAGCAGTGTGGCCGACTGGAAAGAATACGGACCTAGGAGTAAGAGGACCAGGGTTCCACAACTTGCCTGCTGTGTGACCTTGGGCAAGTCACTCATCTTCTCTGTGCTTTGGTTTTCTCATCTGTCAAATGGGGATTCTGCACTTGTTCTCCCTAAGACTGCAGCCCCCACATTGGACAAGGGACTGTGTTCCATCTGTTTATCTTGTATCCACCCTAACACAGAGTATAGGGCTTGGCACATAGTAAGCAATTAACAAACCATCGTAATCATTGTGATTATCGTTAGTTCTTTCAACTTCAATGCGTTTTCTGCTTTGCCCTTGGTATGTAGTACCCATGCTGTATTTGACATCGGGGGCCTATGCAAAACCATTTCTTCCAACACAGCATCCCATTAGATCCAGATAGACACTCATTGTCAGAAGAACAATCCCCAGTTCCACCACAGTTCCACAGTTCAGTGCACCTAATAAAATCACGTGCAAGGACAGAACTGACTCTACATACTGTTCTCCCAGAAAGTGTGTTTCCACTCTCATTTTGGGTAGAACAATGCGGCAGAGGGCGGGATCGTTCTTTCGACAAAGTGGGCCTGCCTGCCTATGACTTGACGCAATATTCGAGGAAATGAATATGCGTGTGTGCTCATGCCCGCAGCATAGGATTCAGTGAGTACTGCAGCATGGGTTTTCCTTAACCAGCGCTTCTGCAAGAATTCAACTTCTATGGTATAAGAGAAGCAGGTTCCCTTTTGCACTCTTTACACTGGATCTTCAGTTGCATAGCTTACTCCTTTGCTGTCCGATCGGGCCATGTCAATCGATTATCGGAGTTATCTTTGATAGAATTAATCGTTTATGATCCAGACTGATTAAAAAGTATGGCATGAAATGGAGTCACTTGAAGACTTATGTAACTTTTCTGATAGGGTGCATTGTTAAAATAACAAGTGATTAATTCTTTCACGCTTCAGTAACAGCAGAGATCAATATCAGTAGGAGTTGTACACAAAACATCAAGAGCATATACCACTTAACTTTTATCCCTGATTTCAATAGATTTCAATACCTATCTTGTTTCTCCTGGCAGCTGATATAAAACCAATTAAATCTTTTCTTCATTAGCATTCTATCACCCTCTTTAAGATATTTTAGATCTTTTATGTAGCAATTTAAACATGTAATAATGATGATAATTACAGTGGCATTTGTTAAGTGCTTACTGTGTGCAAAGCACTGTTCTGAGCAGTGGGGTAGATAAGTAAGTAGTTTGGTGCCCCTATGCAACATGGGACTCACACAGTCCATGTCGGAAGGAGAACAGGTATTTAAATCCCATTTTAGAGATGAAGAAACTGAGTTACAGAGAAATTAAGTGATTTGCCCAAGGTCTCACAGCAGGGAAGTGGTGGAGCCACTTAAAACCCAGGTTCTGAGACTCCCGGGCCCATGTTTTCACCAGAAGTGTATTTTTCAATGACCAGATATTTGAAACAGAGTAGGGTTTACTAAAGTTATCACAGTAATAAAAATAATAAATAAAATTGCATTTTTTAAGCACTTGCTTTGTGCCAGGCACTGTACTAAGCACTGGGTAGATACAAGCTAATCAGTGTATAGACAGTCCCTGCCCCACTTGGGGCTCACAGTCTTAACCCCCAGTTTCCAGGTGAGGGAACTGAGACACAGATTAGTTAAGTGACTTGTCCAAGGTCACCTAGCAGACAAGTGGCGGAGCTGGGATTAGAACCCAGGTCCTTCTGACTCCCAGGTTTGTGCTTTATCCACTAGACCACACTACTTCTGTACTGAAACTAGACAGAGAGCCCGGTGCCAGTGGAAGGAGGAGGGGGAAGGGCTATAGGAAAAGAGTGTGGTGGGGGGGGGAGGGGGGATGGCTGGTGGCCATGGTGGTAGAGGCAGCCAGAGAGATCCAGGAGAGGGACCTCAAGAAAGAGAGGCAGCAGGAAGACCAGGAAGAGGAGAGCCAAGAGTCTCCTTGGCTCCTTGATCCATCTCTCTGAAGTTCCCCCTCCTCACTCTCTCTCCCCTGTCATTCTCCCTGTGATTTTCATTCACCACAAAGTCCTGACCCCATAAGGGGTAGTTTGGTTAACCAACTGGCATCCCTTGCTGCAGAAGGAGAATATATAGTGTACATAGTGTAGTTGAGTAGGTATATATATAGTGTACATAGTGTAGTTGAGTAGGTATCTCCATTTTGGACCCAGGAGAATCCTGATATAGCAGACCATATGTAGAGAAGTCCAGGCCTCATTGCCCACCCGCGTATCCTCTTATTCTACTTTCCCAAGGGCTTAGTACAGGCCCTGCACACAGTAAACACTCAATAAATACGATTGAATGAATGAATGAGTCTTATTCAACTTCCCTACCTCTCCTTCTTTCCATAAACCTCTCCAGGTGTATGCCCGATGGCAGGGGGAGGATTTTGAGATGGCACAGAGACTGTGTCTGTTATGATTATTTTGTATCTACTGTAATGCTTGACACAAATGCCACTGTTCCTTATCATTATCATCAGCATTATTATTGCAGTGTTTTAGAAGAGCCCCCTCAAGTGACAAGGAAGATGATTCCAGCTCTACTCTAAGGACCCCTTCCCATTCTTCTGCCCAAGTGCTTTATCTTACCTTTCCTTTCCAGGCTGCACAGATTTGGGAGACTCAACCAAGTTAAGAAGGAGAAGAGCATTTTCTTATTCAAACCATTTGCAGGTGTATCTAGTTAGCTTGTACAGAACATTAAATTCCCTGTCTACTCTGGTTTGTAACACAACTGATCAAGATCTTAAATAAGCAAACACTTCTCCGATTTCAATTTAATGTGTCATTTTTTTATGTGCGCATGTATGTACATACATATATGTACACATAGCTATATATAAAGTTGCATAATTTCTACCTACAAAGCTATAGCTTTTTATCGACTTGGATCACCTATAACCTGTGGTTTCAGGACATGATAGTCATCGTTGCAACTCTGAGTTTGAAATTGTTGGAGAGGGTGTTTGTGGACTAGGAACTTCTTTTCTAAAATGTACTCATTTGAGAAACAAATTAAAATTTCCTGTTGGGTAAGACAGTCATTTTTTGAATTCTCACTGACTTTTGACAGTGGTTGTATGCAATAAGCAAGAGAGAATGAGTGGCCTATTTCTGTCTGTTTGTATTACTGTCTCTTTTGCTGGGCTCTCTCCTCTCTCACTGTGTGCCTGGTGGGACGTTAAAGGTTCTGTAATTATTTCAATAAGATCAATGGAACAGATTGTTTGGTTCTAGTTAGTCGTTCACTAATAAACTTGTCTCTAAAGTGAAGACCGATGTATTTCCAATTTAAACACTACAGATCTAAGAATATTGACAAAGATTAAGATGTCCAATTCAGAGTAATGTTCCCGTAGTTTATGGATTAACTCTCAGATAGCCTGAAACCTGATAGAAATGTACAGCCTTTACACATTAAACTTGTGAGATAATTGTCATTTCTAGATATTTATGAAGTTTGAGAAAGAAAAAAAGTCAACAAGTGAACAGCATTTCAAGCTGTTGACTTGAGTTTTAAATGTGTGATCTGGGATGAAAAATGAGTAGGTTCATGACTCCAATCAGTATTCAACCAAGACCCCAGGAACCTCAAAAGCCACCCCGAGATACAGTAATTGTTCAACAACGAAGACTTTTCTGTCATTATTCAGAGCTAAATTTCGATCTAGAAAGTGAGTGTTGCCAATAACAGTATATAGATAATAAAGAAGAAGTGTGGCCTATAGGATAGAACACGTGCCTGGCAGTCAGAAGGACCTGGTTTCTAATTCCAGCTCTGCCACTTGTCTGCTGTGTTACCTTGGGCAAGTCACCTCACTTCTCTGTGCCTCAGCTACCTCCTCTGTAAAATGGGGATTAAGACTGTGAGCTCCAAGAGGGACATGGACTGTGTCCAACCTGAGAAGCTATATCAGTATCTACTTCTGTTTTTAGTACTAGTACAGTGTCTAGCACATAATACGCACTTAAAAATACCATAAAAGCAATCAAGAAAGAAAGCACATATTTAAGCATATACTGTATGCCGTATAAATGATAGTCTTTGGGAAAAAAAGGATTTTCAGACAGATCTCTTAGTAATACTTTAAAAATAGAGGGATACATGAATCCAAGGCATATGGGTGAAGACCTCATAAGTTTAAGACTAATCTTGTGTATGAAGTACACGAATAAATAGTGGTGTAGGAAAAAACCAATTTTTTAGCCCAATTTTCTGAAATCTCAGAAGGGAAGACAGGGCTTTCTCTTTAAAAAAGAATTCCACAGGTTTGTGGACAAGGGGTTGCAGCTTTTCAATGAAACCAACAAAGATTACCGAGAGTTAGCTGGAACAAATCAGTATCACAGTACAATATCCCCAAACCTTTGAAAAATGGATGGTTAAAAAATACCATAAGTATAGGGTAAAATATGAAATAGACTCTTTCCCTTGTTACCAAGTATTATGTTTGGGAAAAAGCCAGAAGTAATTAGAAAAGTCACAAAAACAGCAGCCTTTTTAAAGTACATCAACTGTGAGTATAAAACAGTGCTTTGTAATTTGTGTTTAACTTGTGGTCTCTGGTAAAATGAAGAACATACACTCTCTCTTTTTCTTCCTTGCCTGAACACATCAAGGTAAACAGTTGAGGCAGAAGGAAACCAACTGTTTTTCCATTCACCTTATTATTGAGCTGTGGTTGAAAGAACTTCCTTTTTTGTTATCGAGAGATCTCAACTAAAGCTTCAGTTAAACAAGGGGAAAGAGTTAACATTTTTAAAGAGAAGAGAAATCACTCTAGACACCTGTGCTCGCTTGTGCAATATAATATTCAGAATAGCATTACCAGGTAAATTATGGTTTAAGACCGGTGTAAAAACATGCCCCATTATACTGTCTGTCACCCACTTAATGCCATTATTCATTTTTATTCCTTTAACTTGAGTTTGTAAGAAAAGTATTTCTTTTCACTGAGCTATCAAGCATCTAACAGGTGCCTAATAACAGAATGTCATTGTGAAAATTATCTCAAAGGTATCATCAGCAAAGGACAAAAAAGCAATTTAAAAGTAGTTGAAAACACACCTACAAAAGCTTTCTGTGGAAGCAATAAAACACAACCGGCTGGCTTTTTTTTTTTTTCCCTCTAGGTGATGATGTGGTGCCTTGGGTGGCATTTTCAGGAATGATTTAGAAGGTTGAGTAAGTTTAACCACTCCAGAACCATGATCATCTCCCAGCACTGAATTGCCTTAGGGATGCTTTATGGCTATTGTGAAATCAAATTTAGACAGAGAAAGTAAAGAAACCCATCCTAAATATGCAGGATGGATGTGAGGGTGACATCACGGAGAGTCGGTGATAAGGTGCCATTTCTGTCTCGAAGTCTTAAGCCATGTACTAATGGCAACAAACACGGATGTTATGACTGCCCAGGGCCTTGCTGTAGAATCCAATAGAGTGGATTTGGGCATCGCTTAACTGATAGCTTGGAAGTCTTTCAGTAGAAGGTGGTGGAAGCTTCATGCCTCAAAGAGGTGAAATGTGGAGTGCTCCAGAGAGATGAGTTGCTACTGTCTGTGCAAAGGGTGTGAATTGCATGGACTGATGGAAAAGTTGCATCTGTGCACACCACAGGACTTGCTAACGCCTTGATTAGATGGACAAGAGATAGAGAACATAATTGCTTGGAAAATCAATGTCAAAAGCCAGCGTGGCTCAGTGGAAAGAGCATGGGCTTTGGATTCAGAGGTCATGGGTTCGAATCCCTGCCCCACCACATCTGCTGTGTGACCTTGGGCAAGTCACTTCACTTCTCTGAACCTCAGTTACCTCATCTGTAAAATGGGGATTAAGACTGTGAGCCCCATGTGGGACAACCTGATCACCATGTATCCCCTCCCAGCGCTTAGAACAGTGCTTTGCACATAGTAAGTGCTTAACAAATGCCAACATTATTATTATTATTATGAAAGCTCAGAGTTCACAAAGTTACAAAAGTGAAATAAATGTTTCGTGGAAATCAGGATCTCAGGAAGGTAAGGCAGTCGGAAAGGATCGTTGATATAGCTTGTTATCAACGTTCTCATTCCTGGGGTATATAAATAGTATATAGTAGAGTGCTAATGTCTGTGTGTGTGTGTATATATAATATGTATAATATAGTATATAGTCTATACACACATATAATAATACTTAGGATATTTATAATATTATTTATAGTATATAGCACGCATGTAAATCATTCTTATAGGAAGCAATGTAGTATCTACTATATGTCCTTACCTAGTCATCCAATTGTGGGACTTTAATAACCCCCTGTAGAGTTAAGATGGCATTTAGTTTGGCTCAAATAGAACGCAGGAGGTGCTTTTTGGTTGCACAAGCATTTCAATCAATCAATCAATCAATCGTATTTATTGAGCGCTTACTATGTGCAGAGCACTGTACTAAGCGCTTGGGAAGTACAAATTGGCATCACATAGAGACAATCCCTACCCAACAGTGGGCTCACAGTCTAAAAGGGGGAGACAGAGAACAGAACCAAACATACCAACAAAATAAAATAAGTAGGATAGAAATGTACAAGTAAAATAAATAAATAAATAAATAAATAAATAAATAGAGTAATAAATATGTACAACCATATATACATATATACAGGTGCTGTGGGGAAGGGAAGGAGGTAAGACGGGGGGATGGAGAGGGGGACGAGGGGGAGTGGAAAGAAGGGGCTCAGTCTGGGAAGGCCTCCTGGAGGAGGTGAGCTCTCAGCAGGGCCTTGAAGGGAGGAAGAGAGCTATTTGACTTTAATATCTTTGAGTTTTTATCCAGATGAGAGTGGGGGATTCAAATTCATAATAGTTAAATGGAGAAGGTGGGAGGGGGGAGATGGGGGGGGGGGAGAGACAATACTGGGGGATGGGAATGGAATTGAACAACTGACCACATATTAAAAAAATATTAGTTGATTTGCAATGAAAGTGAGTCTTGCACAGTTAATCTAACAGTGTTGTTGCATTCATTTTTGTCGACATCGATGTTGAGAGCTCCATTTATTTTCTCTCATATGTGATCAGCGTTCTCTCTGTCATTTAATGGCCTTCTAGAGAGTTAAACATTTTTTAGCCAGAAAAATAAACAGATATATTTGGTGATTTTGTACACCTATCTCTATCATTTTGAACATTAACAGACTATCAGTTTAAAGAGGAAATACTTAACTGATTTAAAGATCAGCACTTCCTAATGCATGGCTGGTTAAAGGGCTTTTGGATAAGAGGATGATAGAATGAAAATGCCTTTTGATGAAAGGAACTTTTTTAAAAAATTCCATACCAAATAATTCTAATTCCTCCCCGCAAAAAGGACTCACAATTTGTTAGTCAAGAATAATTGGGCACAATGGTGCTATAAATCCCAAAAGGAAGAATACAAATTTTGTAGATAACTTCTATCAAAAAATCAGTGCCACCTTATGAATATGGATTTTCAACTAATTTGTTATTTAGGTCATCAATATTGAACAGGCGGTTAAAAAATAGTGGTAGAGATTATCTTTAAAATTCATCCAACTGGAGGTAGACGTAGCCATGATGGATAAAACTTGGCATTTTCTGTATGGGCTGAAATAGTAACGTTTATAGTATGATGATTGTTGAAAAGCTCAAATGACTAAGCCACTGAGACTTAGCCTTAATAATATTTGCATGTTCTGATAATTCCACTGCACCAAGTCACATAATCACCAAGCACAGCACATTTAAGAGAGTTGATTTTTCATTGTCTCCCTGGTTTTCATTTCACATTTTTGCAATCATTTCTCTAGTGTTTGTTTTTATTCCAGGGTTAGTCAGCTATTTATTTCATTAGAACTCAGTAAAAGCAAACCAGTAGATAAAGAAACGTCTTTTTTTTTATCTCTGCCTTTCATAATCATTTCTTTTTTTAAGTAATAAATTTACATTTTATAATTATAATCATGAAATTGCAAATGAAATCAGTTTGAGAAAGATTAATTCAGTCATGCCACAGCTGTGAAGATTGGGGAAATAAATATCATTTTTCAATAACGTATTCTTGACAAAAGGCATAACAAAAGAATGATTTCTACTCAGAGATAGTGGGGATATTTATTTTGCATGTTGGGGGAGGGGTAGTGGTCTCCTGCTTGCGACCCTGACCTACTTTTGTGGCTTCTTATGATGCGGCTATATGTTTGAGAAATCTCTGTAATTTAATTTGGCATTCTCTTCTGCATGTCTGCACCTAGCAGTAGGTGCTTTAAACATTAGCAGGATCCTGGGCTGAATCATATTTATTTTAAATAATCTGAATGCACTCAAAACTCAAAAAGAACTGCTAATTGTTACCAGGGAACTGCCTGATTATAGACTGGTTGTCTCGTCCAGAGTACGGCCATAATTAGTAACCACTGTTGACATTTAGATTTAAATTGAATTTTCTTCTAATTAAACCCAGAGGGGGTTGATCCTCTCAGATGTACAGGTTAATAAAATTAGTCAGAAACTGTTAAACAGTGAGCTGAATTCTCCAAGAGAGCTGTCCCAATGTATTATTGGGAATTGTGTAATTAATATTAAAAACATTAATTAGAATGGAGTTGTCCTTTTCTGTTTGGAGTTGCACATGGCTTTGAAGCAGTTATGTCTTTAATTGGGCCTGGATCTTTTGATAACTGTGGTATTACTAATTTCTCTCACCTTCGCACTGATAATTATACATTTTCAATCGCAGTATTCTTCTATTCCCTATGTATATTATGCATAATTCACCCCATCTTTTTTGGTAGGAGTATCCAGTGAATATCAAAAACTGCTAAAAAGTAAATTCACCAATGGAATGAGATGGGGAGAATCACACCTCTATTTACCTGGTTTCTATTTGTTCCTTTCCCTGACACAAGGGTGGAAGAAAATTTGGGCCCTCCAGATGACTTGGAACTGGTTTCTATTTATCATTGTCCTTGCCACAATGTTTCATCTCGGCAAGTGATCAGCATTATTCTTGGAGTGGTTTTGCATTGATTGTTCATTCTGTGGTTTTTTGCCCAACCGGAGTGATTTTTGATGGAAACCAGGAGCTTGCATTATTGCGATTGCTTTGATCTAATGCTAGGTTTGTTTTGAGAGTCAAAGCAAGATCCTTTCATCTCCTGGTTTGGCTCCTCACCCCTCCAAAGGTGAAGAATAACAAGTTAGAGCTTGAAAATGATTACAAGGGCAGATGTCAGGACATTTTTTAAAAAAGTTATTGGTGGCAAAGTGGAATAGGCGATTTTATTTTGGGGTCGTTAAACCTGGATTGTTGGATAGTATTCAGGTTTTGTTGTAATATTTTTATGGAGATGTATATTTGCTTACTCTTTTAACAGCATTCCATCCCAGACTTCAGTGCCGATTTTCTTATAGTTTGTTCTAGCCATACACTAAAAGTATGTTACTTATTACTAAAAACACTTTGAGCAATGTCACCATGATTCTGAATTTTCGTTTGGAATTAATGCCAGGAAGAGGGGTGGAGCATGTCTTTGGTAACTATTGCCTCCCAAGAAAACTGACTAAAAATCTATTTTCCTGTATTTTGTTTCTAAAAAGAACCATCTCCTCTCTCAAAATCTCACAAAAGCAGGTAGTCAACAATGCAAACCCATGGGCTAATGGTTTTCGGGAATTCCAAGATTCTTGCAAGATTTGGCCCTGGGTCTTTATAGCTTTACCTAGCCTGTAAGTAAAGAGCACCATTATTTTAAAACTTTACGTAATTTCTTAATCAAAACAAACAGAAGGAAACAAAATGATTGCATTTTTCTTGCTCAGCCTAGTTAAATAAATTGAATTAAATAAAGAATGTTCCTACTCACAATTAGGTTCAGATGAGCTGGGGAGGGAGGGAAGGGAAGCGGAGAGGAGCGGAACTGGTGAAAAATTTGCTGCACTCATAGCCTGGTGTGGGCAGGGGTTGTCTCTCCGTATTGCCAAATTGTACTTTCCAAGCACTTAGTACAGTGCTCTGCACACAGTAAGCGCTCAATAAATATGATTGAATGAATGAATGAATGAATGGACTTAAGCACAGAACAATTCATGAGAAAACCTTGTTTATAGCCCCAAATGGGCCACCACCCTACCTGCTTCTTTTCCAAAACATTAGTGGCACTACTTTGGTAGCTCTCCTTTTCTCTGGCCCACTCTCACTGTCCTTTTGGTCCAGGACGCAACAGTGTATGATGGGATAAGCCTCTCCTGCAATATATGAGTTTCCCCTCCCTTCCTTTGACACTTTTGGGAAGAAGTAGCAGGGGCCAAGGAACTGGGAAGGAAAAACAGGGTGAGTACGTTTTAGAATTTTTTCCCCAGGAGTTTTTTTTTTTTTTTTAAAAATCAATACAGGAAGAAAATTGAAATCAGGAGCAGTTCCATTGTAGTCAGACCAGTGGTCCAACCAGCCCAATATTCTGTCTCTGTCAGTGGGAACAAAATGCTTGGAGGAACAGGGTGATAATTGCCCTTTCTGTTGTGTCTCCTACTGCTTAGGGGTTTACCATCTAACATCCTTAACTTTTCCCTCTGCGTCCTTAACTTTCCCTCAAGTAATCTAGCATGAATCACTCATCCACGAATTTATCCAAATTGCTCTTGAATTTACTGAGATTTTCAGTCAGCTCAGTGTCCTGTGGGAATGAATTCCACCTGCTGAGCAATTCTTTGTGTCTCTTCCATTCTGGTGAACTATTTTATTTCTAATTGAGGTCTGTATCTTTATTCTTCTTAGAGGAAAATGGTTTGTTCCTTCAACGATGTGAAATGATGATGGCAAAAATATAAAAATAAGACATGACTCCATATGCCTGAAATCAAACTTGCTATTTCCCTTCCATCCTCTTTCTCCAGCCTTGCTGGATACTGCATTATCCTCCTTTAGTAGGGATTAGAAAGTTGCTGTCTTCTTTGAATTCCCTGTTTTCATCCAGGCACTCATTTTTTAAGCCCTTTCAGAATACACCCTTTCCACATCATGGTTGTACAGTTGTCCTGAAAACAAGCACTGTCCCATGTGCATGCATGTGCTTTCCACCAACCAGACTTGGCCTTCAGAGTCAATGGCTGCCCAATCTTTGGGGCCAATTGGACTGCACAAAGTCAGCCTCTGTTTGGTTGAGCCAGATTCAAGTAATAATAATGATGGTATTTGTTAAGTGCTTACTATGTGCCAAGCACTGTTCTAAGCACTGGGGTTGATACAAGGTAATCAGGTTGTCCCGTGTGGGGCTTACAGTCTTTATCCCCATTTTACAGATGTGGTAACTGAGGCACAGAGAAGTTAAGTGATTTGCCCAAAGTCTCACTGCTGACAAGTGGTGGGGCCAGGATTAGAACCCATAACCTCTGACTCCCAAGTCCGGGCTTTTTCCACCAAGCCACACTGCTTCTCATGTCTCCTTACACCCTTTAGCCTCTTCTTGCCCTCCCCCTGGATATGGAGTTGTAGGCTGGGAGTGCCATGACATCTTTTTAATAATAATTATGGTGTTTGTTAAGCACTTACTATGTTCCAGGCACTGTGCTAAGCGCTGGGGTGGATACAAGGAAATTGGGCTGGACATGGTCCCTATGCCTGTCGGGCTCACGGCCTCAATCCCCGTTTTACAGATGAGCTAACTGAACACAGAGAAGTGAACTGACATGCCCAAGGTCACACAGCATTCAAGTGGCGGCGTCTAGATTAGAACCCATGACTTTCGTACTCCCAGGCCTGTGCTGTAGCAACTACGCTATGTTTTGCGCATGTGCGGCCCATACAGGACCCTATCAGCTAGGCATTCAATCAGTGGTATTTTGTATATTCAAAGCACTGTACTAAGCATTTGAGAGAGTGTAATGCAATAGAGTTTATCGTGGTAATGATAATAATAATAAGAAGAATATCTATTAAATGCTTACTGTGTCCCAAGCACTGTACTAGCACTGGGGTAGGTACAAGATAAGCAGGGTGGACAGATTCACTGTCCCACATGGGGCCCACAGTCTAAGGTGGAGGGAGAACAAGTAATGAATTCCCATTTTACAGAGGAGGAAACTGAGGCCCAGAGAAGTTAAATGACTTGCCTGAAGTCACACAGCAGGGAAGTGGTAAAGCTGGGATTAGAACCCAGTCCTCTGACTCTCAGGCCCCGCTGTTTCCAGTAGGCCATGCTGTTTCTCTAGGGTAGACTTGATCCCCACCATGAAGGTAAACACTGGCCTTGGGTGAAGATTCAATCTGTGCTGTTTAATGAGCATTGTACTGTGTGCAGAGCTTGGAAAGGTACAATACAGCAGAGTTGGTAGATGCAATCCCTGCCCACAAGGAGCTTACAGTCTACAGGGGGAGACAGCTATAGATTAGGGATAAGGGAACTAGCAGAGTATAAGAATATTTACATCAGTATTCTGAAGGCACATCTCCTCCAAGTGGTCTTCCCAGACTGAGCCCCACTTTTCCTCATCTCCCACTCCCTTTTGCGTTGCCCCGACTCGCTCCCTTTGCTCTTCCTTCCCCCTTCCCCACCCCACAGCACTTATGTATGTATCTGTAATTGTATTTACTTAAATCGATGTCTGTTGATTTTTAATATCTGTTTCTCCCCTGCACCAAACCCCCCAGTTACACCGTGAGCTTGTCGTGGGCAGGGATTGTCACTCTTTATTGCTGTATTAATAATAATAATAATAATAATAATAATGGTGGTATTTGTTAAGCGCTTACTATGTGCAAAGCACTGTTCTAAGCGCTGGGGGAGATACAAGGTAATCAGGTTGTCCCACGTGGGGCTCACAGTCTTCATCCCCATTTTACAGATGAGGGAACTGAGGCCCAGAGAAGTTAAGTGACTTGCCCAAGGTCACACAGCTGACAAGTGGCGGAGCCGGGATTTGAACCCACGACCTCTGGCTCCCCAGCCCGTGCTCTTTCCACTGAGCCACGCTACTTTCCCAAGTGCAGTACAGTGCTCTGCACACAGTGCTCAATAAATACAATTGAATGAATAAATGGAACTCGGATGAGTAACAGTGTAGGGTGGAAGGCTCAGGGACCCTTAATTCGATTCCCTTTTTGATTTGTTTTCATGACAGGCCCTGGTTTGTGGTGAAACAAGGTGTGCTAGTTGCAGGGAGAGCTCATTTTCTCAACCTAGTGATGTGGGGAGCAGTACTAGGAAGTGCACATGATTTGGAGTGAGTGGGGGCGGGAGTGGAAGAAGCACTGGTAAATAATCAGTTTTTTAAGACACTCACATGATCGAAATCAACTTTAGAGTTTTTGCTAGGATCGAATATAGTCTCAGAAATCTCCGTTAGGGTTCCTACTATTCTGAATGGAGTTAAGTGGATCCAGAAGTCTCCATCCTCCTTCCACTTAGATCTGATTGCTTTTTTTTTTCACCTTTTTCACACTTTCGTATCTTTTACTTACGACCATGCCTCTCAGCGTCTTCTTCACTTTACTCTTGGCGTTCCCATAGGTTTCACTTCTTCACATCCTGTGACCTTTTCTGAGGTTCCTTTGAGGGATAGGGCCTTCCAGAGAACTTACAGCAAATGGTGGGAATTGTTTTAATGCTCTACGTTCAGTAAATCGTGTCATCAAAAGGTGCTGTGTGTGATCAGTGGATCTACATAAAGTTATAGTCCACCATTTTTCTAATTAGCCATTTTGGGCAGCAGCTTCAATCAATCAATCAATCAATCGTATTTATTGAGCGCTTACTACGTGCAGAGCACTGTACTAAGCGCTTGGGAAGTACAAATTGGCAACACATAGAGACAGTCCCTACCCAACAGTGGGCTCACAGTCTAAAAACTAGACCGGCCATTGTCTGCCCTCACGGATACCAGACACCAGTCAGGTGTGATGCTGGGCACACAGCATAATAAAATGCAATCGGACCCACCATTTTGTGGAGAAATTCCCAATATAGCCCTAACCTAGAGCATTTCTGTACCAGGTGGGGCCACACCAGCTGAAAATCAGACTGACTGGTCACTCTAATCAGAATAGCGATAGCATTGGGCCCGTCTAAAGAGATGTCCTGGCAGGACAGGAACTGTGAGGTTGGGAGAGGAGGAGGGGCACTGTAGCAAAGTCTGTGGGAGCAAACCACTCTGAGGAAGTCCTGTCCATCCTTCACTCAGCAAGAAAGCCTTCCAAACAACTTCCACATGGGCTGTAATTCCCCCCACCCGGGTCAGACGCGTCATTTGATTTGTCAACAGACCTCTTGTGAGACCTCCTAGCCAGTCAGTCAGTCAACCATATTTATGAAGCACTTACTGTGTGCAGAGCACTGTACTAAGAACTTGGGAGAGTACATTATAACAGTATGAGACACAGTCCCTGCCTACAGAGAGCTTACAATCATCAGAAGAGCCTCTCAGTTTAGCTGCCATAGGGAAAGGCCCATGAGGGACAGGGACCAGGTCTAATTCTCACCTGTGTATTCTCTCCCAGTACTTAGTTCAGTGCTCTTCAATCAGTGGTATTTATTGAGCATTTATTGTGTACAATACAACATGTGCCCTGCCCCATAATGACCCTAGAGTCTGACGAACACAGAGTAAGTGCTTAATAAATGCTAATACTGCTTAGGCCATAGGGAAAACTCTTGAACAGCTAAGGCAGATAAACAAAGATAAGCTTTTTCAGTCACCTGCAGCTGATGATTTTTATTAGCCAGCACAGATTTTTCTCCCCAGGAAGGTAAGTAAGCTCTTTACATAGAACTCCCACTCTCTTCTAAGAGAATTCCTTATTTTACTATTAATAGTCTTGCAACTCCAGCAGAATATAAACCCGTTGCATCTGCCAGGGTTTTTCATTTTTTTCAAATTGGCTTCAAATCACTGATAATTTAGATAACTTGCAAATCTGCAATGTTGCTTTGTAAGGGTTGTTGGTTGCCTGCTCTCTCTCCATCTTGGCCAAGTCAAATCCTTAAAGCCGGTCCCCCAAATGTCTGACTTCTTTCAAGGCAAATGAAAATTGAATTAATTGAGCCCAATGTTATTTTGCAAAATCAAATGGGCAAGAGAGCCGTAACATGAATTTTCATTCTAAAATAATTTTAAAAGATGGGCAGTTCCAGCACACATTTATAGCAAATCTATTTTCTCTCACTCCAATGCCAAAGCAAGCGGGTCTTCAAAATTAAATGCAAATGAGGCAAAGCAATGGAGAGTTTAATGCATGGGGATTTGCTGTCATAGCTAAACCAGCAAGTAATGAAAGACCTGGTTTAAATAAAATATATTTCTCTTAGGTTGTACCAATTCCGTCATTCTTCTGGTGGATCGTAGGTGTCTAACTCTTGAGGATCAGTGACTGTGGCAAAGATAGGTGCATTATTTGGTATTATGTGGTATCTTGAGCAGATTCCTGGAAAAAAAAACGTGTCCCCACCACCAGAGTTTTCATGGTTTTGAATCACCTCTGGCTCAAGTACCAATCTTGCACAAATACAGTCACCCCAAGATGGTTGTGTGTCTAGAGAGAGACATAGACAGGGGCAGATAGAGAGACAGATAGAGATTGAGACAGTCAGAAAGACAGAGAGAAACAGAGATGGCTCCAGATCATCAGATAGAGACATGACAGACACAACCACGCACTTGGAGAGAGAAGGAAACTGTGAGTGTTCTAAAAGACTGAAAACGTTTTGTGGGTTTCTGCTAACCTTGTAATATTAGCTCAGTTTTTTTTTAAAAAAAAAACCAAAATGAGCTGTCAATGTGTTGTGGGTCCACAACCACAGGTCAGCCATTTTTTCCTTGAAAACCGTTGACATAGCAGCAAAGGCTAGTAGAAAGTGCACGAGACTGGAAGTTTTAGTTTTACCTTTGCCACTGGCCACCCCAGTCACCCTGGGCAAGACATTCAACTTCTCTGGGCCATCATTTCCTCATCTGTGAAATGGGGATAACATACCCAATCTCTATCTTAGGTCATGAACCCTTTGTAGGATAGGTACTGTGACCATTCTGATTATCCTATAGTTGGCATTTAGTAAGCACTTAAATACCACCCTTATTGTAATTGATCAATTTTGATGTGTCTCAAAGGATATTAGAGACAAATAGATGGATATAGACACTACAGACTAAAAATTTTGCTAAGGATTCAAATTCTTCTTACCAGATTAACAAGAGTCAGTGTGTCGAGGCCTGAGACTCAGGGCTTTGGTTTCCGTACTCAAGATAAACTCCCATTTATTTCTGTCAGTGGCCTGCAGATTTTAACTGCCTGCAGTGGTAAAGGGGGGCAAATCAAAGGCTCTAATAAAAACACTTGTAGTTATGATGAAACACCACCTAAAATTTCCTTGGTCATGCTTTTTTAAAATATTTTGCACCTTTGTCATCGGCAGGGCTTGTTGGCATTCGTTTGAAAGATGCTCTGTTGTTTTCCCTAAAATTCTCTGTTCAGAGAGCAATCTAATTTTCTACACATTTCTAATTTAATAGGTCAGATTTTTAAATGTACAGCTGACTCTTCCAAATCGTGTCCTTGAATCAACTTGAGTATCTCTTTTCTTTCCATTCGTACCTGCCACCTCATAGTCATTTGTTGACAGTTGCCTGATTTTGAATGTGGGTCCTTCCGATAATGAATCTTTAACAATTCAAATTTTCCCATAAATCAATCTTTCCAACTGTCTAATTATTTCTGTTGTTGTCTTTTAACTCTGGACTCATTTATGGCTCTATTCAGTAGGGTCAGGGTTGTGGGAATTAATGACATTCCACGTCAATCCCTCCCAGATGGGGAAAGCGGGGCTGCCTCTCTTTTTCTCTGGGACTTTGACTGAGTTTCAATACTCCGTCTAAAGTCTCTTCAGTTCTTTTATGCTTTCATGAACTCTGTGGGTGTTCAATAGGTATTAGACAACAACATGGCAAATGGCACATACATATCCAATTTTCTCTAAGCCCTAAACCTCTTAGAGTATTGCTGATTTTCATAATCTCCTTCTTGCCAAATATCTTTGCTTTTGTTCTATTTCCCAAATGGTGGTATTTAACAAAGGTGTGTCAATTAGGTATTGTCCTTTAAATGCAATCTTATTTGTTTGCTTTATGCTTCTCAATTCCAAACTCTGCCCTTTCCTGTGAGTTATTTCTCTTTCGTATTTTACACCTCCCAATGTAAGCTTCCCCCTAAGGTTCAATAAGAAATTATTTCCCTGCTCCCGCACATATTTAAAGAACATGTTATCTTCCTAATGCCAACACCTCTCTTCCCCACCCCCACCAATGGCCCCCTGTCCTTCTGTACCACACGGAGGGACTGCTGATTGCTTCAAACCACTCTCTAGAGCCAGCTGGCGTTTTCTTTGGGCCGGTGGCAGTACCTGTTCTCAGTCCCTGTTCGATCCTGTCTGGGATATGGACTACTGGCTGGCTTGCTGTGGCATTCATATAGGACTGGGGGTCAGGAGACCTGGATTCTAGTTCTGGCTCCCTCACTTGCCTGCTGTATGACCTTAGACAAGTCACCTAACTTCTGTGTGCCTCGGTTTCCTCATCTGTGAAATGGGGGATCAGAAAGCTGTTTTCCTTCCCCCCAGACTCTGAGCCCTGTATGGGAGAGGGACTATGCCCAGTCTGCCTATCTCAAAAACATCTATTCCACCATTTAGTACGGTGCTTGGCCACAAATATCATTAGTGTTCAGTTCATCTTCCCCCGTTGTCTGTCGCCTAAACCTTTCCCCATCTTATTTTGAGAATGTGAGCCCCTGAAGGGTCAGAGATCATGTCTAACGCTTACTTATGTGTTTTACCCCAGAACTTAGTACATTGCTCTGCCTATAGCAAGTGTTTAATGTACATTATTTACTACTACTACTAGTATTTATTGAGCTCCTGCTGTATCTAAAGCATTGTACCAAGAAAGAATACAAGAAAGGATAAATATGACTCACACTCTGGTCCTCAGGAAGTTCACAGCAGACAACCAGGGCCTGGGATGTGGAAGTCATCCACACCTAAAGACCGAACAACAGAAGAACACAAGGGCAGTGGATTGACACAATAACTATTCCAAAACAGAGCACTTGAAGGAGATGTTTTCAGGCTCCTTACTACAGGGGGTAGTAAGGATTGGGTAGTTTTAGTAAGGATTAGGTAGTTTTAACCATGAAAGCCCTGTTTTTTTGGTTGAAAAAATTGGACATACATTTCCAATGGAAAAATCTGGTGATGAGCCAGTACAGGTTTTACTTTTCTCAGTTGTCCATTTCAAACTGAGGCCTGGGCCTTGAAGGTGGGTGCATTTCTCCCCGTTCCATCTTGGTGCTTACTGTAAACTGTTTCAGGTTCTGTTTCAGGTCAGTGTTAATAGAAAGCATGGGAATAAGAGAAACATGTAAATATTATATTTGAAGAAAGCTGTTGAGGGAGCAAAAATATTGATTGCAGTTGAGAAACAAGAACCGTATCAGATTAAAGCCCTAGCTATCACATTTGTCAGAAGGATATCCTGTGTCATGTTAAAAATCCATGCATTAAGGCACAGCTGGTTCTCTCCCCAGTCTCTCTGATCTCCACCCCCACCTCCCTGAAACTCCTCTCTGTTTGCTTTTGCTCTCCTCATTTTCACCTTGGGTGGTGATTACCGTTATTATTTTTTCCATGATTATTATTAATAATAAAAAATAATAATGGTATTTGCCAAGTGCTATGTGCTGAGCAGTGTGCTAAGTATTGGAGTAGATACAACGTAATCAGTCCAGACATGGTCTCTGTCCCACATGGGGCACAAAGGCTAAGGAGGTGGGAGGATGGGTGTTTAACCCCATTTTACAATTGAGGAAACTGAGGCACAGGTCTCACAGCAGATCTGGGAGTAGAACCCAGGTCCCTGACTTCCAACCCTGTACTTTTTGCACTAGGCCACACTGCTTCCTAATTACCGCCCAGGGAAATGGCGCCTATTCATTCTATGAGAGATGCCATATGTGAATGTTGAAAGAACAACTGTGGTAAAAGTGAAAATGACAGGACATGGTCCTATTTAATATTAGATGTTAATATAGGGAGTCCATGCCAAACTGACCACAGACTCAACGGTTCAGGACGGGATATGCTACAGTCATCCGTAGCTGTGAAGAACAGGCAAACACTGTCCATGTTTGTCTTGTGCACACGTACCCAGCAGTGTGTTGCTTTGCTAAATAAAGAGATTAGAAATACACCAAAGTAAAAGCACCAGAATCGCTAAGCAACTGGCCTTCTAACCTGCTATGAAACTAAGTTTCATTAAAGTTCCAGCCAAATTTGGTTGGCCATCAACAGGCTCAGCTGAGAGATAAACTCTCATGGATTGAATAGAAAGGGAGCAATGATACTTAAAATCCTCCATGGTCAATAAATAAGTTTGTCTCAAGTTTGTTTCAGTCCCAAATCACGCTTATCTATCTAAATGATACCCTCTTCCTTTTTTCTAAGTGACACATCATTAAAGTTTGGTGAACATCTGAGGTAGATTTAGCTAGTTTCATGGGGTAAATTCAGTTCTCCACCATTTTCAAGAGTTATTTAAGCCCATGTTTAGATGCAGTCTTTACTTTCCTGCTATGCTAGCATTTCCCACATGCTTGAAAATGGCACTAATAATGTAACAGTTGTAAGAGGTTGCCTTTTCTGCATAAAGGATTCCATTCTATAGCAATCTTTATCAATGCCAGAAACTGAGAGCCTGCAATTAATAGCTCTTTTCCATAGGTTAAAAAAACCAAACCAAACACAAAACATCTTCATTGCAGTCCTTGCTCTGAATCCTTTGATGATAAAAACAACTCAAGAAACCACTTATGATGGTGATCTTACTTCAAGATGCCTAGAATAAATCACCAAAGATTTACAAAAAATTAGTTCTTTATGCAAATTGAATATAGTTGTGAGTGCTAATTATAATGACAAAGTGTTCCAGATATGGGAGACTATTTTGCATTTCTTTCAAAGGAGTGTCAAAACACTTACTGGATTACTATTATTTCTGTACTCCTAAAAATTGCATCTTTTATTACAATGCAAATAGATCTGCTCTGAAAAAAATAGTATTTCAGCCTAATAAATGCATTTTTTTCAATCCAAAGGAAGTCTGCTCTTATTGCAGAGCATAATGTGTTGAATAAGTATATTTCAATCATTAAATAGCAAATACTATGCTAATGGACAATAATCACATTTTCACGTTCAAAATTGGAATTTAAAACCCTTAGGTTTCTTGGCAAACCCTACATTTGAGGGTGCTTTTTGTGGGGGCATCGGGGAAAGTCAGTGCAAAGGAAGAAAAGATAAAGCAGGAGAAAATTGCTGTTGACTGGAATCAAACTATACTAGTTACTTACAATTGATTGTGTGTTGTTCAACCACGAAGATAAATTAGAACATAGAATACTGCGATAGAAAAGTGGTTTAGATGTCATAGAGACAGTATGACTATTTTTATCTCTCAGTTGTAAACCATAGCTTACAGTGGCTGAAATGACATTGAACTGTTTTTCTCTTTGATGATTTACAGCCTCTATAGTGCATCTGTAAGAGCAGATGTCACGTTTTATGTATTTGAAAGTGTCAACACTGATGACTTATGTCTGAAGATTCTGTGCTTGAATCAATAGAATGTAGTGATTTCCATTTCTTAAAAGAGTTTTTTCCAACATAATAAAAAACACATAGTGAATTTTGGTCATTATGATGCTGCCTTTGAATTCTGTTTTTCAGCCGAGTATTTTACATGAACCCAGTGCAGATCATTATTTTGTGAAAATAAGCCGCATAAGATGAATAGGCTTTTTTTTAACCCATTTAAATTTTTTAAAATTTACATTGCATTTAAAATGTTTATGCTCAAAAGCTAACATGGACTTATCAAAGAAAAATACATCAAGGTTATCATAATAAAATTTGTTCCAAGAAAATCCATGAATACCCCTTTCTTTCTATATTTTAAATTGATTTTCATTCTAGCACTTATGGTGAAGCTACCAGTAGCCCTAGTTTTTAAAAAGTCAAATTTGCATTTAAATAGAAAGTGTTTCAATCATTTAACATCTGGAAACCAGAACATTTTATTCTTTCTCTTTCCTCTCTTTTTTATCTTTTTTTAGCTAGAATATAGTATTTTTCCATAATAGCCTTGAATTCTGAACTTCTTTCAAGAATATTAACTTAAGGGTCTACTCTTTCTCATTCTGTGCTCAGGAAACTCCCAGGTATAGAACAAGTTTGGAATCCAAGTACAGAGAGTCTACATGGTCCTCACAGCTGATATGGTAAACATCCTTCAGTCACAAAGGTTGGGTCTTTACAACCCAAGCGGAGTAGAGGACTGAGAGCTACCTCTGTTCGATAATAATAATGGTAATAATAATAATGATGATGGTATTTTTTAAGCGCTTACTATGTGCCAAGCACTGTTCTAAGCCCCGGGGTAGATAGAAGGTAATCAGGTTGTCCCACCAGGGACACAACCACTTCAGGCCCCCAAAGTCCATTTTGGGGCCTGAATTTTCCAGTTAGACTTTCTTCATGGAGTAAATCAACAGGCTCATTATTTCAGTCCTCCCCTTCACTTGGGCACTGGGCACCAAGACCGGGTTTGATATTCTACTGGTACTGTGTGGGAAAAATCAAACCCGAAATAGAATTTTTGCATGCAACTTGGAAATTGGAAAAGGTCATATTTTGATCTGACATAGAAATGAAAAGACGAGATGTAAAGACCAGTAATGAACTAAAATTTCTTTTTTATTCACTTTTGTAATCAATTTCTTTTTACCAAAAAAGAAAACGTGATCACCTGGCAAAGTTTCAAATTGTTTCTATTAGTTTGCATACTTTGTTTAGTTCATATACTCTCCCAAGCACTTAGTACAGTGCTCTGCACACAGAAAGCAGCATGGCCTACTGGATAGAGAGTGGGCCTGGGTTCTAATCTTGGCTCTGCCACTTGTCTGCTGTGTGACCTAGGGCAAGTCACTTCACTTCTCTGTGCCTCAGTTACCTCATCTGTAAAATGGGGATTAAAACTGTGAGCCCCATGTGGAACAGGGACTGTGTCCAACCTGATTAGCTTGTGTCTACCCCAGCACTTAGAACAGTTCTGACACATTGTAAGCACTTAACGAATGCCATTAAAAATACTCAGTAAATGCAAGTGATTGATTCCATAACAATGAAGCAATAGAATTAATTTGCTTATAGTGGACCCATTCATTCAATTGTATTTATTGAGCACTTCCTGTGTTCGTAGCACTGTACTAAGCGCCTGGGAGCATACAATACAAAAATAAGCAGTCACATTCCCTGCACACAATGAGCTTACAGTCTAAAGGGGGTGGGAGAGACAGACATCAATACAAATTAATAAAATTACAGATATGTACATAAATGCTGATTACAAAGATGCTCAAATGTTGAGGTCACTCTCTCAGGTTTCCCCATTACTGATATGGCAGTGACAGGAGGAAAGGGCATGGGCCTGGAGCCAGGAGTTCTGGGTTCTAGAACCAGTTTGCCATTGACTGGCATAAGTTCCTTAATTTCTCTGTGCCTTATTTCTTCATCCATAAAATGGGGATAATAATACCTGACACCCGGGGCTGTGGTGAAATCATTGATGTGAACCCTCTCTGGAAAAATTAAAAGTGCTCTATAAATTCAAAGAATTATTATTATCCCTGAGAGCTTTAGCTAGAGAGTTGCCAGGCTGAGTGGGCTCAATCTGAGTCCTGTTATAGTGGTTGTACCGAGGGCTGAAATACCATTAACACCCCCAAGTAATTAGGGTGCACAGACTCTAAGTGTCTACAGAGAGAGAGCCATTCTGTCTCTATCCTTCTGTCTACAGAGCCAATTTTCAATGGACCACTGCCCCTCTTGAAGTTTGGGTGTCTAGCTCATGTTGAGAGAAGCTAAAGTATGTCAGCAGCTAGTTGGAGTAACAGAACTGCAGACTTCCAAGTGAAATTGGGCATTTTTCCCCATATATGTGTTGATGAGAGTCAGCATTCAGAGACCTTTATTCATTCATCAGTAGTTACCACTTTTAGTTCAATCCAAGAAGACTCAGAAATGACTCCAAAGAAGGAAACACACAAATCACCTAGGTTAGCCAGACTCTACTCACACCACTTTCCCCAAATAAGTCTTCAAGATATCCCAGACAATGAGTTGGATGCAATTGTACATTTACTGTAGGTGAAGTGAGGTGCACTGAAACATCTTCCAATTGAAATATTTTAATGGAAAGGCTCTTTTAAAACTATTGGTAACTGTGTCTAAATGCAAATACCTTAAGTTTCAAGTCCTCTCACAGTAGCCTGGTGATCGCCAAAGGGAATCTTTTGGAACAATGAATAGTTGAGCTTTGTCATTTGAGTTAAGTGGATTAGAAAAGAAATAACTGGAAGGCTGAAAACTAAATTTGATTCTCAAATTGTTTAGTTTTAATGAGTACATTGTTATTAGGAACAGAGATGAAAGCTATTTATTGGGTATACTGTATTTAGTTAACATTGTTCTTTAAGTTCAGTTTTTTTATGTATTAAACAGGAAGTCATTTAAACCCACAGGTCCAAATGGGTACATGTAAAAAACATTTTTAGAGCGTATTGTGGGCAGCTTCTCTAGAAGTCATAGTAATAATAATAGGACCATTTATTGAGTGTTCCCCATGTGCAAAGCACTGTACTAAGCATTCGTGAGATGATTCAGACCCTAATCCTGGCCCATGAGGGTTTACCATCTAGAGAGAGGGGACAGGCCCACAGGAAAAGAATAGAAAATGCAGTCTAAATTTCTCATAAACTTCAACAGTATGGTTTTAAGTTAATTACACATTTAGATTGTAAGGTTTGCAGGCCGAGATCATGTCTGCCAACTCCATTATATTGTACTCTCCCAGGCTCTCAGTTCAGTGCTCTGAACACAGCAAGTGCTCAAATATCATTGATTAAACGAGTACACATAATCATAAAATTGACACATCATGGAGTGTATTTCTTGGAAGAGACGTTGCTCAACCCTATAGGTGATTCTTTTTCCAGAAGAAGCAGGCTGTTTTTATAATGATGTGTCCTCACTGATTACTATAAACAAAAATCACCCTAAACCAATAGATTCAAATTCCACCCTTTACTTCTACTATCTCTTGTTATTTTAATGTGTTTCTTTGATTCTTCATCTGCCACGAGGTTAAGTTCAGCATAAACTGTACTGAGTATGATTAGGTTCATGTTCAACTCTTGGAGTTTCTTACTGCCGGAATGTCAACTGGGCTATCACCCAGCAGTTGTCCATTTCCTCAGATGATTCGAACGTTTTTGTCATCCTAAGCTCTCCTTTCTGAAAGGAGGCGAGAGCTGCGTATAGAAGCAGTCATTTTTTTGTGACTAGGCCCCGATCCAGAAAATGTGTGGCTGCAGCTTACTGGCATCCATGGCAAGCGAATTCAAACTGTTGTCGTTGTCTATGGTAGTGTAGTGTGGTGAGGCCACCCTCGTTCTCCGTGTTGAACCAATAATATCAATTATATCCAGTGCTCGTATTGGAAAACCTAAATAGGAAACAGAATTCTTTGCTGACTGCCAAAAAATTAAAGACACGCCAGCGTTAGGGCTCTTTCCCATTAGACATCGTGCCTTACTACGCTATCCCTCTCATTTCCCGTTCTGTCATTTCCAGTCCTATCAAAAGTGATGATGTGATTGTGGTGAGTTACTGGGTGTCACTATCCCTGGCACTGGAGGTTTGTTTGCTGATGAGTTCAATTTTCCAGGGTAGGGGTGGAGGAGAGTAAGATTGGATTAGAGGTGTCCTAGGCCATTGAAGCCCACATAAGCTATTAGTATTAGAACAGACAGAGGCAGGCAGCAATTATGAAGTAGACACCTGATGTTCCATTGCTGTCTC
The DNA here is from genome assembly GCF_015852505.1 of Tachyglossus aculeatus. NCBI lineage: Eukaryota > Metazoa > Chordata > Mammalia > Monotremata > Tachyglossidae > Tachyglossus > Tachyglossus aculeatus. The sequence continues at coordinate 18,453,101 of NC_052090.1, read as the reverse complement.
CTGAATAAGTGTCACCCTAATGGCCAGCTGGTCTAAGGAGATTGAAGCTGGAAGTTTGACACTGTGACACAAAGCTTCTTGCTCTGCTATTTATTTAAACCCACTTTGATGTTAAATTGGGTAAAACACAGGCCTCACATCATTTAGTGTATTTCTTCCTAGATATTCATTCATGGGAAACTTTTTCTCTAAAAAGAGTCTCCCCCTCAAGTAAATACGCTTTTATCTGGGTAGAAAAATGGGAGCTACAAGGAAGCTTGTAAAACTTCATGAAACAATATTTATTTGAGCAGTCCAGCTCTCGCTTTCTATCTCCGGTGAGCTCTGTGAACAAGCTTTCATGGTGCTGTCGAACAGAAAGTACCCATTCTTGAAGACTGGTGTCTGGTTATAAATTGGGTAGGTGAACCTTATTAAGGAGAAAGCTTGGTTGTGTTTATAAATAAACTCCATATATTGGAGACCGCTGTAATGGGGAGAAAAAGGGGTCAGTTCATTAGAACCGGGATAACATAATAGCTGTGGGAGGTCAAACCGGAGGCAAAGGGGTTTTAACTTTTCAGCCATGAGGAAAAATTCCTGTTTTGTAAAGAGTAACATCTGAACCAAGGGTATTCTTTGAGTTCATTCATTCTGTTGTATTTATTGAGCTCTTACTGTGTGCAGAGGCCTGTACTAAGCGCTTGGGAGAGGACAGTACAACAATAAATAGACATATTCCCTGCCCACAGCGAGCTTACAATCTAGGCTGAAGTTAAGCATAGACCTCCTTCTAGCTCAGGAGACATTTCAGGAGGAGAGGAGACACAGTTGAGGACTCCTCACCTGATGAATCCCTTCTCTTCTGGGATTTGAGGTCTGCCCATTTTCAATCAATCAAACGTATTTATTGAGCGCTTACTGTGTGCAGAGCACTGTACTAAGCGCTTGGGAAGTACAAGTTGGCAACATATAGAGACAGCCCCTACCCAAAAGTGGGCTCACAGTTTCAAGTCGTATGTTCACTGTAAGCTAAGTCTGGGAATAGTGGCCTTCTACTCTGAGATGCCATTCTGGACTAAGCTCTCTCCCATCTGTCTCTTTGGATTGAGTGATGTTTGATGTCAAAAATGATATGAAGGGGAGCTGATTCAAGAGAAGCCCAACTTTGCCTGGCCACATTTAGGTGCTCAGGAAACCTGGTGGATGATATGATGAGCTGGAGCTTATTTGACTAAGGGAACCAGCCAAGTTGGCCATAGAGGGGGTGGCTGCCCTCTACTGGAATGACCTTTAAGTTAAAAATTTGCCAAAAAACCAACAGCAGTGAAGGCAGAGGGATTTTTGAAACAGGTACAACGTTTTATAGTAAGTCGGGTATTTGTTAAGCACTTACTAGGTGGCAGGTACTCTGATACAAGATAATCGGGTTGGACACAGTCCTTGTGCTGTGGCCTGAAAAGCAGCGTGGCCTAGTGATAGAGCACATCTCGGAGTCAGAAAGTCATGTGTTCTAATCCTGGCTCCGCCACTTGACTGATATGTGACCTTGGACAACTCCCTTAACTTCTATGTGCCTCAGTTCCCTCATCTGTAAAATGGGGATTAAGATTGTGAGCCCTGTGTAGGTCAGGGACTTTGTCCAACCCAATTATCTTATATCTACCTCAGTGTTTAGAACAGTGCCTGGCACATAGTTAGTGCTTAACAAATACCATTATTATTATTATTATTATTAGTAGTAGTATTAATATTAGTTCCCCAATGCTTTAAACTCTGATCTCTTGTATCTGTCACTTATGCTCGATAATTGAGTAAATCTGCAGAGGTACAGAGACCTAGTTAAAGGGAATCATGCATGCTTCCACTCTTCAATTTATCATATTAACCCTCACCCGAAAGGAAATTCAATCAGTTCGTCAATCAATGGCATTTATTAATGATAATGACTGTTCTAAGCACTGGGTGGATACAAGGTAATCAGGTTGTCCCACATGGGGCTCACAGTCTTAATCCCCATTTTACAGATGAGGTAACTGAGGCACAGAGAAGTTAAGTGACTTGCCCAAAGTCACACAGCTGACAAGTGGTGGAGCCTGGATTAGAACCCATGACCTCTGACTCCCAAGCCCGTGCTCTTTCCACTGAGCCAGTGCTCTTTCCACTGAGCCATGCTGCTTCTATTGAACCCTTACTGTGTGCAGAACACTGTACTAAGCTCTCGGGGCAGTACGATACAGTGGAGTTGGTAAATATGTTCCTGCTCCTCAGGCTAATGCAACAACCCTCACTACAGTATCAGGTGAGGGCAGATAATTCAGAAGTAAGATTTCGTTCCAGATCCATGTTGAGTTCAGAAACTGCTATCAATCGTATTTATTGAGCGCTTACTGTGTGCAGAACACTGTACTATCGCTCATGCCGTGGTGGATAAGTACCTGCCACCAGTGGCTTGCCACTGGTGGATAAGTACCTGCACCCTGGTGAGAGATACAATCCAAATATATAAGTTGATGTGCCAAGACTGTGGCTTCCTTAACTCCGAACCCATTTGTCTGGTTCAAATTAACCTCGTTACCTCATTTCATTTTAGTACTTTCAGTCTAAATATTTATATAAGGCTGAATTATGGAATGGATTGTCATCATTGATGATGAATGCAGACAAAAGACAGCATCCTTTCTGTAAACTGGCACACCCCTACTGTCTAGGAGTAACAGAAACATTGTTTTGATTAGTTAATTGAGCAAATAGGACATGAGTCATAAAAGTATATTGGCCGCACCCTCTGGAGTCCAGCTCCTCTAAGGATCCAAGGAGTTGCAATTTATAGCAAGTTGCCGATAAAGTCATACATCCTAAAGGGATTCAACTGAATTCATTATCTAGTCCAGGGATGAGGTGGTGTGGTTCTGAAGCAGAATGGAGGCAGTGTAAACTGAAGAATTTTGAAGTCATGAAATGGATCCCAAGTATTTACCAGGGAAAGTTTTCAGACAATAGTTAAGCCATTGAATGGGGATAAATTGCAGGTTTGGGGTAGCATCTGGAGCTTAATAAAAGTTAAATAGCAACTAAAATTCACCCAGCCCACAGGGCCTCCTGTGAATAAGCAATCCGTTTCTCCACCATTTCCCTCCAATTTATTATTTCTCTGTATCCATTTACCTATTTTTATGCTTTATTTCTTGTGCTTTAATATTACTTTTCCCTTGCTGCCAATCAACTTAATTTGGTTGTTTTCTGTTATTCTTTTACAACCCCCTCAGCTAACATCTGTAAAAAGTCATGACATATTTCCTCTTCCCCATGTCCCTTAGCTTAAAACATTTCTCTATAGGATTTGCTGTTCTCTTAGTCTGTATATAGAGCATCTACTTTGACCTATTTCTTCCTACTGTATAGGCCTCATTTGCTTTAAAAAGGATCCCAATTACATTTAAAAACTACCTGTCTTTACCAATTTTTCAGTGAAACATCCATGTTCCTAATTTACCATTGTGTTCATGCCTCCTAGAAATTCAATGAAAAATACTCCCATACAGGTTTAGTTTTAAAAACTCCCCACCTGGATTCAGAATCCCTTGTATCCATTAGATAAGAGCTTACCTATAGCTCCAACTACACCATTGTTGATGTTTGAGAACCTCGTAAGACAAACGTGTATCTTCATGCACTTGGATATGTGACCTTTAAGTATTTGATATTTCCCCTCTCCTCAATCCCACCACATTTATGTGCACATCTTAGAAATTTCTATTGCTATTAATGCTTGCTTCCCCCTCTAGACCATAAGCTCATTATGGGCAGGGAACATGTCTGCTAATTTTGTTGTGTTGTACTCGCCCAAGCTCTGTGTGTAGTAAGTGCTCCATAAATGTCATTGGTTGATTTATTGATTGATAGATGTCATGATGGACCAGAATCTCCTTCTAGTTAAAACTTTGTATAGAAGACTCCAAGTTGCACACAATCTGGCTTAAATCTCTTATGGAAAATGAAGATTTTTTTCTCGATTTCCTCAACCTTCGTCTACCTACTTTCGTCTTTAAGGTTCAGAGTTCTGCTCAATTGGTTTGAATTCTTATTTTTTTTTTTAACTTTTTTCCTATCTCTGAACTTCGCTTTCCTGGATTTGGGGGACTTCCCTTAATATTTAAAGATTTAAATACTAATAAGAATATTCTAATACTCTAATAAGAATATTCTAATATTCTAATAAGAATATTTAAATAATCTACTTTCTTGCTTTTTGATCACAGCCCTGTCATTTTTTTTTTTACTTGCTCCTGATTAAATACTGCTCCAAAAGGAAATTACCCAAAAACCTGGAGAGGAAGTGAACTATACCTACACCTGCAGGCTAGCAGTCTATTTAGATTAGCTATCATTTCTCAGCTGTACAACACCTATATTTTGTGCCAAGGAAACATTTTTCAAAATGTTTATGCCATCTCGATAGCCCAAATGTTCTGTTCAGACAGGGTGCTTCCCCGCTACAAGTAACAGATTGGAATGTTTTAATACAGCTCAATATTATCAACATCGTTAGCCACAGTGATTTAAATTTCCACCTCCTTTCTGAAGTGTATGCCACCAACATTTTCATTTGTAAGCAAACATTCTGACTGTGAAGATAGTGCAAAGTAAAGAAAGTATTTGTGTGCCACGACAAGCATCTTATTTAGAAACTGTGGGCTGATGAAGACCCTCCCGGAAAGATAGCACTCCAAGAATAGGCCTCATGCAGCAAATCAAATGTATTTTCATGAGTAATATATATATTTGTTTCTGAATATTTTGTGCGTAAATGAGAAAGAAAAAAGTAAATATGAAGACATTTTGAAGCACGTGTTAAAACTGAAATAGAGTTAGAAGTTAAAAAACCTTGCTCCACAACCCTGGGAACAATGGGGAATAATCTTAGGTCAGTTAAAGACACTCATTTCTTGTAGCTTTTCCTAACTCTCCAGTCATGACCAATTTCCAGACAGAATTATATATATTATTAAATGAAGCGTTTAATGATCATGTTCTTCAGATTAAAAAAAATACTTTCCCTATAGGATTGTCTATTCTAAAACTAATTTTAAGATTATTTTCCCCCTGAATCTCCTAACAGTTTGTAGGCTTTTTTTTCTCCACCCAAGGGGAGCGTGAATCCAGGTATTTTTCTGCAGATATTTTTCTAAAAAACATCCAACTCTACAGAATGGCGATTTTTTTTCACCTGATTCATTCATTCATTCAATCATATTTATTGAGCGCTTACTATGTGCAGAGGACCATACTAAGCGCTTGGGAGGTACAAGCTGGCAACATATAGAGGCGGTCCCTACACAACAGCGGGCTCACAGACTAGATGCACTGGGTGAAGAACTTGTTTTGTTTGGACAGTGGATAGAGTACTGGGGCAAGTATTATTATATCAGTGCATTTTGTATGTTTATATTTTTGCACATAGGAGAAAAGTCTTATGGAAAAGTGGGTCAGGTTAACGGTGGATTGTGTTGAAAGAGTGTAGCAATTACTGCAGATAGTAGTATTTTGAGTTGTGCTAACCTTCTCAAGTTACAGATCTCCAAACTGACTTCCGTTCAGGGATTGAGAGAATGGTTTTGGAGAGTGCTTAGATGACAAAAATATGGGAGTGGGAGAAGCAGATAGCGCAACATCTTTGAGCAACAGATGTCGATCATCACTAAGTTGGGCTCTCATCGGAGCTTATTAACATGAGTTCACTCCCAGCCACTAGTTTGCCTAGTAATAGCAGAGGTGAGTTAGGTCAGTATACTTACATCTGCAATCTTGATCCTGTTTAACCAACTGCTATTTTTCCAATTAATCTGAATAAATATCCCCAGGCTCCGTCTGACTCAGCACTAAGACTCTTCTGAAATATGCAGTGAAAAACATGAAACTGCTAATACCATAGCAAAGGATAATGGTGATAAAAGCATTAAAAAGAATATGGAAAGTGAGAGGGAAGAGGTGTGTGGTGACAGTTCAGTGGCACATATGAGAGCCTGTGAATGGCATCTCCATTTTGGCCTCATAAATTCAGTGATACCATCTGCCACATGGGAAAAAAGGTAGAAGGACTGAGAATGACCAGTGGATAGAACAGGGGCCTGGGTGTCAGAAGGACTTGGGTTCTAACCCTGTTTCTACCTCTTGTCTGCTGTGTGACCTTGAGCAAGCACTTCACTTCTCTGTGCCACAGCTACCTCATCGATAAAATGGGGATTAAGGCTGTGGGCTTCATGCGGGGCAAGGACTGTGTCCAACCTGACCACCTTGTATCTACCCTAGTGCTTCATACCATGCTGGGCACATAGTAAGTGCTTAACAAGTACTGTTTTTAAAAAAAGTATTTGAAAAATTAGTCTATGTTACATGTGAAGCACTGTGAAGGAAGCATGCCTTGAAGTTACTAGACTGGTCAAAAAGAGTAAAATTGTGAACCATGTGTTCTTGCTGGACTGGGAATGGATCTCCAGATTTAAAATAGGAGTCAGCCCTGTATCACTTGGGGCAGCTCAAATTCAAATCCAGAAAGGGAAGGTGTGGGAGGAAGGAAGAAAATCAACTGAACTAGCCTGTAAAGTCCTTACATATTATACGTTGTGGATGCTCTTCCTATGGGAAAGTGTCTTGAGAGGCAGCATGTTCCAAGGTATGATTGGAACTCTTCAGTATCTGCCCTTATAGATTTAATCCACGTGGAAATATGTGTCTCTGTGTCTTTTAAATTGTTCCATTCCTTGCCCCAAGATGCACACTTTTTGGAATGCAACTGCAATTTGTTATTATTTCGTTCCTTCAGTTACCTTAAATATTGGCTTATTGTAGTTCCTCTGTGTACTCCCTAGGGTGTGACTTAATTGAGCATCTTCTGAAATACTTCTAGGCTGAGGTTTTTTTCCATCGAAAGAGAATGCAGACGCTTATCGAGTCTTAGTGAAGAAAACAGTCATTTGTTTTTATGTTATGCTTTGGAAGAATAAGGGGAAATTTTGGTGAAGAATTATTTTAATGTTATTTGTTAAGTGCTTACTGTGTGCGAGGCACTGTTTTGAGCACTGAGGTAGATAACGGTGAATCAATTTGGACACTATCCATATCCCACATGGGTTTCACAGTCTTAATCCCCATTTTACAGGTGAGGTTAACTGTGGCACAAAAAAATTAAGTGACTTGCCCAACATCACACAACGGACAAGTGACAGAGCTGGGATTAAAACCTGGGTTCTTCTGACTCCTAGGCATGTGCTCTATCCACTAGGCCACGCTGCTACTCAACAACAGAAATCCCACGATCATTAACAGCATTCATGGAGTTCTGACTATGAGCAGAATGTTGTTCGAAGCATTTGGGAAGACATAGCCAGTGCTCTGCCCCAAGGTCAGAGCTTCAGAATGCCACTGGTGGTACTCATGAGGCAGTTTGTTGAAATGAATTAGACTTTGATTGAACTACATATAGAGTGAGCGAGAAAGAAAGAGAAACACAGAGAGAGAAAGAGCATGTGCTTTCTTTCATTTGCCAGTCAATCAGCCAATCAAATTTTTGAGCACTTACTGTATGCAGAGCACTGTACTAAGCACTTGGGAGAGTACATATAACAGATACATTCCCTTCCCCTCAATGAGCTTACAGTCTAGGGGGAAGAAAGACATTAATATAAATAAATAAATTACAGATATGTACATAAGTGCCATGGGGCTGGGATGGGGGATAAATAAAGGGAGCAAGTCAGGACAATGCAAAAGGGAGTGGAAGAAAAGGAAAATAGGGCTTTCCAGGATTGCTCTATTGATGGTGAAATCCTACCAATGAATTTGGCTTCAAGTGACTCACAGCAGCTCCTTATGTTCACAATGTCAGTCTCCTCACAGGTTCAGATCCTCCCAGAGCTGGTTAAGGAAGGGCTGGGAGGGTGGAAGTTAAGGAGCTTCCATTCCTCAAACCTTGCCCTCACACCCTTCTCAATTCTAACTGGATTTAATAATTACAGTATTCATTAAGTGCTTATTACAAGCCACAGCACTAAGGTCGATACAATAAATTTATAACTGACACAGCCTCTATGCCGAGTGCAGGGAGGGAGAGCTGGTGTCTTTTTCCCATTCTCTAGATGATGAACCTGAGGCACAGAATAAGTGATTTGTTTGTGGTTTACGCAGCAGGCCAGTAGCAGAACTGGGACTAGATCCCCGAGTCACTTAAGTCCAAATCCATTCTCTTTCCACTAAACTATGTTGCCGTCTTTTTTCCCAATAAGAATTTGGTATTCTGGGCCTCAGACTTTGGGCTCAGCTCCAGTTGGACCAAAGGACTGGGTCTGTTTCAAGCAGAAGGTAGCTTGGGAGTTGGGGTCATCTAATAAGGTATTAGGTACAAGAGATTACTGAGCCTTTGAAAGGATGATGTCAAGTACTGCTTTCTGGTGCTTGGTTTAACTGTTTTTTTAAGTTAAAGATTCATTTTGAGGAAAGCAAAAGATTGTGGTGTGATGCCAGCATTATCAGTTGGGGGAAGGCGAGGGATATTGAAACACATCCCAAAATTGAGCATTTTAGGACAAAAATTTGTTCGTGTTTTGAAGCATAAGTTGAGGTGTGTTTTAAGCATGGTTGCCATGTAGACCCAAGATCCAAAATGTTTGATAGAGTTGACCACCAGGGCTGAAGGAAAGAAGTCAGCGATCTATTCTACGCCATCGATCTGTAATTCAACACCTTATTATCCAGAATAATTTTATTCTTAAGAAGACGTTTTTGAGTGACTTCTATTTGGGCTGTAGAGTGGGCACCTCTGTCACTTTGCTTTCACTGCATTTCCAAAGTGGTTATTTCACATAGCTTGTACAGTGAAGTCAGGAAGCCTGAGGTGATTCTGCGATGTTTCATTTTATCACTGAAAAGAACTAGTCAGGCCTGCAGGTACCAATCACTAATGGGCCAAGAGCTCCAGGTCGAACATCATGAAGAAAAAGCTGCCACCAACGGGAGAGATCCTGGCCAGCAATAACCCAGCTAAATCTGACAAGGGGTGGAGATTCTAAATCAAGCTGTTTCTATCAGTTATCCTCTGGACTGTAAGGTCTGTGTGGGCAGGGAACGAATCTACCGACCCTGTCATAGTGTACTCTCCCAAATGTTGAGTACAGTGCTCAGTAAGTGCTCAATAAGTACCACTGATTGATTGTTTGATTTGAGTGCATCTACCATCCCTACTGCTTCAAGGGTGGACTTCATCCCTGTGAGCAACATCTGAAGTAGTACAGGGAACTTTTTCTCAGGATTACAATTCTGGATAACAGGGAAAATCCATCCCTAAAGGGATATGCATGAGAAATTTCCTAGTAATTGTGATTGTGGTATTTGCTAAGGGCTTACTGTACGCTAAGCGCTGGGGTAGATATAATAAAATCAGACCTGACACTGTCCCTGTTCGACATGGGGCTCACTATCTTAAGGAGGAGGGAGCAAAAGTGTTGAATTCTTGAGAGACAGCATGGGCCTGGGAGTCAGAGGACCTGAGTTCTAATCCTGACTCTGCTGCTTCATCAGTGGTATTTATTGCACTTGCTTACTTTATTGCTTACTGTGTGTAGAACACTATAAAGTGCTTGAGAGAGTACAATACAACAGAGTTGGTAGACATGTTCCCTGTTCACAAAGAATTTACAGTCTGCGGTGTAACTTTGGGCAAGTCACTTAACTTCTCTGTGCCACAGTTCCCTCATCTACAGAATGGGGTTTCAATACCTATTCTCCCTCCTACTGTGAGCCTCATGTGGGACCTGATTATCTTGTATCTACCCAGCACTTATGCAGCACTTGACACATGGTAAGCGTTTAAAAAAATCTCAATTACTATTATTCATTCATTCAGTTGTATTTATTGAGCGCTTACTGTGTGCAGAGCACTGTAATAAACGCTTGGGAAGTACAAGTTTGCAACATATAGAGACGGTCCCTACCCAACAGCGGGCTCACAGTCTAGAAGGGGGAGACAGACAACAAAACAAAACATATAAACCAAATAAAGTAAATAGAATAAATATGTACAAGTAAAATAAATAAATAAATAGAGTAATAAATATGCACAAACATATATACATATATACAGGTGCTGTGGGGAGGGGAAGGAGGTAAGGCACCCCCGGGATTATCATTATTATTATTTTACAGCTGAGGCACCAACAAATTAAGTGACTTGCCTCTGATCCATATAGTATGTATGGCTCAGACCTGGATTTAGAACCCCGGTTTCCAGGGTCCTTTAATGATAATAATAATAATAATAATAATAGCAATAATAATAATAAGATGATGAAGAAGAAATAATAATAATAATTTTGGTATTTATTAAACGCTTACTATGTGCAAAGCACTGTTCTAAGCGCTGGGGAGGATACAAGGTGATCAGGTTGTCCCACATGGGGCTCACAATCTTAATCCCCATTTTACAGATGAGAGAACTGAGGCACAGAGAAGTGAAGTGACTTGCCCAGAGTCACGCAGCTGACAAGTGGCGGAGCTGGGATTAGAACCCATGACCTCTGACTCCCAAGCCCGTGCTCTTTCCACTAAGCCACGCTGCTTCTCTATGAAATGTGGCTTTTGTTGAACACTTACTATCTGTCAAGCACTGTACTAGGCATTGGGGTAGATACAAGAAAATGAGGTTCCCAGAAAAAGGGAGAACAGGTATTGAATCCCCATTTTGCAGAGGAAGGAACTGAGACACAGCAAAGTCAAGTGACTCGCCCAGTGGAGCAGGATTGGAACCCAGATCCTCTGACTCCCAGACCTGGAATCATTCCACAGGCCACGCTGCTTCTTTAGGCCAAGCTGCTTCTCTAATAAGAAATTCTTGATAACTGTAATAATGGTGGTGTTTAGACACTTTCTATGTGCCAAGCACTGTACTGCTAATATCTGAAGAAGGGCTGTTTTCTGTCTTATAGTTTTCCGAACAGCAATCTCAAAATGTAGGGCTAATCTCACTTATTTTAATGAGACTACAGTTGAGCTCCTTTGAAAGGAAGTGTTTTCAACTGGAGTCAATCGGATCAATTAAGATTCTGCTGCCGATGGATTAAATCTCGTTAATTATGAGGCAGTTGGGGGGCCAAATAAAAACTATGGAAAAAGATGATTTCCAACCTTTTTTACACTTGGTATTTCAGTGGCAACCGTTAAAAATAGTAAGTTTAGCACTCATTTTTTTCCAAGGGTTTGTTTACTGAGCATCTCCTCGGTACTCCTGAGTTTGTATTCACGCATCTGCATTTTCCTAACCATTAGTGTGATTTTATTCTGAAAAATGAGACTTTCTTTATGCTTGAGGAAATCAGTGATTTACTCTGTTTTCCAGCTTCAGGGCCAATGCTTAATTTTCTTTTTATCGTATACTCGGTTCCATGGCAAGCAATTTATTTTAGCGTCACTGAATAGAGTCCCTTGGATTTCACAATTACAAACGATTTGCTATTGCTTACAACATTCCTGTTTAGGGAAGAAGAGGGAGTTAGTGTATTTATGTGACTTTTAGTTGATATTTGCTATTTTCCCAGTTGTAATTATCCAAAATGGAATGAAGAGATTCTCATTTTGTTTAGAGAATGAAAAACGTGATTCAAAGATCACCATCTACTGTAGAATATTTATTCATTCAGGAAATATAATTGCACCGAAAGCGTTATGGGTCAAATAGTGCTTGTACTTTTCACAGTATAGCAATTTAAGGGACTAAGTCTCACAAGATTTGCTCTACCTTAATCTTCCTTGACTTCTCAGCAGTCTTTGACATTGTTGACCATTCTCTTCTAAAAACTCTGTCTGTCTTAGTTTCATCAACATGATACTAATAATAGTAATTGTGATATTTGTTAAGTGCTTATTCCGTGCCAAACATTTAACTGGGCACTGGGCTAGATATGAGATAATCATGTTGGATACAGTCCCTGTCCCATACAGGGCTCACAGTCCAAGTAGGAAGCAGAACAGCCATGGAATACCAATTTTTCAGATGCTACTGAGGTACAGAGAAGTTAAATGACTTGCCCAAGGTCACACAGCAGGCAAATGGCAGAGCTGGGATTAGAACCCAGCTCTTCTGACTCCCAGGTCTTTGCTTTTTCAGGAGGCCACGTTGCTACTTCTAGTTCTCTCCCCACCTTTCAGATGGTTCCTTCTCCGTCTACTTTGCTCCCTCCTTTTCCTCCTCTCACCTTAGAACAGTGAGGGTCCCACGAGGCTCTGATCTGGTCCTTCACTCTTCTTATTCTACACTGATTCATTTGGGAAGTTCATTCACTCACATAACTTAAACCTACTCCCCTGTGGAGATGATTCCTATGTCTATATGTATATGTATATGTGTGTGTATATATATATATACACACACATATATATATATTCCTGTATCTTCACGGCATCTCTAAAATCCACATTTCTTCTCCATCTAAAGTGCTGCCACGTTAATCCAAGCTCTTATCCTGCCCCTCCTTGATTATCATATCAGTCTCCTTGCTGACCTCTCTGCCTTCTGACTCTTCCCACTCCAGTCCGTACTTCACTCTGCTGCCTGGCTCATTTTTCTACAAAAGCGTTCAGGCCACGTTTCCCCACTTCTCAAGAACCCCCAGTGGTTGCCCGTCCATCTCCCCGTCAAACATAAATGCTTTACCAGCAGCTTTAAAGCACTAAATAACCTTGCCCCCTCCTACCTCGTCTCACCCGGACATTTCACTCTATTGCCAACCTACTCATGGGACTTCAGTCTCATCTATCTCACCACCAGCCTCTCACCTACGTCCAGCCTCTGGCCGGGAATGCCCTCCTTCTTCATACCCGACAGAAAATTTCTCTTCCCATCTTCAAAGCCTTATTGAAGGTACATCTCCTCCAAGAGGTCTTCTCTGCCTAAGCCCTGATTTCTGCTCTTCCCACTCCTTCTGCATTGCCCTGATTTGCTCTTTATATTCACCCCTCCCTCAGCCCCAAAGCATTTATGTCCATATCCAAAATGCATTTATATTAATATCGGTCTCCCCCTCTAGATTGTGAATTCATTGTGCACGGGGACTGTATCTACCAACTCTGTTGTATTTTACTTTCCCAAGCGCTTAGTACAGTGTTGTGCACAGAGTATGAGCTCAATGAATACTACTGATTGATTGATTGATACACCTCTCCAGCCTACACCTGCCTTACGAACTTACAAACTTTCCTCTTGCTTCCAGGACAATTCCTCCTTTAAGCTATCCCTCACCACTTCCAATGCCTCTGTCAAATCACTTAACTTCTCTGTGTCTCAGTTACCTCCTCTGCAAAGTGGGAATTAAGGTTGTGAGTTCCATATGAGCATGGACTATGTCCAACCTGTTTAGCTTGTATCTACCCCAGTGCTTAGTACAGTGCCTGGAACATGGTAAGTGCCTTAACAAATAACTTCTGTTTTTTAGCATCCTATATCTTTTTCCACTCTCTACCCTGTCCTTTTTACCTGGAGCACAGAGCATCCACTGGGTACAGAGGTGTGAGCTCTGCTTACCTGACACCATGCCCAGGCTGACTGTGTGCAGAACACTGTGTTAACTACTTAACACACTGTGTTAAGCATTGTTATCGGTCAATAAATGGCATTTATGGAGAGTTTACTGTGTGCAGAGCATTGTGCTAAGGATTTGGGAGAATACAGTCATCAATCAGTCAGTGGGGACTTAGTGTCTGCAGAGTACTGTATTAAACTGCAGTACAATAGAGTTGCTAGATCTAATCCCTGCTCTCAAGGAGCTTACAGTCTACCGACGGGAGACATATATTAAAATAAATTACAGATAAGGGAAATAGTAGAGTATAAGGATCCGGCCGTAAGTGCTGTGGGACTGGGGTAAGTATCAAAGAGTTTCAGACGCACACAGCCAAGGGCATAGCCAAGTAGTGTTAGATGGCGCCCACCCAGCCCGTAAAGTTAAGTCACTCTGACCGAATACCTGCCCAACCGCATTTTGTTGATTTTTTTTGTTCTCAACTTCAGAATGCAGTATTTTACCCTCCATTAGTATCAGTTGCCCGCCATCTTCCTCCTCCCCCCCGGCCCCGTCTTGAATAAATGCACCAGTGGCGACCCCATGGGAAGAACGTAACAAAAGCAATGAAATTCAGGATTCAAGTTTCCAGTTTATCCTCCAGGCTTCCCCGTTGTGTCTAGACCTCGCGGCACATGTAATGTGTACATTAGCCCACAGTTCTGGAGCCGCCGCACCACAGGATGGATCTGGGATGACTATCAAGGACCACAGAGAAGCAAGGAAAGCTTTTGTGGCTTGCTTCCTCCCTCTCTCTTCTCCCTTCTCTATCTTAACATATCTTTCCTTCCTCGACTCAGTGCAGGGAGTGTATCATTTATCGGTTAATAAGTTGTCTGACAAGATAGCCACTTTGTACCTAATTGTTCAGTTTATTTATGTATTATTGATGAGCCCAGACTTGATCTCTGCATTCCTTGGAGGCTGCTTGATAAATCTGTTGGCTAATCCTGTCTAAGACACTGAATTACCTGCTGCAGCATAATACATGACATCGCTTTTACTTTGTATTCCTCAAAGGACCTAGATATATGGTACATTTCCAGTGTGCTGTGTTTAACAGTAAGAAAGAAAATCAGATACATAATTCAAATTGCTCTCTGTTAACAAAAGGGACTCCAGTGATGCACTGTATTGCACAAAACACGTGCTTGCCCAGTAAATCAAGTTTCTGACGGTTTTGGCTTGTAAAGATACCGCATCGCTTAAAGCTATTTTGAACTGTAAACTTGGAATTGGGCAGAACTATTAAGCACAATGAGCTAAATTCTCTTACTTAATCTTTTGCAGTTTTCTCTGGAATGGATGGCAGCTGAGTAGAACTGGGGGGAAGATTTTGGCCCAAACCCATATGTCTAAGTAGTTATCAGCAGTGGGTGGCAAGGTCACATGATCAAGACCCGAGACCTTGGCGTTGAATATCACAGAACTTTCATTATAGTCCCAATTTGGTCATTAAATTGGAGAATAGCGGGCAATTTCCTTCCTCTCTTTCTCTAAACCTCTGTTTCTCCATATATAAAGTAGGAATAATTAACACATGAATCCTCTCTCTAAGGCTGGCAGGGAGGATTTAGAAGATCACATTTTACCAGGGCTTGGAGCACTTAAATCCTTTTTTTAAATGAAAAATCAGGGCACATAGTTCCCATGCGTGGGTTGCAGGCTAAGTCTATGCCAGAGAAACAGTGTTTCAGAGAATAAAGCTGTTCTTTTAGGCACAGATAGTGGTTTCCTGGCAAACGAATGGATCTGGCCAAGCAAGATGTTTCTGGGACAAAAAAGATATTCAGAATAATAATAATCATGGTATTTGCCAAACGCTTACTGTGGGTCACGCACTGGGGTAGATATAAGATAAACAGGTCAGGCATGTGTCCCAGGCCACACATGGGACTCATAGTCAGAAGGGGAGGTAGAAAAGGTATTGGATCCCCATTTTACAGATGGGGAAACTGAAGGCACAGAGAGTCAAGTGACTTTTCCATGGTCACACAACAGGCAAATGGCAGAGCTGGATTTGGAACCCAGGTCCTCTGACTCCCAGCCCTAGGCTCTTTCCACTAGACCACACTGCTTCTCCCTCTGACCATGCCACTGGTTCACACTCAGAGAGAGGAGACTTTGGCCGAGACCTGTGATCACACCCTTGTGCTTTGTGATTTGTGTTCAGCAGTTGGTGGTGAGGTCTTGTCCCCGCACGTGACTATCTCCGGGAGACTGGCCATCGCTCCCCACTGTGTGCATATGACAATAGCCATTGCATTGTCAATGTGGTCAGTGCATTCAACCTTGACTCCGGTTTTGATTTCGGCTCCTGGTGTCCCAATATTTCTTAAACCTCATGTCTGACTATAACAGTAATAATAATTGTGGTATTTGTTAAGTGATTACAATGTGCCAGGTACTGTACTAAGCACTGGGGTAGATTCGAGAAAATCAGGTTGGACCCAGTCCCTGTCCCACTTGGGGCTCATTGTCTCAAGTCCCATTTTATAGATGAGGAAACTGAGGCACAGAGAAGTGAAGTAACTTGCCCAAGATCACACAGCAGGCAAGTGGGGCAGTACGTGGATTAGAACCCATGTCCTTCTGAATCCCAGGCCTGTTCTGTAGCCACTATGCCATGCTGCTTCTCTACCTGCCAGGCTAGTTTGCCCGTGAAAGTAATTCCTTAGTGGTTTAGCAGGCTGCCGTTAGGCCGACGTGGCTGGAGATTGTACTTTGCTGTGTCTTTGACACGTTTGCCATCCCGTAGCTGCCACTGGGGTGTCCCCCCAATTCCTTGCCCCTAGCAGCAGCTGCTCGCTCTCCAGGTATCCACTTAGTTTCCACATGCCCACTGGATTGATATGAGCTTTGACTTGATGCCAGTCCACCAGAGGTGGTCTAGGACCTCAGTGCCAATAAGCCCATCTTCCCATTTGATGGTGGGTCATTTCTTGACTAACACTGATGAAACTGCCGTGTGGGTCTGAGACCATTTTTGACCTGATTATCTTGTATCTACCCCAGTGTTTAGGACAGTGTTCAGAGCATAGTAAGTGCTATCAAATACCACAGTCATTATCATTATTATTTATTATTATTATCTGGCCACCGTCATCAATGGTGTTTATTGAGCACTTGCTGTGTGCAGAGCACTGTACCAAGCACTGGGGAAAGTACAATAGAAAAGAGTTGGTAGACCCATACCCTGCCCATAACAAGTTTACCGTCTACAGCGGGGGACAGCATGGCTTAGTGGAAAGAGCACGGGCTTGGGAGTCAGAGAACGTGGGTTCTAATCCTGACTCCACTTAGCTGCTGTGTGACCTTGTGCAAGTCACTTAACTTCTCTGTGCTTCAGTTACCTCATCTGTAAAATGGAGATTGAAAGCGTGAGCCCCACGTGGGACTACCTGATTACCCCTTATCTACTCTAGTGCTTAGAACAGTGCTTGGCACATAGTAAGCACTTAACAAATACCATTATTAATACAAATAAATTTATAACATCCAATTTATAAGATAGGGGCTGTGGGGTTGAGGGTGGGGCAAATTTCAAATGCCCAAAGGCACAGATCCAAGTGCAGAGGAAGAATTCCCCTGACCCCCAAAGGTGTCCACAAGAAGCAGTTACACCAAGTCTCCTTTGAGATAATTGCAGGAAGTTTGTATCATCAATTATATACTCATGTCCTAAATTGAGAATACTTGGAAAAAATGAAAGTGACCTGTCATTGCTCAAACAGCTTGCTCTGCTGTTTCTGCCCCCCCGTAAACCAAAATTTCCAGACAACTGTCTTCACTGCTATTCACCTGGTGGAGAGAATGGGAGAATGACCGTTAAGAGAGATTCACCATCAGCATAATATTGCTGGCTCACACATCCATAAAGAGTGATGGACACCTCCATGGCTTTATAGCCCTTGAGTTTGGAATGAACTGGAAAGATCTGGTATTCCATGGGCCACGCTGGCAGGCTCTTCGGAAGGAAATGGTAGAGTCTGAGAATGTGTGGAGTTTGGAAACCAACCCGATGGGTGGAATAGAGCAGCTTCCAATTGACCCTGAAAAATTCAAAACTCCGAAAACGAAATACTTATTTACACTTTGGGGGGTAAGCATACTTAATTCATTTTCTCAGGAAGCTGAATGCAGTAGGAAATACTGGTGAGTTCAAGAGAAGTTTGGACAAATGTAGAGCCTGTGATGGGTTAGTAGAAAAAAGCTAAAAAGGTTAAAGGGAAACATTAGGAAACAAAAGGGTTGACTAGACTTGTGAATTATAGGTCTCTGTGTGTCACATGCATAAGATGATTATCTCTATGGTATGGGTAAAGTTGTAAAATGCAAGTCACAGGTTCCAATCCTGACACACACACACACCCCCGCCCGACCTATGTGTTATGTAATTTGGGGCAAGACACTTAATTTTTCTGTGCCTCAGTTATCTCATCTATAAAATGGGGATTCCGACTTTGAATCCCACATGAAACAGGGACCGTGTTCAAACTGATTAGCTTGTATTTACCCCAGCGCTTAGTATAGTACCTTGCACAGTCAGCACTTAAAAAATAAGAAAAGAAAATCTGTCTCCACCTCTAGGCTTTAAACTCATTGTGGGCAAGGAATGTGTTTACCAAATCTGTATTGTACACTCCCAACTTCTTAGCACAGTGCTCCGCACATAGTAAGTGCTCCTGCTATAAAATGCTCGCTTTTTAAAACGATCAGAGTGAAAGTATACAGATATAAAGTACACTCTCCCCCCGTCCATTATAGTTGGGAAAAAAAACAGTTTTAACCATCACTGCAGCTTTGAAATCTCGATTCTGAAATGCACTTATCCATACAAAAGCTCATTTCTTGAGCTCTAATGGAAACCATAATTTTTCTAAGATTTTATTTTAATGTGGAGTTGAACTGTGGGTCTAGGAATCTCTCTATCTCTGTCTGTCTGTCTCTCTGTCATGCATAGTTTTGCCCTGCAGACATATGTCCCTTGTGTTCTGTCCTTAAGTTACATGGAATGGGATGCCAGCTAGGGCAAGGAGCCTTAAGAGATGAGGGAACGAGATTTATAAAAAATCATTGGAAAAATTATCCCTAAAATTTCTATTCTTTTCTCCCAACACTGAACTTAAGACTATCTTGAATATAAAGACATTAGCTTTTGTATCAATTTAGCTATGTGTTCCAATTTCAGTTCTATATCTTCAATCCTTTATGTTTTCTGTGAAATGTAATCATCTTAATCTAATCAATCAATGGCATTCATTACATGCCAATGTGTGCTGAGCAGTGTAATAACCCTGAAAGATAATTTACAACATATAACTAAGAATAATGTGAACAGTATTTTCCTAAAGCAGCTCAATCTGCCAGTACCTTTTAAGAGGTATTTTCTAAAGAAAAAATGTAGTTCACTTATTTAAACATCAGAATGCAGTTGTTCAATGGCTAGAATAATATATGCTGCTGCAAATTTTCACACTAAACTTTATGCAATGAAAGAAAAGATAGGTTAATGGTATGTTACTTTGTTCCAAGGGTGGAAAGATTAGAATGCGGCGCACCAGAGAGAACCCAATTCTTTGATATCATTAGTATTACAAAGCACTTTGATTAATAAAATGACTAAAGTATTTGACTAGGTTAAGTGATTGCTGAATTTAAGCAAAAGTTAAGATTCAGCTGGGTAAAATATAAAGAGATATTATTATCCCTTGGGGAGAATTTAATTCAGAAAGCAAAGAACCATTTTTTATGAAATAAAAATGCTCTAAGAACCATTTCATTGTGGTTCTCTATATTTAAACATAACTTTGCCTGTTTCATTTTTGATCATTTGAAATGTTGAACATTAGACATCCACCTCCGCATGAAACAGAAACTCCTTGCCATTGGCTTTAAAGCACTCAATTAGCACAACCCCTCCTACCTTAACCTCACCAATCTACAGCCAGGTCCATAACTTTGCTGCTGTAATGCCAGCCCACTTGCTGAGTTCCGATCTTACCTCTTTTGCCGCTGACCCCTTCCCCACATCCTCTCTCTGGCCGGGAACTCCCTCCAGTCCACCACTCTCCTTACCTTCAAAGACTTATTAAGGTCACGTCTTCTCCAAGAGCCCTTCCCCAATTAAGCCCTCCTTTCCTCAGCTCCCTCTGTGATGTCTTCACACTTGGATCTGTGCGTTTTGGGCATCTGGTATTCATCCCACCCTCAAACGCACAGCACTTATGTACATATCTACAAATCATGTATTTTTAATGTCTGTCTTTCCACTAGCCCCGAAGTTCATGGTGGGCAGGGAACCTGTTTCCCAACTCTGTTGAATTGGACCCTCCCAAGCGCAGAGTTCAGTGCTCAGCACACAGTGTTCAATAAATACAGTTGATCAATTGATAGATATGAGTTGCATAGTGCTAACACACAGCTTTTTTAGTGGTTATCCAATTGTTGTTGAATAGGTTATAAGAGAAGTAGCATGACAGTGGAAAGAGCACGGGCTTGGGAGTCAGAGGTCGTGGGTTCTAATCCCAGCTCCGCCACATGTCAGCTGTGTGACTCTGGGCGAGGCACTTAACTTCTCTGGGCCTCAGTTACCTAATCTGTAAAATGGGGATTAAGACCATAAACCCCACGTGGGACAACCTAATTGCCTTCTATCTCCCCCAGTGCTTACAACAGTGCTTGGCACATAGTAAGCACTTAACAAATATTATCATTATTAAGTAAAGTCTTCCATTTATAGAATGCTGTCCTTTCATCCAGTGAGTTCATAGTCTTTCGCATCAGAAGCAAGCATCATTACTCCATTCCTAGAATACCCTAGTAGTTAAGCACATACTCATCTACTCACCCGCAAAGAGTAGTTTGTGTCTTCCCCCCTCCCCTAGCCTATAAATTCCTCAAGGACAGGGATTGGATCTTCTCCCTCTTTGTTCTCTCTCATGTTTAGGCTAGGCTCCTGCCCATACTGGGCCCTCAGTAAGTACTATGGATTGATAGTAAAGTATCATTACATAGGTGCGCTCTATAGATAGGCAGTTAGTATGCTAGTCCCCAGCCTTACTCTCTTCAGACTCCCTCTTGGTTCATCAGTCCTGCACTCACTTTGGGATTCATTCCATTCATTCACTCAATTGTATTTATTGAGCACTTACTGTGTGCAAGCATTGTACTAAGTGCTTGGGAGAGTACAATATAAATGAGACTTGGGTAACAGTTGGTATGATTCTTCATTCACCAGCTCACTGGTGCACCCTCTGGTCTGCCTGTTCCAATTGGGTACCTTCTGGCACTTGGCTTCTGTAGATTTGCACTTGGATGGTCACGGGTGGTTATTACAGGTTAATTTTAATATGCCACTGAGACCATGCTGTGGAATTAAGTCCTTCTGGCTCTTTGCCATAATTTTATCTGCTTACATGCTTTTATGCAAAGAAGCATCAGATGGTCCCAGAGCAGTGAATATTAAGCAGAACGTGAGACAAAGGGGACCTTTCACCCCTCATTATGCAACACGAGTAAGAACACGGGGTTCAGTTTGGGACAGTGCACTGGGTGATGAAAAGTGTACTGATAATTGAGGGAATCTAGCAAAGGACAAAAGGGGATGAAACGTTTGGAAAACACATACCTACAGGACGTGGGCAGAACAGTTTTCAGTGGTTGCTTTCTTGTGTTCCTCCATTTGCTTTCTATCACCTTACTTGGGATGTGACTTTTCAGAAGTGGCATTAGGCCACAGATTGATTCCTTCCTTCATACCAACCAGCTGGATTGTAAGCACCTTGAGGGTAGGGATCATGTCCACTAACTCTTTTGTTCTCTTCCTAATTCTTAGGACAGTGCTCTGCTAGGCAGGAATACATAAAAACCCATAGAGGACTGTAATGAAGATGGGCCCAATTCCTAGACTAAGAAGTGCTGAGTTAAAGCGAGGGCATTTTGATTGAAAATATATTTGCACAGAAAAGTAGACTGTGAAACTCATGGATATATGCAAAACATATAATTTTCTTTTGGAAATGTGGAAGGATTTTGATAATGATGATATTTGTTAAGCACTTACTGTGTGGCAAGCACTGTTCTAAGCGCTGGGATAGATACAAGGTAATCAGGTTGTCCCACATGGGGCTCACAGGCTTAATCCCCGTTTTACAGATGAGGTAACTGAAGCACAGAGCAGTGCTTATTTTGTTAGTATATTTGGTTTTGTTCTCTGTCTCCCCCTCTTAGACTGTGAGCCCACTGTTGGGTAGGGACTGTCTCTATATGTTGCCAACTTGTACTTCCCAAGCGCTTAGTACAGTGCTCTGCACACAGTAAGCACTCAATAAATACGATTGATGATGATGATGATGTGAAGTGACTTGCTAAAGTCACAACGCTGATAAGAGGCAGAGCCGGGATTATAACCCATGATCTCGCCCCCTTTTAGACTGTGAGCCCACTGTTGGGTAGGGACTGTCTCTATATGTTGCCAACTTGTACTTCCCAAGCGCTTAGTACAGTGCTGTGCACACAGTAAGCGCTCAATAAATAGGATTGATTGATTGATTGATCGATCTCTGACTCCCAGTCCAGTGCTGTTTCTATGTAGCCACGCTACTTTAAGATGACTGAGTAATGTGGATTGAATGAATTGTGAAGTCTCCTTCCCACCCAGATATATGTGCACAGATATTTATCTCTGTCTGCTTGTAATTTTAGTCTCTATTCTGTGACTAACATTAAGTATATTGAGACTTAAAACATAGTAAAAAAAAAAAAAAACTCCACCTTGTATATTTTGATCAAATTATTTCCTCAATGATAGAAGTATTTTCATTCCTTTTGTAAATAGTACCATCTAATTAACTAACTATGGTACTTGTTAAGTGCTTACTCTGTGCCAAACACTGTTCTAAGAGCTGGGGTAGGTACAGTTAATCATGTTGGACACAAACCCTGTCCCACATGGGGCTCACAGCCTAAGTGGGATGTATCCACAAGAGTGTGACATGCCAGAGTCAGGAAATAATCAATTGTATTTATTGAGCTCTCACTTTGTGCAGAGCACTGTACTAAGCACTTGGGAGAGTACAATATAACTGAGTTGGTAGAAACATTCCCTGTTCATTACAGTCTAGAAATAAACACAGAAGCCACTGTTTGTTTATGGAGTTGCTTAATTGTAAAAGATGTAGAGAACCTGAAGAGGGCCCAGCAGACAAAAATAAAAACAAAAGGATTGGGAAATAAGATGTCTTATTAATTGATAAATTAATTGGTGTTTGCCCTAGAAAGGGAAGAGTAAGAGCCTGAGATTCTGCTCCTCTAGTCACAATGCCCTAACTAATCTTTGTTTTTGTTTTTGTGTTGTCTGAGTGTTTTGTTTTCATTGTTCCTTATGATACTGTTGCCAGTCCTCTCCCCTGTGTCTTATTTTTGGATCATGAGCTCTTCCAAGACACAGAGACCACGTCTAATTCCTACCTGCATAATCTTTCCCAGTGCTTAGTACAGTACTCTGCACAGAGCAAGTGCTTAGTAAATGCTATTAAAATTACAAATAATAGTAGTATTTTTAGGTGCTTACCATGTTCCAAACACTGTACTAAACTCTGGGGTAGTTACAAGAGAATCAGGTCAGATACAGACTTTGCCCCACTTTGGGGCTTACAGTCTGCATGGGAGGGAGAACAGGTATTGAATCCCTATTTTACAAATGAAGAAACTGAGAACAGAGCAATGATGTATTTTGGCCAAGATCACACAGGAGGCAATCGGCAGAGCTGGGATTAGGCCATGTTGCACTTTGTTACTCTACGGAAAGAGCACGGGCTTGGGAGTCAGAGGACTTGGGTTCTAATCCTGCTTCGCCACTTGTATGCTGTGTGACCTTGGGCAAGGAGCTTAACTTTTCTGTGTCTCAATTACCTCTTCTGTGAAATGGGGATTAAGACTGTGAGCACCTCATGGGACAACCTGATTACCTTGTATCTACCCCAGTGCTTAGAACAGTGCATGGCACATAGTAAGTGCTTAACAAATACCACGAGAAACAATGTAGCTTAGTGAAAAGAGCACGGGCATGGGACTCAGAGGACGTGGATTCTAATGCCAGCTCTGCCACTTGTCTGCTGTGTGACCTTGGGCAAGTCACTTCACTTCTCTATGCCTTAGTTACCTCATCTGTAAAGTGGGGATTGACTGTGAGCCCCTTGTGGGTCAACCTGATTACCTTGTATCTACCTCAGAGCTTAGAACAATGCTTGGCACATAGTAAGTGCTTAACAAATACCATAATTATTATTATTATTACCCTGATCATGTAGGTATATATCCTTATACTCTGTTGCCTCCTCTATCTGTAATTTATTTTCACATCATTTTCCCCAACTAGGTTGAAAACTTCTTGAGGGCAAGGATGGTGTCTACCAGCTCTTAATATGTTGAACTCTCTGAAGGGCTGGGAACAATGCTCTGCATACAGTAAACACTCAATAAATAGCATTGGTTAATTTGATTTGATTGAAGAGTGGCTTAATAACTGGTCTCACCAGTTGTTGTTCTTGTCCCTAGCAGACTGGACAAGAAGCATGTTGCCTAATGGATAGAGCTTGGGCCTTGGATTCAGAAGGACCTGGGTTCTAATCATGGCTCTGCCACTTTTCTGCTGTGTGACCTTTTCTGTGTCTCAGTTACCTCATCTGTAAAATGAGATTAAGACTGTTAGCCCTATCTGGGATGTGGACTCTGTCCCACCTGATTAATTTGTATCTACACCAGTGCTTAATACAGTGCCTGCACATAGGAAATGTTTTAATACCATATGAAAAAAACTAAAGCAGGAAGGTTTACAGTTGGAAATGTGGAAGAATGTCCTTTCACTCTGCTCAAACACCAAAAGGGGCTCCCAAGGGAGAATGGAATCCCCAGATATCCTTAAGGAAGGAATAGAAACTCAGTTGCCTTTAGTGGTTTAGTTCTGCATGTGCCTGGAGGAAGAGGGCTGGACCAGATGACGTCTTTCTTTGAATTCTGCCATTTTGTAGAACTTTAGTTGTTCTTTAAGCTCCCTTAATTGCCATTTAACCAAACTACCCATAATTTTCTGTTAATCATTTTCATGAAGGAAAACCTTCAGTTCCTTTACTCTTTAAAGGCTTTTCCTGATGTGCATGCATGTGTGTGTGTGTGTGTGTGTGTGTGTGTGTGTGTGAGAGAGAGAGAAAAAAAAAACAGGCACCTTGAGGTTCCCAGAATTGAACGTTAGTCTATCTCTGTAAATCAGTTGGTTTAAAATTTTCTATGCATTGCAAATAGTAGTAAAAGACATTCTATATAAATATTTGTACATAATAGATCATCTATTTTAGTACAGCATCTTGAAAAGATTTCTATTCTAGTGTAAATGATCGTAAACTGATATGATGGGGAAATGAGTGGAAATGTGCAATTGTGACTTTCCTTTCCAGCCTCTTCAGTACATAGATTTAGAAACTTTTTACCAACCTGAGAAGTCAGTTAAGGGGTATGCTTTTAAAATGCCTCTACAAGGAATATCAACTTAAAAGCATGGTTTCCTAAATGAGAAATATACAATCTTTTAAATGCAAATCCTCCTATAAATCCTATGTCATTAGAGGCCAAATTCAAAATTGGCTCAGATCCGTACCGGTTTTTTCATTGTGGTTCAGAAAGATGGGAGTTTTTCTGGGTATTTTCAGATTGGGCTGAATTTATTTTTGTGAGATTCATCAGAATAGGATTGAAATGATAACTGAGTCTTCTCCTACTCCTTCTCCCTTTGAATAATACATATTTAAAAGAAAATGACCATTATGACAAGAAAAAAAATGTAGGGAAACCCACGTTCATTGCACAAATAGAGAAGGTGCTCTATCTTTACCACCAGACTCATTTTTACGTGATTTTTTTTCCTCCCTCTCCTTTTCTGGTTAAGTAATGATTTGAAATAGAAATCACAACTACTAAAACAGAAAAATGAAACCTGAGCAAATATTGTATGTAACTAAGAGTTTAATAAAACAGAGATTATTACCCATCACCGATGTAATATTAAAAGGTTTAGGGGTTTTGTCCATCTCTCCTTTTCTTTAACAGGCTAAGTAAGCCAAGTAAAATAGTAACTTAAACTTTGAATGCTTTGATCACAGTTTAAATTGAACAGTCTTTTGGATAATCTTCTGGCAGTTTAGAGTTATAGTAACCTATATAGCACTCTGAATTCCATTGAACTGTATTAATGTGAACAATACTCTAGAATTATTGTAACTGTAGTAACCTGTATGGAACTAAATAGTTTATGCAGAACTGTTGTAACTAGAATAGAATTTTGTATTATGTAGGGAATTAGTGTAACCTATCTAGAGCACTGTAGTATATAGGGAACTGTGTAGTATATACAGAATTGTAACATCTTGTCTTGCCTAGTATTCAAAACTACAGTAGCCTGTAGATAACTTTTTAGTGTGCAGAACTATAGTCATCGGTATAGTATTTGCCAATCTATGCTGAACAGAAATAGACTTTTTAGTTAGCAGATGCTGTCCAAATGATCGGGAAACCAGTCAGAGTAGTGTATCATTTAAAAATCCAGCTCTGTGTGCCTCATTATTCTAACACGTAATCTCACAAGGCACCAGTCAGGTATTCCCCGCTCCTCCATATGGTCTTTGATACACTATCTAGTCTCTGTCACTCTTTCTCTCAGGCCGATACTGCTATCACTGGCCTGCTGGGCTCAATACTACAACTTCATTTGAGCAGAGCTCTAGTGGGAGGCCGAGAGCTTCAAGACCGAGTGTGGGATCAGCCCAAGCCCTCTTGAATCTGGAAGCGAAATGGGCATCCATCATCCCTCCAGTTCCATATGCCTCTTCCTTACCGAGAAATAAGAGTTGCGTAGCAGGCACAAAGAATTCACAGTGTGATCTTTCAGCAGTTTTATCCAACATCCATCCACATCTCCTTCATTCTTACATCCATCTTTGCTTTTAGATCAAGGGCCACGGCAAGTCAATCCAAGCTTTCGTCTCCGATACCCTATATCTCTCTTGTCATTTTTCCCTTCCGAATGGAAAATCAGCAAGGAGCCTGCTGTCAAAGCTGTGCTGGGCTCATCTTAACAGCAGTCCATAGACACTGTCCAAACCGTTCAGATTGATCACATGCCATCTGAGATCAGATGCATCTACTCCTCCTTTTATAGTCCCCATTTATTTTGCTGCTTTTGTTACTAGTAATTGGAGGGCTCCTGGGTGCAACCCGCTGTACTAAGCACTAGGGAAGTACAAAACAAAGACCCAAATGCTTCCTGCCTTACAAGGAGCTAATTCTAATAATTATGGTGTTTGTTAAGTGCTTCCTGTGTGTCAAGCACTATTCTAAGCACTAGGGTAGATACAAGTTAACCTGATTGGACACAGTCCCTGTCCCACATGAGGTCCACAGTCTTAATAGCAGTGAGAACAGGTATTGAATCCCCTTATACAATTGAGGGAACTGAGGCACTGAGAAGTTAAGTGACTTGCCCAAGATCACATAGCAGGCAAGTGGTGAAGTGGAAATTAGAAACCAGAACATCTTTCCTCAAAGCCTATGCTCTTTCCACTAGGCCATGCTACTTCCCATATAACAACAAAATTTATGACAGAGTAATCAAAATAAATAATTGAAGATACAATTGAATAATGATATGTACAAAAGTGCTATAGAAAGGTGATGGGATAAAAATATTAATTATCCATCCAGAAAAGGCCTGAGAACTTAACTGATCTTTACTTGTTTCGTGAGACTTTTTTAATGTTTTCCAAATAATTACCTTGTTATTCGTCTATTTTTGAAGCACTTGTAAGCTCTATTTGTTTGCAGTTGTTGTGGCAAACCAGCATTGTAATAATGTGTTTCTAACACCTTTGCTGTCTACAGTCTCATAGGGTTGAGCTTATAGACTTTTCAAAACATGGGAAAATCTATCTCAGTGTGACCCAGTTTTAGGATCCTAATTCTTTCTCATGGCTTCCATGAAGTGATCACAGACTCGAGACCCCAGTCAGTGGTTGAATTCCATTTTCTTGAATTGTTCTCGTTCTGGTAGCCTCGGGAACTGGAGACTTGCTTCATTTCCCTTCCATTTACATGGCTAGTCATTGCTTGATGCCTGCTTTTGGTTTTAAAATAAGCAATCCTGCCTTGCTTGTATTGCTTTTCAGGATTAGTAGGATTGGTTAAGATCCTCTGAAAACAATTTCTACAATCTCTAATAGAAGATTATACATGACTTTCTATGGGATTGTGTCCCCTGGTTAAAAGATACCAGTCAAATAAGGCAGCCAATTTACTCTCTCAGACCCTGGTTGGAGGATTTAAATTGGGAACTCCCAGGAACTAAAAGCACAAGAATTATCATATAGAATATGGAAAAACTGAACCCTGCATTCATGTGTCTTCTGACAGCAACTGTAATGATTATGGGGAAGGAGGATAATGCATGTTTCTTGGTAGCAAATCAATCAACCGTAATTATTGTGTACTTACTGTGTGCAGAGCACTGTAGTAATCAATCAATCATATTGAGCACTTACTGTGTGCAGAGCACTGTACTAAGCGCTTGGGAAGTACAAGTAGGCAACATATAGAGACAGTCCCTACCCAACAGTGGGCTCACAGTCTAAAAGGGGGAGACGGAGAACAAAACCAAACATACTAACAAAATAAAATAAATAGAATAGATATGTACAAGTAAAATAAAAAAATAAATAGTAAGCACTTGGGAGAGTTGGAAAAGCTGAACCTTCCTAGTGAAGCTCAGGTAGGCAATACCCTTTCTTCCCTGCCAAGAGCAGTAGAGTTATAATAATGATGGCATTTATTAAGCACTTACTATGTGCCAAGCACTGTTCTAAGCGCTGGGGGATACACAGTAATCAGGTTGTCCCACGTGGTGCTCATAGTCTTAATCCCCATTTTACAAATGAGGTAATTGAGGCACAGAGAAGTTAAGTGACTTGCCCAAAGTCACACAGCTGACACCTGGCGGAGCCGGGATCTGAACCCATGACCTCTGACTCCAAAGCCCATGCTCTTTCCACTGAGCCACGCTGCTTCTCACCCAGTGATATCACCTTCGCCAGTGTGAGTGTTTTTGAGGGATAATCTCTTGCACACCCTTTCCATGAAAATACAGTGGTGCAGAGTGTCTTTCCGGGAGAATCTTTTGCACACTCTGTCTGTGAAAGTATAGTGGTGAACACCATCTGCTCTGTCTTGAATTCAGGTTAGCATTGCTCACATCCACAGAATGAGCTCCTTCAACAAACCTTTATTCATCCATCAAGAGCAGCAACATGGCTTAGTGGAAAGATCATGGGTCTAGGAGTAAGAGGACCTGGGTTCTAATCACAGCTGTGCCAATTGTTTGCTGAGTGATCTTGTGCAAGTCATGACTTCTTTGTGCCTCAGTTTCTCCAACTGTAAAATGGGGATTAAAGACCTGTTCTTTCTCAAACATAGGCTATGAACCCTCTGTAGGACCAGGACTGTTTCTGGACTTGATTAACTTGTATCTGCCCCAGCGCTTAGAACAGTGCTTGACACATAGTAAGCACTTAACAAGTACCATAATAATAATTATAATCAGGGTCAGTTGGTCCATAACCAGTTGCAGAGAAATATTGCCCCCTGATCCTGGTTTTAGTGTAATTTCACAATTGGTGGCTCCTCTGGTCTCTATGACAGAGAATGAAGCTCATAAACATGGCTGAAACACAAGATCCACATTTGTGAAAGGTGAAGGGAAATGACATTTGGGGATAGGCATTTTCTTTGTTATCACAGACATAGTATTATTATTATTGTTGTTTTTGTTGCTGATGTTGTTGATTCCCCACATTATGTGGTACACTGTAATACGCACTTGGGTTGTCCAGGCTAATGAAACAATATGTTCACTGCCCACAAGGAGCTTACTTTCCTGTGGGAGAGACAATACTATTTGCAACTAGAACAGTCAACATAAATCAGTTGAGCAGACATGTATACATGAGTGCTAAGGAGTGTGTGGATAAATTCATAAGTGCTAGAGTTGGCTGAAGCAATGAGGCTCATGGTGCTGGAAAATTAGTGGGGAAAATTTATTGGAGGAGGTAGGATTTCAGGGGGGAATTGAATTTGGCGAGAGCTATGTTTGACGTGAAGAGGGAGAGAATTCCAAGCCGGGGGAACACTGTGAGTGAAGGGACGGAGGCAGGAGAATTGAGAGCGAGGTACCTCTAGAAGATTGCCTTGGGAGGAACAAAGCCTGCAGGTGAGGGAACAGCAAGGGGAAGAGATAGGTGAGGCCAGAAGCTGGAGAACCTGGAAGCCAATTTGTGAAGAGTTTTTATTTGATGTGAAGAAACCAAGGTGAAGGTGCTAAATCTGCAAGACTCATGTAATCAGATCCTGGCCAGAATGTTGTCCTTATTTTTATGTACTAAAGCACATCGAGGGCTTTTGAGAGATGTAAATGTTTAAACACCTCTCCCCTAATGAGCACTGCAGGAAGAATCTTTCAAGAGAGTCTTGAATGACTAAGTAGTCTTCCTTCAGGGTTTTTTTTTAAATGGTTAATTATGAAATATCAAAAAAAAAACCCTCTAACAGTCACATTGCTCGGCTGGCTGATTACTGGGGCACTGTTTCTTTGGAAAAGAGTCCAATATGGACTCAAGAAGATCGAGGCAATTGTCTCCTTGACCCTATTGGTGGGAAGGTTTCTTCTTTTTTATTTATTACAAATGGTACTTTTCAAAAACAAATGAATAACCACCACAGCATGTTTCAGAGAACATTCTAATGTACAGTATTGCTTATAGCAACAGATCTTTTCATATTAAAATGTCAGAATCTCAGTTCTGTCATTCGTAATATGAAAGTGATGTTTCGGGATCAGTAATTAACATTTAAGATGTGTTAACATGCACACGAGAGTCTAAATTTAGAGGATTTGAAGTATTTCTTAAGGATTTAGAATGGGTTTTACAGCTGAGATGAATTAGCTTACAATTTTCAAGAGAATTTTCATTCATCAAGTCACTCAAGGTATTTCTTGAGCCCCTACCATGTATCAAGTACACCCTGGGGCATTGTGGGAAGCTACAGTAGGGGAGACACGTTCCAATCCCTGACCGCAAACAATTTACAATATGATGAGGGAAACGGGATTCACTCAGATATGGAACATTCAATGGAAAATATTCCACAGTTGCCTCAGGAGACACATACATAGTCACAGAAGTGAATAATCAATCCATCAGTTGCATTTATTGAGCGCTTACAGACTGCAGAGCACTAAGATTGAGAAATTGAGAGTACAATTTAACAGAAGTGGTAGATGAGTTCTCTGCCCACAACAAGCTTACAGTCTAGAGGAGGAGATAAAAATTAATATAAATAAATAAATTAAGGACATGCACATAAGTATTGTTGGGCTGAGAGAGGCTGAACATGCGATGGGAGGTAGCTGAAGAGACAGATACTTGAGAAAGATGCTGCCATGAAGAGTTGGATTTTCTTCACTACCTCTGGCCTGCCTCATCTCTTGGAAGGCAAGAATTTGTTCCCCATTAGATGGTTGACAAACGCACATTTGAGGGCAAATCAGAGGCACTCAATTGGTGGAAGATGGCAGAGATGTCTAAGCAAGGTTCTTGAAGTCTTCATGGGATATGTATCTGATTTGGTGTCCGCAGCTTATTGGGTGGAACAAACCGAACATAGTTACGGTAGTCTTTGGTAGCAGTCTTTTCTGATCTCCTGATCTACTCTACAGCCTTGACCTCTTGGTATCTTAGCTTGGTTATACATCACAGCCAAAGTATCCAGCCATCCAGCGCTTAGTGCAGTGCCCGGTACCTAGTAAACGCTTAACAAATACATTTACATTGCTGAATTGCCCTATTAGTACTTGTAACTGTTTTGTATATTATACATATGTAACTGGCAGACTATGAAATGTTTCTAGAAAGTGATGCGATAATGCAAGCAAGTCCACTGCAAACTTGTACTTACTTTGGGGAAATGCTCTTTCTACGGCATATGGTTAAGTGTACTTTTCGGGAGAGACAGTAGTGCTATTCTTGTAAGTCCGTGAATCTTGCATACGTTCTTTGATACTTGAACACTGTAACCATCTTAACCTGAGCAGAGTAGAGGATGTGCCCTGATGCATGCTGGTTCTCAAGTACACCCGAAAAAAAGTCACGTGTAGGAGAGCATGAAGTCAAATATGTGGCTATTTCAAGTGAAAGCACTGATTCTGCTTGAAATATCTGAAAATTGAGGCAGTCGTATTTATTTTCTGATATTATTTAAATGGCTTCAATCTCCCCTTCATTTTGTTAATGTAGGCAATGCTCTATACGGTATACAATAACAAATCACTGCTCCCTACATTCTGGCCCCAAAAGTATTTTTAAATATCTTTAAGTTTGAATGCTTGAATGTGTTTTTTAAAGATCAGCTAATTGTATTTGGAAACTTTAGGTGGCTTATTTAGAAAAGTCCTTATTGAGTAAAGATATTGTTCATTTTTCTGAAGATAACAGGAGCACAAAACTGAGCCCTTAAATCATGGTCTGGATAAATGATACAAAGAGAGTGGCCTCATTCTTCTTGTGGTGATGCAGGACACATGTTAGAATCCCGTAGGTTTGAGCCATCCGTTTGTGTACTTCCTAATCAATTTTTCCCTTCCATCTTGCATTTGTTAAATCCACTGGTTTGGGAAAAGAAGCAGGCGGGTGAGTGGACTCATGATTCCTGGAAGGAAATATGAATACTTCATGAAAGGCAAATTCAGTCATTAAGAAGGACTTCCTACTTTAAGTATATTTCTGTTGAAGTATGTTATTTTGATGTAGAACATGGATATATTTACATTTGAAATGGACTGTTCTTGATTTTTGCTGCATTGTATACACATCATGACTGTTCATATCACTCTCTCCAAACAGTCAAGGATCTTTCTGTTTTGTTCCAAATTGCAAATCAAGTCATTTTAATGAGGTCAGTTTTCATTTGAGCTGAAAACTCTTGCATTTGTTCCTTTTGGAGATGGAAAGTTAGACTCCACTGAGAGGTGGTGTGAGTGCATTTTCCAATATTGTTCAGTTCCCATCAGACACCGTGTCATTCATTTAATACTTCATTACAAACAAGCAGCAATATGTATACAGGGTGCTCAAAATGAGCCATTTTGTTTTAAAACAGATTGCAGATGAAAGGAAACCATTCATTTCTTGCTTGCTTGCTGTAATTACTAGAGCACTAATTACTCCAAATCACTGACATCCAGGGTCAATAGGGATGGCAATGGGAACATCAAAGACACGATGTGCTCAGGCAGTGACAGGTCTTCCATATTCCAGGCGGAAATATTTTTTTAAAAGGGCACTATGTTCCAGTTGATGCAGAAGGCCATTCAAAATTGCTGAAATGTTTGCTATTATTTCATTTGCAGTTTGACGGTGAGAACATGTATATGAGCATGACAGAGCCGAGCCAGGACTATGTGCCAGCAAGCCAGGTGGGTTAATTAATCTTCTCTGCCTTGTTTCAAATTGTAATTAAACAAATTCAAAGAGTTGCATTGCAAATGAGTGGCACTATCAGTAACTGCTGCAATCAGGAATAATCATAATTTATAAACAAAGCATTTAAGCCTTGTTTCCAGTTAATGAGATGGAGCTGATAAAACACCAGAGTTGGCGTTTGTTGAAAGATACTACCTTGTTTCCTCTCCAGAATGCAAGCAGCTGTTTTGCCAGCATGATCTCTCCTAAACAGTTGTTTTACCTTTAGGAAATAAAGTCTTTACAGGTGCAGGTTATTTGTGTTCCTGATTGCAGACAAGTTAATCATTATAAGCTGCACATGTCACAAATAGCTTTGATTATCACCGTTAGGCCGGTTGTAGACAGAGGTGTTGCATTTTTAACAGAAATTGTATGACTGATGAACCTTTGCCAACATTAAGCCATCAGATTTGATGTAATGGTTCTCTCAAGACCCAATGCCAGGGCTTTACCTCTCTGGCCAGTGAGTCAAAGATGATTGAAACTCCTCAAGGGCATTTTCGACACCATCTCTCCAAGTGTTTACTGACAGTAGCCAGAGCACTGAGCCTTCAGAAGCAGTAACAAGCGAGCAGGGGACATCCCTATTTTTAAAAGTCAGTGCTTGATGACTTCATTTCAGATTTTAGGTAGTAGGCCTCTTGGTTAGGAATGAGAATTTAAAAGTGAATAAATATAGCTGCTTTGTAAACTAGTATACAGCTGAATTACCCAATGGGGTCCATGTCAGATGCAAGAGCATACCTCATAAGCCGGAAAAAATCAAACAAGAGGGAGGGTTTGAATTAGCATTTGGTGGAATTTCCCCCCCCCCCCCCCCCCCCCATTTTACTGCATAAGTGAAATCACTGCAATTTTGGGTTTTGTGAGTCATGTTAGATGCCAAAATGGATTCAGGGACTCATTTTCCAAGACAGGAATAAATAGTGTGAGGTGCCTGAAAGCAGGTCCAGCTGAATGTCTTTGGACTAAGAATTGGAATGAGAGAGGAGGGGAGCTCATTTTCTTCTTCCCTCTGTGATTGGTCGTGGTTGGGCCATAATGCGTAGATGTGGGGAGTGAATCCCTGGGAAACAGAAGTCATGGCCAGAACAAGATGTCCTTCTAGTGCAGAACTTTGAAAAGAAGTAGTCATGTTCCTCCGTTCAAATCTCATTTAGAAATTCAATTTGTTTCTTCTATTCTTTACCCGGCCCTCCTTTAAGCCGGGCTTGACTGTTCAGCCAAGAGGGCCATCATTGAGTTTGAATGTTCTTACCACACATTTCCCTCCTGCCAGCTGTGGCAATTACTGTAAGAATGCCAGTGGAAGACTGAACTTTGTATTTAGGATTCTTGTATGATTGAATTCAATCAACTAAGAACCCTTCTAGATCCATAGGTAGTTCTGAATAGAATTGTTTGATTAAAAAATGAAAAATGCTACGATTAATTTTCTTCTAACCATCAATCCCAAAACTGTACTGACAAGTTTGGTATTACTATTAGATTAAAGCAACCTAGTATCATCTCATTTATGCCTTAAGGGTTTTGAAGTGCCAAGGCTAATTGAATTTGTTTGAAACAGTAGAAACACAAACTCGGTGAATGATTGCCGTTATAAAGCAGCTGCTACCTTTCAGAAAATCATTATGTCTGCCTTAAAGAGTTTTGAATAAAGCATTGTAAATTCCCCGCTTATATATGTAGATCTTGTCAGGTCGTTTGTACGAGGTGAGGCATATAAGTTTGTTCGACAACTTATCCTTCAGTTTAAAAATCATTCAAACAGCATCTACCGATATAAAAATTTAAACCAGTACACAGTTCTCCCCTCCCCCTCTTAAATGCGAATGACCTCACCTACCAAGAGGGGAAAAAACGGTGCACACAAAACATTCCTATTTTCAAAACTTCCGGTAGTGACTTCACTGAGCACCTTTCTATATACCCAGGACCCCACTGAGAAAAACGATTCCTTGTGCTGTTTTTTCATTATCATAACTCCAAACAGCTGCTAAGTCATTTGCATTCTAGAATTTAACTTTTTTTCTCTAAAAGTTCCTGAAATTTAGTATTGCTGAGAATTAAGTTTAGAAAAGGTAGTCAGACTCCAGAGGAAAATAAAGCCCATAAACAAAATAGACTTAGCTGAATTTCACTTTGCGGATTCCTTTTGCTCTGTCCAAGAAACTATTACTTTGTATTATTTTAGGGAATTTTAATCAATTTCTCGCCTTTAGGCAAGCATAAATAAGACTTCAGTCGTCCTGCAACAGAAAAAAAATCTAGTTTTGTTCCTTTCTTTCCTTAACATCAAACATCTGCATAGTTTGGTAATTCAAGACACTTGCCTCACAGCGTCACTCAACAATTATAATTTCTGTTCAATTTTCAAATCAGTACATGCTTTGGGACTTATAGACTAAGTTGCTAAGTAGCAACATATGGCACACTACTGCTCCTGTGATGTTGCTTCAAGCAAGTAGCATAATTCTACACTTGAAATGATTTTTATAGAAAGCCAATGCTGGATCCCAGCCAGAAGGGTAAGTATACTGTAAAAATTAATGCTATTCTTTTAGACCGTCTCAAAGGGCCTCCTGGGTTCTATCTCCCTGATGTCAGTGTACACAAGCATTTTTGGATATCGTTAACATAAGGCTGTAGTTGGTAGGCGGTGTCTAAATTAGTCACATTGGCAATAATAAGCCTGCCAACTAGGTAATAAAAACACATGACATTTCCACTCCTCAGTGGACCTCGTTTTTAGAACATTTACCACATTATCTTCTGAGTGTGCTGACTCCCTCAGCAATCGGTTCAAAACAAATCTAACTGATTATTTCTGGGGAAAGGCTTGAAGTTTTCCCAATGGAAACGTTCTCCATATGGCCAAAAGACACATATAGTTCAGTGTTAGAGTAAGGGGTTCTTCTTCCCTTTATTTCTAGACACAAAACTGAAAACCACAAAATAACCCCATGAGTTTGTTGAGAAAATGTGAGTAGGCTAAGGAAGCCCCAGGACCAGGAAAGGACAGAACGTCATCCAGGACAATATATCTCATTTGCATCTCTTCTTGGGAGCTAAAACCATCCATCCCTGGAGGAGGATGAAGGGTCCCTTTTGCCATGGAGTTTACAGAAAAGAGGCTGGGTTTCTTAAGCATACTGAAGCAGTGTCTCCCCCTGAGCAGCATGGCCTAGGAATCAGAAGGACTTGAATCCCCATTCCAACGCTGCTCCTTTTCTGCTGTGTGACCGTGGGCAAGCTACTTAACTTTTTTCTGCCTCAGTTACCTCATCTGTAAAATGAGGATTATTACGGTGAGCCCTTTGTAGGACTTGGGCTTGTCCAACCTGATTAACTTGTACCTACCCCAAGACTTAGCAAATACTTCGGAAGAAAAAGTATTTCCCCATAGGTTTTCACTTTGAGTCAAGCGATTTGGGAATGGAAGTTCATTCTGAGATTCAAACTCATTTACTTGGCAGTTGAAAAGATGGAGTAAGACTGTAAGCTCGTTGTGGGCAGGGGATGTATCAAGCAACTCTTGTATTGTACTCTCCCAAGCGCTTAGTACAGTCCTCTGCACACAGTCAGTGCTCATTTAATGCCATTGATGAACTAGGTCCTTGGCTATTGGACTCAATACCACAGCTCCTACTCTGTCGTGTCATGAGGGTTAATGCTACTTCAAGGGACTTAGTGTGCGTGATCCTTGGTTTGGCACAGGCAGTGATAGCCTCCCATCAATGGTATTTATTGAGCAGCTTACTGTGTGCAGAGCATTTCATTAAGATATAGGAACCAGATGGGTCAAACAGTCAATCAGTCATATTTGTTGAGTGCTTACTCTCTACAGGGCACTGTACTAAGCACTTGGTAGAGTACAGTATAGCAGAGTTGGCAGATTTGTTCCGTACCCACAATGAGTTTACAATCTAGGATCACCTTGCAGAAGAAAAGTGCATTATAATAGAAGGTGGCTGGGGAAGAGGCATTGCTTTGCCTATATTTTTTCAAATTAGACACTGTTAGCATGTGTTTCTTTTAAAGAAGTCATTAATTAGGCCAAGGAAAAGAGGCAGTATAGATCTGAAAATTTATTTTCCATTAAAGCAGGTAAGAAAATTGGACAGGCCTTAGGAAAATTACCTTTTTTTTCTAGCTGGGTTCATTTAAGCAAACAAATCTCAAAGATGGAAATGTGAGCATTAGAGCATCACCTGTATTTGTTATTCATATGTGTGAAAAGTAGGAATTATCAATACAGCAGTTGATAGTTTTAAAGTTGCAAGTGTCAAAGGACACTTAAATCACCTTGCAAGCTCCCATTAAATGGGAATACAATAGAAATCATGATGGAGTCCCGTGTTGAAAACGATGGACGAGTCTCATTCTTGGGACACTTTCTGGACTGAGAACCTGTGCAGAGAAGTGATCCAGTGGAAAAAGCAGGGGCCTACGAGTCAGAGGACCTGGGTTCTAATGCCTTGGGCAAGTCACTTCACTTCTCCAGGCTTTGGTTTCCTCATCTGTAAAATGGCAATTAAATGCTCATTTTCCTTCCCTCTTAGACTATGAGCCCCATGTTGGACAGAGTCTGAGTCTGACCTTATTATCTTGTATCTACCCCAGGGCTTAGAACAGTGCTTCGCACATAGTAAGTAGTTAACCAGTATCACAGTTATTAATGTGGTGACAGCAACTGGCATTCTCTCGTCACTGCCCACTGGGATACAGAGTACAAGGAGGTGGAAAGGGATGCAGCATATTGCAAAAGTGCCCACAGGAGTAGAAAAGCCTGTGCTTTATATGGATTCCAGTCCATACTTCAACTCTGCTGCCCAGATCATCTTGACAAAAATGTTCAGTCCATGTTTCCCCACTCCTCAAGAACCTCCAGTCATTGCCCATCCACCTCCATATCAAACACAAACTCCTTACCATCTGCTTTAAAGCCCTCAATCACCTGTCCCCTCTGACCTCACCTTGCTGCTCTCCTACTGCAATGCAGCCTACACACTTTGCTCCTCTAATGCTAACCTACTCACTGTACCTCGATCTCATTTATCTCACCACTGACCTCTTGCCCACATCCTGCCTCTGGCCTGGAATGCCCTCCCTCTTCATATTCATTTATTCATTCAATCGTGTTTATTGAGTGCTTACTGTGTGCAGTGCACTGAATTAAGCGCTTGGGAAGTACAAATAAGCAACATATAGAGACGGTCCCTATGCAACAATGGGCTCACAGTCTAGAAGGATGGACTCACAGTCTAGGAGGACATCATACCCGACAGACAATTACTCTCCTCTCCTTCAAAGCTTTATTAAATGCACATCTCCTCCAAGGGGCCTTCTCTGATGAAGCCCTCATTTCCTTTTCTCCCAGTCCCTTCTGAATTGTACTGATTTGCCCCCTTTCTCCCCACCCCTGCCGATCTTCAGCCTCACACCACTTAGGTACCTATCCATAATTTATATTAATCTCTGTCTCCCCCTCTAGACTGTAAACTTGCTGTGGAAAAGGAATATGCCTTATATTGTTAGATTGTACTCTCCCAAGTGCTTAGTACAGTGCTCTGCACACAGTAAGTACTCAATAAATATGATTGATTGACTGTTGGGCACATTAAAAACAATGTACAGACTTTTAACAGCAAGTTTTCTTTTACCTTTGTTAGAACACTGAGTTAGCTAAAACTTGAAAGAACACCTTTAACAACGAAATAGAGTGGGATGTAATCATTTCTCCTCAGTAATATTCATATCATCAATCATCGTCAGTGGTATTTATTGAGCACTATGTGCAGAGCACTGCACTAAGTGCTTGGGTGAGTACAACAGAGTTGGTATAAAAGTTCTTTGCCAACAACAGATGTACAGACCCTGTCCAACATGGGGCTCATAGTCTAAGAGGGAAGGAAAATGAGCATTTAATTGCCATTTTACAGATGAGGAAACAGATGAGGAAACCAAAGCCTGGAGAAGTGAAGTGACTTGCCCAAGGTATTAGAACCCAGGTCCTCTGACTCGTAGGCCCCTGCTTTTTCCACTGGGTCATTTCTCTGCACAGGTTCTCAGTCCAGAAAGTGTCCCAAGATGTGGCAGTTGTGACAACCCCACAGACATTAATATAAAAAAATCATTTATATAATATATAATGTTTTGATAAGTGCATAAGTGCTGTTGGGTTGAGATTGGGGCAACTATCAGATGCCCAAAGGTCACAGATTCAAGTGCAGATCCATCCTGTCTCTTGTTATTAATGACAATGGTGTGGTGCTTTGGCCCCTAAGGTTGGAATGTAGGAAAATAAAAATTAATCAATTGCATTTATTGAGCACTTACCATGTGCAGGGCACCGTACTAAGTGTTTGAGAGAGTACACTACAAAAGAATTGTTAGGCATGGGCCCTGCTGTCAACGAACTTACTGTTTAAAGGGGGAGAGACATTAATAAAAATAAATGAATTACAGGTATATGTATAAGTGCTGTGGTGCTGAGAGTGGGGTGATATAAAATGCTTAAAGGGTACAGCATCAAGGGCATAGGTGGAGCAGAAGGGAGAGGGAGTAGGGGAAAATCAGAGGGTTTAATCAGGAAAGGCCTCTTGGAGGAGATGTGACTCTAATATAGTTTCACATGTGGAGAGAGTGATGGTGTGTCAGATATGAAGAGGAAAGGAGTTCAAGGCCAGAAATAGGATGTGAATGAGGAATATTCCTTTTCCTTTCTTGGAACTATGTGGTTAAAAGTTTTTAAACACTTGCGCAGTTCACATTTGAACCCCAAACCTGATTATTAAGAGGATTGCTGACTTTTTTGGTTGGCTTGTTAACATTTTCAGACTCAGAGTTAGAGAATAATTAGAAGCAGTAACAAGATGGGAGGATCTTCAGTCCCAGTAAAGATGCCGCACATTTTTATTTTTTATAAATATTTTTTATAATAGAAATATAGGAAATAGAAATATTTCCTATCCATAACCCTTTTTCAGAGACAAAAATGGATTATAGGCACCGTATCTTAGTTTTGTAGTTTCTTGGAAAGACGAGTCTCTGTAGGTCATTCATGTTATGAGAAATGAATCTGGGGGATCCATTAGAGTCAGTATATTTTAAGAGTACTTTATTGAAAATGAACTGTTCTCTTGGTCCACAAAGGGCCTATGATCCTGACATGAATTTGAACTACAAATTAGGGCAATTACTGTGAGACTGTTTCCTTTGGCAAAGAAACAGGATTCATCAACTTGACCTCCTGACCTTTGACCGAATAAAATGATAAACCTGCCATTCTTTGATGAATCTAGTTAGTCTAACAAAGTCTGGCATGTCAACAAGCCCAAACTAGTTCCTCAAACCAGTCTTCAGTGGAACATTCAAATGATTACTCTATGCTGTCCCAAAGGTATTCATTACAGACAAAATTGTTCTTGTTGCCTCACATCCAGGCAGAGTTTCAATAGGAAATGAAAGGCTGCCTGGAAAAAATAGGCCACCTAATTAAGTTAAACTACTCTAGCATTTGGCTTGACATCTTCATTACTCAAAATTAAAAAGATGCTTCACTTGAGCACACAAGTTACTATTGTTTATGTTGTTTTCTCGCTAAATTGGCTCCTTACATGGGAGTTTGTATTTCAGAATCATCTCTCGTAATAGCTCACATAATTCTTGTAGTTTATAAAAATGTCTTTATAACGGGAAGAGATACCGATACTGAGCGTGATACACACAAAGAGGGTATGTTTGTGGGGGGGCCCTAGGTATTGAAATAATCACCGGCCTTCCTGCACATCTCCCCCTGTTTTGTGAAATCATCAGCAGCCATCCATTCATGGATTTTTTGCTTTACTTATGTGCCCCGGTTTTTATTATTTATCGGTTCAGTCCTCAATCACAATCTGCTCAGTACAGACGATCAGGTTTCTGCTCGTTACAAACGAGCACGTCTGCAAATAATTGAATTCTGAGCTAATTCGAGGAAGATCTGCAAATTTAAACAGAACTCCACTTGTCCAGCAGGGGAGGTGTACTCTACGGAAATCTAGTGAGGAGCTATTTTGAGAGCATTTTAAAATGTAAACATATGTAGGACTCCCCATGTACTGATTGCCTGTTCCTATTCAATGACACTAATGAGGCTGCTGACAGGTTAAATGTTGTGTATCATATACGTTTCCAAGCTGGGGAATTTGTGGTGGTAAGACTCATTTTTTATTTTCGAATATAAATGTTTGGCAGCTGATATCTGGGAGGTTTTTGTCCTGATAATCTAGTGGTAAGTTATTATTGTTTCTCTGGTTTGATGGGGAGGAAGTCTGTGAAAATGTTTGCGTAGTATTAGGGCATTGGTTATAAACCGAAGGAGCCTTCAGATTTCCGAACTCAGATTAAAGGCTTGCCCACTTGCAAGTGGATTTAGTGTCAGCCCCTGAAGCAGGATGTCATTTTGGCACTCCGGCCTCAGGTCAGACAGAATATCTCCGTGGATGACTGGATTTTGAGAGGTCAAGCTTCTGGAGTCTGTGACATCCTGTGCGGCGTCACTAGTGGATGGGGTTAAGGACGAGCCAAAGGATTGCTGCTTCCCATCCCCTTTTGGAAAGATCGAAAAAGTGCAACTTAATCCAACAGGCTCCCGGGCAAAAATAGGGAAGCAGCATGTCCTAATGGAAAGAACACGGACCTGGGAGAATCAGAGGACCTGGGTTCTAATTCTGGTCCCACCACTTGTCTGCTGTGTGGCCTTGGGCAAGTCACTTTAGTCCTCTGTGCCTCCGTTACCTCCTTTGTAAAATGGGGATTAAAAGTGTGAGCCCTACATGGGACAACCTGCTTACCTTGTATCTACCCCAGCACTTAGAACAGTGCTTGGCACATAGTAAGTGCTTAACAAATAATTATTATTACTGTTGTTATTATTAACTTTTCCATGCTTCAGTTACCTTATCTATAAAGTGGGAATTGACTGTGAGCCCTATGTGGGACAGGAACTGTGTCCAACCTGATTTGATGGAATCTTCCCCCGTGCTTAATACAGTGCCTGGCATGCAGTAAGTGCTTAACAAATACCATAGAAAGTATCTACCTGCAACCTAGGGTAGGGGAACTTTGCCCATCCCCATTGTTTTTACAATGTTTGAAAAGTATTATTTAGCTGGAACCATTTTGACTGTAAGGGTCATGTCATTGGGTTTCATAATTGAATAGATTGGGTAGGGAACAAAAATGAAACTTTATTTTTTACAGAATCACAGCCCAGCACTTCAAAACAAACTTTTCTTGCCTTTAGTGCAGCAAACCTGTCCAAATTTGTTTACAGAAGGGGGAAAAGCATGAAGCCCCTTGGAAATGGACAGGTAAAATAAGAAAAGTGATATCAGTTGTCTATTTCCAAGAGGCTTCATGAAGCCCATTACGAGCATTAGCACATTAATTTTCACAATAGCACAGTTAGAAAGGCAGACACCATTTCCTCCATTGAAAAATCCAGAATAACCAAGAGACCCATTTTGTCAAGCCAATCAGTCAGTCAATCAATAATATTTGAAGAAGCCTTCCCTGTTTATGCCCTCTTTTCCTCTACTGCTTCTCCCTTCTGTGTCACCTAGGAACTTGGATCTATACCCTTTTTGCCCTTGATATTCACCCCACCCTAATACCCAAACTTTTGTATATATCTGTAATTTATAATTATGTCTGTCTCTCCATCTAGACTGTAAGCTCATTAAAGGCATGGAGTGTGTCTTCCAACTCTGTTGCATTGTACTCTCTCAGGTGGTCAGTATAGTGCTTTGCACACAGTAAATGCTCAATACATACAATTGATTGATTACCTACTCTGTCACAGCACAGTTCTAAGCACTTGTGAGGTGGAGTAGAGAGGTGTCTCTAATCACTGCTGTGCCCTGCTCTCAACTGAGAATCACTGGCCAGAAAAGCGGCAGGGTAGGAACTCAAATAAGAACTGTGTGCGAAGAGGAGGTGGCCCTTTGTTTGATTTTATACCGGACAATCCGGTTTTCAGGTAACCTAGTCCATGCTCAGTATGGATAGAGCCACAGATAACTTGATATCCCAAATTTTTAGTTTGAAATTGTCTCCTTCCATCTCAGCTCCTGATCTTGCAAACTTGTTCATAGGGTCCTGGGAGAGGAACGCAAAGAATCTAGAGCAAGCAGGATAATCAGCCCAGCCTCGCCCCAGGAGAAACTTGTTTTAGGAGGCTTTGGATGGACTTTTGCAAAATGGCACATACCTCATGGTTACATTAAGCTGTGTGTCCCACATAACGCATGTGATGTCTGCATAGGAGAATTGGATTCAAGTGCCAACTCTGCCACTTTAATTCATTCATTCAGTTGTATTTATTGAGCACTTACTCTGTGCAAAGCACTGAACTTAGCACTTGGGAGAGCACAATATAACAATAAACAGACACCTTGGGCAAATTACTAAACCTCTTTTTGTCTCAGTTTCCTCATCTGTAAAATGGGGTTAAAGCTCCTATTCTCTCTCCGACTAAGAGCCTCTGGTGGGACAAGGACTGCTTTCGTTCTGATTATCATATTTCTTCCCCATCTCTTAGCACAGTGCCTGGTGCATAGTAAGTGATTACCATTATTAATAATGGTAATTGACATTATTATTATCATCATGTGTGGTCACCCTGCCTATAGAAAGACAGGATGAGAACCTCCTTATTCCTGTATAGAGCCCTGGGTAGGCGAGTCGGGGAGGAACAAATTCAAAAGTTCTGCCAATTCGTTGCTGTGTGACCTTGGGCTAGTCACTTAACTTCTCTGTGCCTCAGTTTCCACCAGTGTAAAATGGGGTTGAAATTCCTGTTCTCCCTCATACTTAGATTGTGAGCCCCATGCCGAACAGACACTGTGTCCAACCTAATTAACATGTACCTAACCCAGTGCTTAGAACAGTGTTTGACATATAGAAAGCTCTTAACAAATGCCATTAAAGAAAAACAGCATGCGTGTCCTCATCTTGTGCTCCTCGAGGCTGTCTCTGCTCCTCTCCCAAGCTGACTTTGGACCCAGTCCAGGGTCT
The DNA here is from genome assembly GCF_015852505.1 of Tachyglossus aculeatus. Classification (NCBI taxonomy): domain Eukaryota; kingdom Metazoa; phylum Chordata; class Mammalia; order Monotremata; family Tachyglossidae; genus Tachyglossus; species Tachyglossus aculeatus. The sequence goes on along the minus strand of NC_052090.1, from coordinate 18,408,835 downwards.
GAATGTTTTGTGCTTTGGTTGGAGGAGGGGGGAAGAGAGAGAGAGAGAGAGAGAGAAGGGGTGGGGGGGTCTGGCAGAGGGGCAGGGGACCATGGGGATGCAGGAGGCTCTGGCTCTGGGTCCATTTAAACTTTATTCAATTTGCTGGTTCAGTGGCTGTACTATTTACAATTTTTCATTGCGCAGACTACTAGATATATTTAATGTTTTTGAATAAAGAATCATTATGTTAAAAAAATGGGCCATCCAAACTTCATTTAAGGATCATTAATTTTCCTGCAGAAACAGATCAACCTGTGGAAACAAGTAGGCTGTGCTTCCACTTTCTTTTCCTTGATTCTGCCTTTTTTTTAAAAAAAAGGCATTTGTTAAGCACTTACTATGTGCCAGGCACTGTACTAAGCACTGGGGTAGATATAAGCTCGTTGGGGACAGTCCCTGTCCCATATGAGGCTCCCAGTCTTGGTCCCCATTTTACAGTTGAGGTAACTGAGGCCCAGAGAAGTGAAGTGCCCAAGGTCCCACTACAGCAGACAAGTGGCAGAGCCAGGATTAGGACCCCAGTCCTTCTGACTCACAGGCCTGGGCTCAGTCCACTAGGCCACGCTGCCCTCGACACGATAACAAAGAAGAAAAATGTGAGCATCCACTAGGAGATTTAAAAATCTGGTCCTCATGTCTACTGTAGGACAGGGAGGATCTGGAAAAACTGGAATTTCTCCAGGCCTATTTGCAGGGCCTGCGAAGTCAGCCCTGGGCTGTTTGCGTTCTTCAATTTTGGGGAAAGAACAATCCATTTCCCCCTTCTCCAGACCCCTCCACATGCCCCAGACCATCCCTCTCCTCTGCAGCAACATCACCCTCCCCGACAGTGTCCCTTCTGCCCGCCTCGGTGTCACTGAGAAGATTCAGCTTCCCATGCTCATACCAGGCACTGTTCTAAGCGCTGGGGTAGGTACAAGCTAATCATGTTGAACACAGCCCATGCCCCACATGGGGCTCACAGTCTTAATGCCCGTTTGACAGAGGAGGGAACTAAGGCTCAGAGAAGTGAAGCAACTTCCAGGACAGTGATCTTTCCACCATGTTATGCTGCTTCTTCCCCCATATTGTTCACACTTGTTCCTCCTCCTCCTCCTCCTCCTCCTCCTCCTCCTCCTCCTCCTCCTCCTCCTCCTCCTCCTCCTCCTCTCCATACCACTCATACAGACCCAACTCCCTCCCCTGGGCCCATCTCCCACCTCCTGGCTTCCAGGCTGGGTGCCTCTGTGTGTGTGTGTGTGTCTGTCTCCCCTTCCCCTCATCATCCACCAGGTCCTTGTCTGTCATCTCGGCCCAGGCAGCTTAAAACTCTTTTGACATTATGGCTGGATAGTTCATTTCCATCTAATAAGGGAGAGGATAGATAAAAACATGAGCCAAGAATAGAACAGTTTTCAAGCACATGTCTAAAAGAAAACTAATGAAACTGAGTAGTACCCTAAGTGTTTCCTTTCATTTAAAATCACATTCATTCAAGCTAATCTGTTTACTTCAAATTGAGTTCATTTAAATCCCTTAATGTATTTGGAGGTGTGGCATGCCAATGATCACAAAATAACACATGCAGTGCAGAAAGAAGGTTCTGTTGGGATATTGCCCTTTACCTCGGATGGAAAGAAAATGAATGACTGCTATGAAATAAAAGTTGTACTTACTACCATAATACATTTTGATAACCGTGGCTTGATAAATTAGTACATTGTGTGTTTTTAAATGAATATGATTTATTGCTATTGTCTTTCATGTGAAGAAAGACAAAAACATTGTTTGCAGGATCATTGGTTTGAGCACATCAATGGCCCTGTTGGACAATTCTGGCTGAGAGCTAAGATGATTTATGTAACAGACCGAAGGTTTCCACAGTCATACATTACAGTCTCCAGCTATCAAGTCTTGTTCACACAGAGACAAAAGAGACTGAGAAACACATAGTTCTGAAGGTCTCCTATAAGGAACGAAAGATAATGTTGATCCTGTTTAAAGTCCTGGGGAAAAAAACAGACTGACAAATACATTGTCATATCTTTGCATGGATATCTACCAGGCCAGTTTGTCGTTGGTTTTCTGATGGGTTCTACTGTTTTGTTTCATTGCCGATTCGTAACTATTTGAGTTTTGCAGCAGAGTTCAATAATAGAAGAGCAGACTGGCTAAAGCAGGTATCTTTAGAAATTGGCTTCTTTCCACAGTTCATATTCAGGAGACATGTTATGTTGAAAAATTAAGGCACACTCTACATGTCTAACAAGAGGGCCATTTATTCTATTCAAAATGAGGCTCTCAGATGAAAAACATATTTTACAATGTTATAACTAAAACCATACTTTATGAGTGCATATGTGATCGAACAGTAGAATCATCCATCACACTCATTTACATTTCCTAGAGGAATATGTCGTCTGAATTCTTCTGAAAAATGGACAAACTCTCGTCAAAGTTAGGTGGTTCTGTAAAGCAGTTAGTTCTTTTGCCACTTAATATGTTTTTCAGTTGTCATTCTATTTATTCCTTTCCCTGTTATGGTTTTTCCACTCCTTTTTTATTCATAAAATTGGATTAAATTCTGTTATTAAACTGTAGAGAAAAGTTCATTTGCAGATGGTTCCCTCATTAAGAACTTTAAGAGGGTTTCCATTAAACTTTCTATAGAAATTTGTGTAAATTGGGTAACGTGACCAAGCTAATCTTTTTCAAAGAAATTTGCTAGCCACAGAGATAAGTATATTATTTGAACATACAGATAAGACAAGTATTAGGGAGTAGGAGGCAGAGAAGGAGCCTGCGAAAAAGACTGGGAGGGAGTTGCCAGAGAGATAGGAGGAGAACCAGAAAAGGACAGGGTCAGTGAAGCTGAGGTTGGATAATGTTTCCAGGAGAGGGGAATGGACCACAGTGTTGAAGGCAGCCAAGAGGTTGAGGAGGATTAGGAAGGAGTGGAAACCATTGAATCAGACAAGAAGGAGGTCATTGGTGACTTCAGAGTTGGACAACTCTGTTGAGGAAGCGGGGTGGAAGTTAGATTGCAGAGGGCTGAGGAGATAGTTGGAGGGAAGTAGAAGTGAGTATGGACAACTCACTCAAAGTGTTTGGAGGCGATATATCTTATTCCCATTTTACAGATGAAGAAACTGAGACCCAGAGAATTTTAATAACAATAATTATGGCATTTTTAAAGTACTTAAAATGTGCCAGCTATTAGGCGTAGATACAGTATAAGCAGATTGTACCTACCTGGGGTTTACAGTCTTGAAAGAAGAGCATGGGCTTGGTAGTCAGAAGTTCCAGTTTATAATTCCAGCTCCATTACTTGTCTGCTGGGTGGTATTGGGCAAAACATTTAACTTCTCTGTGCCTCAATTACCTCATCTGTAAAATAGGGATTTAGACTGTGAGCCCTCTGTGGGGCAGGGACCATGTCCAATCCACTTATCTTGTATTGGCTCCAGCACTTTCCAGTGCCTGGCACATAGTAAGCACACTTAAATACCACAATTATTATTATTATTACTGGGAGGGAGAACAAGTATTTAATCCTAATTTTTACAAATGAGGAAACTGAAGCACAGACCAGTTAAGGGACTTGCCCAAGATCACCCAGCAGGCAAATTTTATCCTCATTTTTACAGATGAGGAAACTGAGGCACAGACCAGTTAAGGGACTTGCCCAAGATCACCCAGCAGGCAAATGGCAGAGACAGCATTAGAGCTCGGGTCTCCAGTCTCCCCATCCTGTGCTGTACCCCCTCAGTAGTGTTATCATTCTAATGAAATGGGCTCTGTGGAGACATTCATTCATTCATTCAATCAATCATAATTATTGAGTGCTTACTGTCTGCAAAGCACTGTACAGAGCGCTTGGGAGAGGACAGTATAACAGGAAACATACATCCCCAGAAAAAAACAAGCAAGACATCTTTAAAGTTACATTCCAAACTGCTAAATTGCTAACATCTTTAGCACACAGCTTCCCTATTTTAGGGAGGTATTGTTTAAGAATTAGTCATAAAGAGATCCACAATAGAACTGGCTTCACATTGTATTCACTTGGGAAAATATTTAGATATTTGTACACTACAGTGATATGATCACTGGCCCTATTATGTTGTCCCAGTTATACCTAAATAAGGATCGAGCTTGGAGCCATTTCATGACTTAATACAATGAGCAGGAGCTACCCAGTAATCCCTTACCACCGGGTTTCACAATCTATACAACTGCCCATTTCTGGTTAGTTGTGGAATCCGAGGTTCTGGTGTGTAATTACATGGGTTAAATGAAGTTAATGTGTAATTACATGAAAATAACCATGTAGCTTTAGTTAAATTGCAGTGCAATTGTTATCGCTGAATCAAAAGTGATACCAATTAAACCTCCCTCCGAAATGGAGCAAATTAAAATCTAACTACTGGGAAAACTCTATTATAGAAAAGCACGGTGTGGTGTACATCGGACACCGTGGTGTATTTTCACAGGCAAAAGTCTCATTTGTTCAATCCAAAAGAACGCCTTTCCCCTTTGTCGTTGAAATGCTTCTGTTTCTCTAAGGAAAGGGCTAAAACTGCCATCAGAAAGCACTCAAAGGTACAGCTTCCTCTATGCCTTCAGCCCACAAAACCCAAATATTAGTTTGTTCACCTGTCTTACCTACCAGGAAGAGAAGAGAGCATAGTGTGATTGATAGAGCACCAGCCTGGGAGTCATTTCTAGCTCCTCCATTTGTCTGCTCTGTGACCTTGGGCAAGTTACTTAACTTCTCTGTGCCTGTTACCTCACCTGCAAAATGGAGATCGAAACTGTGAGCCCCACGTGGGACAGGGACAGTGTTCCAACCTAATTTGTATTCACCCCAGCGAATGTACAGTGCAGTACAGTGCCTGACATATAGAAAGAGCAAAACAAATGCCATTATTTTTATAATTTACAAGAGATTTCTGGGAGTTCATTTTTTTCTCTAGACTAATGATCTTTCTCTAGAAATTCACAGCTGCATCTGAATGTCCCTCCCGGGAGTGTTCAATCAGCCATCAAACCACTTCTCATATCAAACCTCTGAAACAGCCATGCAAATTAGCCCATGCCTAGAGGCCTAAACTCAGAGCTGGGCCTGGAGCCAACCAGGAAGCTAAGAAGTAGGAGCTTTCATAAACACTGCAGTGGTGGATCTCAACTCTAATTGCAGGTGGTGGTTGATGTTAGGTGTACACTCTCATCCCTAGCAGCGTGGCTTAGTGGATAGAGAGTGAAGTGACTTGCCCAACATCACACAGCTGACAAGTGGCGGAGCTGGGATTAGAACCCACAACCTCTGACTCCCAAGCCCGTAGTCTTTCCACTAAGCCACACTGCTTCTCTGTGGCGTTGAATGCAAGGTTGGTTCATTACTAATAATAATGGTATTTGTTAGTATAGTGCCAGACACTATACTAAGCACGGGAGCGGATTCAAAAAAATCTAGTTGGACACAGTCCCTGCCCCATGTGGGACTAACTGATAGTTTTGATCCCCATTTCACAGATGAGGTCCAAGGTCACACAACAAGCAAGTGGCATAGCAGGCCTGTCCTTGCCTGAACAGCCAGTGCTGGGTTATTGGGTATTCTGTGATGGCTGGATTGCTCAGTGAATCGTACCTTTTAGCAGGAACTCAAGAATTTCAAAATATTTAGCAAATTAAACTTTTAGACGTACCATCTGAAAAAACTGCCTCACAGCCTTCAAATGCAGTAGATGCATGGAGTTCAATGCCCTGGATGCTGGCAAGGACCTTCTAACTACTTCTTTTGGGTTTCATTCTTTTCCATTTTAAATAACAATTTCACTCTTGGACTATCTCAGCATGCCATGGTATAAGTGATAATAATGGTATTCCCTAAGCTCCAAACTTTTTTGTTAATGATATTTATTCCGTGTCAAAAGCATTATATGCTGGAGGGAGTACAAGTTACTCAGATCAGACACAGCCCCCATCCTCATGGGGCTCACAGTCTAAGAAGTTGAGAAAGCATGTATCAAATCCCCAGTCTACAGATCAGGAAACTGAAGCCAATAAAGGCGATTCTTCCCCAAGTCGTTCAGTTTGTGAGTGGCAGAATCAGGTTTACAGCCAGGGTCTCTTGACTCGTCCCAAGCTCTTACCAGTAGATTGTGCCCTTATAGTAACATCCTGAACTCTTAAAGTGTCCCTCAAGTTTAATAAAGGGATTATCAGGACCAAAGTGATTTCTTCTTGCTTTATGAACACTAATTAGCATGTTAAACACTGATAAAGCTTTCTGCAGTGGCTAGAAACTGGTCCTACCTTAAGTATCTTCTTCCTTTTGCAGGCTCTCCTCCCTACCCTTTACCTAATGACCGTTTTCCTCTTCAAACAACTGCCCTTGAGCCTCCTGCTTTTTTCCTCCTCTCCTTTGACCAGTCCTTTAGTGGAGAAGCACATAAGTGTTAATGATCCCTCTGGTCTCCTAATATCAAATTGAAGCAATTACCATAAAAAATAATTGAGATGAACTCCAAGAATTGCAGTACAAACGAAAGCCACTATATTTAAAAAAAAAAAACCCTCTGTATAACTATTCAAGACCAGTGTATTAGTAGGCTGAAATCAAGGAATGGGACTATATTTAAATTTGGAGATCCATTTTCAGGCATAAAGTCAGCTTTAAGAGTCATTTTTTTTCGAAGATCATTCTTTGAGTAAGGGAACCTAGCAGCGTGTCTAAGTTGCTTGTCTATTAATTTTGTTTTTCTTTTGTGGCAAGGTGAGTACATGGTTTTTCAAGACCCAAAAGCAATTGCCCCAGAACTTGTAGAATTCATTTGAGTCAACCCATGATCTGCGCAGTAGGGAGTTCTGTGAAGCATGTTTGATCAAACATTAATTTTATAAATTGCATTCCTTCCCCTCAATTGCCATGAAAAAGGTATTCAGCTAGACTAAGACTGGAAAATTTTAATGGGACCCTTGAAATCTGTTTGAGTTCAGCTTCTTGGAAAAAAAAAATGTGTTAATGGAGGCTGTGCACATACCAGAGGTGGTTATGCCTTTGAGGCGATTTTCTTCCATACATAATGGTGAAACTGCAGTGTGGGATAATCTGGGTGGGTTTGAAATGTTCCCTTTGCTAAATTGGTATTACCTCCTGCAGTAATGTATTAGGGAGTTATACGTGTGTGGTGATTTGCAACAATATCATTATTTCTTTTTGCAGTCTTACCCTGGCCCAAGTCTGGAAAGTGAAGACTTTAACATTCCTCCGATTACACCCCCTTCGCTCCCTGATCACTCACTGGTGCACTTGAATGAGGTCGAGTCCAGTTACCACTCTCTGTGTCATCCGATGAATCATAGCAGTCTGCTTCCATTTCATCCCCAAAACATGGACCTACCAGAAATCACAGTATCCAACATGCTGGGCCAGGATGGAACGCTGCTTTCAAACTCCCTCTCAGTGGTAAGAATTTTATCCATTTGGGCAGGAGTTGGGGGAGGAGGGGGAGGGAAGGAATGGGAGGACTGGTTTAATAAGAAAGATTAAACGATCAGAGTGCAGGACGATAAATACTTGCATCTGCTTAAATGTTAGCCAAATGTTCTGCATTTCTGTTCTTGATACTGAGAATTGCTAAAGTGATTTTCCATTGGATTTTTATAAAGGCAGAATTGTGCCCAATTAACTATTTATTTTAACTGCCCACATAAAGATCAACTGTGGCAAATAACGGGCAAACAATGAGTTTATTGTCACATGGAAACATCCAGTTCGATTAGCCTTTCCTCAAGTGCTCACAGTTCTCTTTGTTTGCGTCTGGGCTACGAAAATGGCATGTCAACTTGGACAGTAGCAGAATTTGATCCCATATTTTCAGCCCAAGCAAACAAATGTGAATGCAGGTTCTTCAGCAATCCCTGTGTGTGAAAAGATCTTTCAATGGGTTTCACCAAACTATGAAAAAGCCTGGTTCCGAGATGGTAAAAGATTTGCAGAAAAGTTTTCCTAACGTTTGAGAAACTCCTGTAGTATTCACCCTCCCTCCCTGCTCCCTCCCTCCCCCACCCCATCATGGGCCAAGGCATTTGTGTGATCTGAAGCTTGGTAGAGTTGCCAGCTTTTTTTTTTTTCAAAACCCTAGTAGCTGCTTAGTGAAAAGGCCCCACTCAGGTGACTATGCACAAGAACTGTTTTCCTGACTTTTTTTGGAGGGACAGTTCCAGTCCTGCAATTATAGTAGTAGTCATGGTGATATTTTTGGTTAAGTGCTTACTGTATGCAAAGCACTATAAAAGTTCCAGGAATGAGGTACATGAATGGGGTATAGACAGAGACACTTTCACTTTCAAATCCATTGTCAACACCTGTGCTGTTGCTGCTGTGAAGGGCCAGGATATACTGACCCTGTACCAAAAAAGAGACCTCATTTGGAAGGAATATCTGCCTATATAATATACACATACCTATGTATGTATATATATATATATATCTGCCTATACACACACCCACACACACACGTTTCTATTCAAACCAAAATAGTTAAACCACAATATTCCCCTCATTATCAGTGAGTGAAGGCACCCCCAAATCTGAAAATAAAACTAATAAAAAAACCAGGAATAATTCAGCATTACCTCTACTGTTGGAAAGAGAATTCATTTACTTTAGTCCTCCTTTCTCAGTAGATTACTTTTTGGAAATGCTCTTGTAAGCCACTGATATTTGACATGGAATTCTTGCAAAAAACTGTACGAGTGATGGGAAGGGTGACAGTAAAATGGTCAAGACACAGGGGGTTTAGAGGGCAACAGATTCTTCTGATCAGAAGTGAAAGAGCTAGTAAGGCAGGAGGAAGGGCATGTTAATGGAAGAATTCCAAACAAAAACATTTGCACTGAAAATTTTTCAAAGTGGGGAACTTATTTAGACTTTAGGATTGGTTTAACCCGAGAGCAGTATGTGGTCAGTATATTTCAATCCCAGATGCACGTTCATTTGGAAGAAATTAGTTGCAAAGAATTCTTGTCTAGTGATTTCCTCTAATGATATTTCCTTAAATCTGATACTGCCGGGGATCTCTCTGTAAAAAGCAAAAAGAACAAGAGAACCCTGCATCTGCCCATGTTTATACGTGTACATTCATCCGTGTGTTTCTTCAAAAAATAAATAAATGATTCCAGGTGTTTGTGGAGGAAATGAGTTACAGTTTCATCCATCAATACCAATGGTTTTCTGAACAAGCTGAGAAAGAAAGAAATGGCTGTACACCAAGAATGAGTGTGTTTTCTTTGTCAGTTACACCAAAAGGAAAAGAGTATGGATCAGACTGAAAAGCAGTGATAATTTCTACCCCTACGGTGTCTGAATCTTCTTAGCGAGTAGGGCATTTGGTTCTACATACCTACCTAGATCCTGATGGGACTGTGACTCTATTTTATTTGGGTTAGAGATCATTTGTCATCCTAACATCCAGGTCTATCTAGGGATGATTCCCTGAAAGATGTGTATCGAGCCCAGAGTTGTGAAATATCCTTACTCTAAGGGATCATCCCCTCAGTCTTCCATGGAGCCAGCCCCTTTCCCCCACTCCCGGTCTTTTGAGGATCGAACCGCTCTGGGAGCCCAGTAACTCAGACCCAATCCCTTCCCTCTTCTTTCAGCAAAGGTATTTGTCCTCCTAAATTTATGTTGGACTTCATTACCCAAGATTAATGGGCTATAAGCGATGTTTAAGCATACTGCTTGGGAAGTGATGATAGATGAGAGCTGACTTGCTAGGACTTACATGAGTAGTTTTTCCAGTTAAATAAAACGTTTGGAATTTTTCGATGGGTATTTTCACAAGCAGGTTGAGAACTAGTGAGCTATACAGAAAAGCATCTTGTGATTCTCAAGTTCCTGCAAGCAAGTCAGTGTCAGTAGCCGATGAGACTTGTTAAACGGCCCCTCCCACCATCCCCAGGGTGAAGGACACTGGGGTAGGCACAAGTTCACCATTCCAATAGGGAATTGTCAATGGGTAGAATTCTGGAGCACTTTAACCAGTTAAAAAAGCCACAGAGAATATATGTAAATAATTTTAAATACTGGTATGTATTAGGGCCCTAAAATGCTAAGTAATGCTGTGCTAGCTAAGACGTAAGCAGATTTGACAAGGCGTGTATATGATGTCAGGCTCACAATCAAAAGAAGGTCAACAGTAAGAGTGGTAATAGGGGAAAACAAAATAACAGTGAATTACAAAATCACCATTCCACTGTAACAATGTAAATAAAGTAGCTAAACACAGTTTTCGAAGAGAGGAGTGCTCATGCTTTTTTTAATGTTTTTTAGTAAGCGCTCACTCGGTACCAGACAGTGTAGTAAACGCAGGAGTCGATGCAAGATAATCGGGTTGGGCACATACATAGGGCTTGCAGTCTTAATCCACATTTTACAGATAAGGGAACAAAGGTAGAGATAAGTTAAATTACTTGCCCAGGGTCACACAGCAGACAAGTGGTGGAGCCGATTAGAACCCAGGTCCTTCTGACTCTCAGACCCGTGCTCTTTCCACTAGTCCACGCTGATTCTCCACTAGGCCAGCTGCACTCATTTAATTGAATTTATTGAGCACTAACTATGTGCAGAGCACTGTACTAAGCGCTTGGAAGAATACAATATCCTCAGGGCTCCGAACGTGGTCTTTGTTTCCAAATGTTGGTGGTCTCCCTGCTGTCCCAGCAGCCTTGGGAGGGAGCAAGGAGGCTGGGTTTCCATCGGGCTCCCTATGGCCTTCTGACGCCCAGGCCCAGGCCCATGTCCTGTAAGTCCTTAATAATAATAATAATGATGATGATGGTATTTGTTAAGCACTTACTATGTGCGAAGCACTGTTCTAATCCCCATTAGTTTTTAATCCCCATTTTTCAGATGAGGTAACTGAGGCACAGAGAAGTTAAATGACTTGCCCAAACTCACACAGCTGACAGTTGGCGGAGCCTGGATTTGAACCCATGACTTAAGGGCAGGGATCATATCTACTGATTTTATTCTCCTCTTTCCAGTGCTTTGCATAGGGCTCAGCAGATGGTAAGAGCTCAATAAATGCTATTGATTGGTTACTGAACTCGTACTGTGGGCTGGGCTCTGTACTAAGCACTTGAAAGAGTACAGTAGAGTAAGTGGATAGGATCCCTGCCATCAAATGATTTACAATCTAGCTGGGAAGACAGACACAAAAATAATTTACAGATAGGAGGAAGAAGGAAAGGGGAATATGCACACACTCTAAAATGGCTCCCCATCAGGGAATGAACCCCAAAGGCCTAACTGGCTTTATTTTAGGGCTCTGTTGGAATCAGGAGTGGTGGGTATTAGGTTATGTAATGTCCACAGACAGAAGGCCATAAATCATATAGAGTATAGAAAAGAGCTTGGAAATATTATGTTAATTGTCTAATAGGAACTCAGGAGAACTTGTTTTCTAAATGAGCTTTGAGATGACCATCCCCATAAAACAAAGTTTACCAGTGGTCTCAGCAATTTACTAATCTCCACTCTAACAACAACAAAATCTCATCTACAACACCCAACCATGATTTCTCTTCAATTTCATCATAAAGAGATTTCCTGATATGAAGGCAGGGATGTTGAATTATTGAAAATGAGGGCAAGAGGAGTAACTCAATTTGAGGATTTGCAAACAGCAGCATATATACCAGGGGGCCTTACCCTCCCTGAATGGAAGCCTTGGGCTTTCTGTGGGTTGAAAAGTGTTGAGTCTTCAGCATAACCTCTTCCTGGAGCCCAGCTCCCTCCCATTTAGAGCTGAGGACCACTTGAATGATCTCCTGGGAGAGGAGTAGTCAACCTCCCTCCCCCAAAAAATTTCCTCCAAAGGAAGGAGGCACATGTGGGAAACATGTTGTGTGCTGTGCTTCCTTTTCCTCTGCTGGGGTTGATTGGAGGTGCCAACATGAGCCTCAGCCCAACTCAAGGAGTCTCAGAGTATTTTCTTCTGTATTTTTCACTATTGCACATTGGGAATCCCCATTCTGAAAATACATGACGGTGTTGGACAGTGGGGATTTCCCACAGAAGTTCAGGATGCATTGTAATTGGGTTGGGAGTTTCTACATTGCAGCATTTACCCTCCTTTCAGTAATCACTTAGCACTTTCCCTGCTCAGAAGTAGGCTGTCATTCCTTGCCTCAGTTATCATCGTGCTTCTTGTGCTACCAAACCCATTAGGTTGTAATCAGATCACGGTACTTTAGAGTAAGGTAATTAAGAGTTCAGAGAACTGCATTTTCTACACCATTGTCTGAGGTTTTTTCTTAATGTCTCCTGTGTGACCTAAGCCAAGTCACTTCACTTCTCTGGTCCCTATCTGTAAAATTGGGATTGAGACTGTGAGCCCCACCTGGGACAGTGACTGTGTCCAATCCAATTTGCTTGTATCCACCCCAGTGCTTAACTATGCCTGGCACACAGTACATGCTCAACAAATACCATATTAATAATGATAAAATGATCATTATTAATAAAATGATCCTGTTGCACCTTGTTTTTAGAAGATGAATAGTTAGGGTAGAATTTCAAAAAGCATTTAGAGGTTAGGTAAGGCAGATTAATGAAAGTTTGGCATCAGTTCGTTTGGGAAAACTTTTCAAGACTTAGAATTCTTGTTGACCTTCACTGATTAGTGGAGTTGGTTTCTGTTTGAAATAGTGGTAAGTGCTGAAAATATGGAGTGAATGAAATGTTGTGCATTCAGGCGCTTTCTGACTGACAACAAATAGGCCTTCATGCCTTCTGGGAACCACACACAGATGGAGTTTGACAAACTTAATTTTTTTATGGTATTTGTTAAGCCCTTACTATGTGCCAAGCACTGTATTAAGCACAGGGACAGGTGCAAGCTAGTCGGGTTGGATACAGTCCATGTCCCGCAAGGGGCTCACAGTCTTAATCTCCATTTTACAGATGAGAGAATTGAGACACAGAGAAGTTAAACAGTTTGCCCAAGATCACACAGCAGACAAGAGGCAGATCAGAATTAGAACCCAGGTCCTACTGACTGCCAGGCCCATACTCTTCCCACTAGGCCATGCTACTTCTTAAATGGGAGCCCTACAGAGAAGCAGCATGACTTAGTGGAAAGAGCACAGGCTTGGGAGTCAGAGGTCATGGGTTCTACTCCCAGCTCCGCCACTTGTCAGCTGAGTGACTTTGGGCAAGTCACTCAACTTCTTTGTGCCTCAGTTCTCTCACCTCTAAAATGGGGATTAAGACTGTAAGCCCCTCCTGGTACAACCTGATAACCTTGTGTGTCCCCCAGCTCTTAGAACAGTGCTTGGCACATAGTAAGTGTGTAACAAATACCCTCATCATCATTATTATTATTACTGTTATTATTACAGAGCTCTAGAGGTGTCCAAACTTCTCTATGGCTGAGGGCCCTGGCCCTACTGTAGAAAGCACTTCTGGCTCCTGAACTGTAAGGCATTTATAGCACCAAAAGGCAAGACAGGATCCCAGATAATGAAGGGCTATAATGCTATCTCACCTACCCTGAGGCAGTGCTCCTGGTAGCCCAGCTTTTCTGGGATCCAATGGGCAAGAGCAGGATTCCCCAAGCAGCCAGTGGTTAACAAGCTGACATGGACATCCACGGTCAGGTGCAGAGGGAACAGAGGTTCGGAAGACACGGTGAAACACCATCTTGAATTTAGTGGTTGGAAGTGTTGGGAAACAGCTGCAGTCAGGCTCACCAGCCTGCAGTGCATCAGGAAGATAAATCAATCATTCCGTAGTATTTCTGGGAAGGTCACTGTACTACGCTCTTGGGAGATTATAATAGAGTCAGTTGTCTAGATCCCGGCCCTCCATCTTCATGGAGGCAATTTGAAAACAGCACCAAACACTGCAATTGACAAACACATCAGCCCAGCTAAAACCGACAGTTCTTTGCACAGAACACGTGACACAAAATTGGTCATGTATAAGTCTTTCTAGCCTCTCTGCATGCTTGGCTACGATCTCACTCTCCACAACTCATCCAATACTAAGGGTAGCAATATACTGAAATGTTTAAATAGGGTAACTTTAAGGCACTTTTACAAACTCTAACTAGAAAGAAAATACCAAATTCCTACTTCTTGTGTGAAATAATTGGGAGAAAAAAATGGGTTTCATCCCTGTTAGTTGTTCATGGTTTACAAGAAGGTCTTTGACTATCGAAACTGGATTCTCATCATTCCTCGCTGATTGTTTTTGTCCTGTTGCACTCATCAGTGAGCTAAATCAAGGCTGGTCGCGGGAGACAAGCAAACTCGTCTAAAGTCACCCGAGCCCTGTGCGGGGGACAGTTCTATGTGGGAGGGGGATGGGGGACGGGAAATGGCAGGTTCTTTGTGCATCCCACAGAAGCCCTTTCATCCAAAGCCAAACCTCACCGAATTTTAGAATGCTCTCAGAAAAAGGATTCATTCTGAAACTGAGCTTTTCTGGAGGTTGAGGTTTCTAATGGTGTGGTATAGAAAATTTACAATGAAATACCTAACAAAAGAGAAAATTGGAATCTTCAAACCGAAAGCTTCAAATTTCAATTCTGGAAGTTTAAAAATGGGAAATGATACTAAAAGGCGGTCACATTGGTGGAGTTATTTCTGCAGTGCTCCATTTTTCCTGTCAGTGAAAGCAAACATAACATATATGCACCAGTCGATGATCCTTCATTTTTTTTTTTTTTTGGTCTACAGTTATGGCAGACTTTGACTTGAAAGGCCGTTGTACAAATGCTTTGACAGCCATCACATCAGTAGGTACTGGAGAGGACATACGAAACTGAAACAAAAGTGTTTCTTTGGGTCTATAGGGAGTACAGTACCTCAGTGAGTTCAGATGGATTAGAGCAGCATGAATTTCTAATACGTTGCCATTATGGAAAAGACCACTGGCATATTGAATAATGCAGCTTTCAAAGCAGAGCAGAAAATGTGATTACAGACAATTTGATTGCTGTTTTTAAAATAAATATTTTCAAAATCACGAGGTATTTTATTTCACGTAATGCATAAAACATGTAACAGTGGACTAGAGCTAAAAGATCTTTTAGGACACTAAACAGTAGATGATGTCAGCTCCATTTAGATATGGAATAATAGAAGCATTAGTTTAAAATGAAATGGATGTCACAGTGGCTTGTTTCCTTATTAAAAAAAGCAATATAAAGAAATGATTTTGCCCACTTTGACAGAAGAATAAAGGCAGTGAATAATTATTTAGCATTATGCCACAATTCATCAAATCCTTTGCAATTATAGTCTGTTTTTTCCACAAATTATCCTGTTCGAATATGGCTGCTTGAGAGAAATTTATGAAACATCTCTAATGGAGTAAAGAATGGACCCATCCTTTTAGCCTTATTTTTTATATCGTATGAAATGTAACTTTATTTTTATATTTTCAGGAATTGGCACCAGAGCATGTTTGTAGTGCTTAGATGCTTTTAAGATGGAAGTGACTTAGTCAAAGAGTTTGGGAGCATAGCTAAGCATGTCCTCCACCCCCCTTGCAGCTTGCTTAATCAGCCAGAAGTATTTATTTATTAAGTACCTACTTTTTTATGGTATTTGTTAAGTGTTTACCATGTTCCAGGCACAATAATAATAATAATGGTATTTGTTAAATGCTTACTTTGTGCCAAGTACTGTTCTAAGTGCTGAGGTAGATACAAGGTAATCAGGTTGTCCCACATGAGGCTCACAGTCTTAATCTCCATTTTACAGATGAGGTAACTGAGGCACAGAGAAGTTAAGTGATTTGCCCAAAGTCACACAGCTGACAAGTGGCTGAGGTGGGATTCCAAAGCACAACCTATGACTCCCAAGCCCATGCTCTTTCCACTGAGCCACACTGCTTCTCTATACCGTATGCTGGGGTTGAAACAACGTATTCAACCTAGACACAGTCCATGACCCACATGGGCTCACAATCCTAATCCCCATTTTACAGATGAGATGACTGAAGCACAGAGAAGTTAAGTGACTTGCCCAAGGTCACACAGCAGACAGGGGGCTGAGGCAGAATTAGAACCCACGTCCTCTGACTCCCGGGCCCGTGCACTTTCCACTAGATCACACTGTTCTCTGGAATGAAAATTAGGTAAAGAATTGGGTTGTGTAAGATATGTTCGTAAGTGTAACAGGCAGTTGGGAGTTCACCTGTGCCTAGGTGATGAAGTGCTGAAGTTAGGAGGATTTAACCTGGAGAGCAAGGAGGTAAATAAGAGAAGGTCTCATTCATTTATTCACTTATTCAGTCGAACTTATTGAGTGCTTACTGTGTGCAAAGCATTGTACTAAGCACCTGGGAGAGTACAGTATAACAATAAGCAGATACATTTCCTGCCCACAATGACCTAGGCCATGCTGCTTGGAGGTTTTGGAGGAGATGACAAAGCTATCCAGAGGGAGAGGAGATACATGAATAAACACAGAGATAAACACAGGAGTGTTGAAGTGGCGGATGAGAGTATGGGATGTTTTAGGATGGCTTTGCAAAAGGCGAGGAGTGAGGTTGGTTGAGCTGAAGGCAGAAGTCTAGAGTCTGACTCCAGATCTTCACGCACTCTGCAAATTTCTCACTATGATCAAGTTCATTCAAGACTTAAGTCTAGATCTGGTTTAGGATATAAGTAATAGGCAGTTGGCAGCCTGTTCCATTTAAAATGAATATCTGCCATATGTTTCACTGAATCTGACTTTTAGATGAATACTTTTCAGTCAGCGGAGAAAAATTTTCAACATCTTGCTGCATGAGGAAAATTGGCCTTTCCTACCAGCTAACTGCAGAGCATTCCAAACAAAGAATATGTTCCTCATATCTACCATCCTGGTATAAATCTGGCTGAGATACGAGGTGCCTCATGTTGTTTTGTCATAAGTTTGAAGAGTACTGTGCTGTACTAGACTTCAAGCTTCTCCACTAGATTGTCAGCTTCTTGAGAACAGGGACTGTGTCTACCAACTCTGTGGTATTGTACTCTATTAAGCTGTTTGAACAGTTCTCTGGACACTGTACATATTCATGTTTATACCATTGATTGATTTATTGATTACTAGGATTGGGATTTCCATGGGGGATTGAAGTGTGAACAAAATGCTGACTCATAAAAGCCATTTCCATCTGAAGTCATTGAAGTGATAGTTTAGAGCTTAGAACAGATTAGAGTGTTAAATCATGTCAAGATGTGGCTTTCTCAATTATTCAGTGCCCTCTCCTATGCCAGGTTGGCTGGTTCGTTTATGTTAAAATGTGCCCACCATCTCTGGCTTGTCAGGTTGGAGCGCAATCTAGACCCACAGAGGCAAGCAAGGTCCTACTTTTCTTTTCAGTCAGTCAGGTGATCAATCGATCAATCCTCGGATCTGTTTTTTATTCTACCATCTCACCAGCAGAAACGCGTCATAGTTGAGAAAAAATAATATGGTGGTGTGGGGGGATGTAATTGTCAATGATTTTGTTTACCTTGGATGCCAACTTGGATTTCAAGTGCAAGGGTTAAAGGGGGCATGGATTTTAGAGGGAATAAGGACCTGGAGGGGACATAACTTCAAAGACCTTTTCACCCTAATAAAAATAATAGTTGTAGTATTTGTTAAATGCTTACTATGTGCTAAGCACTGGTATAAGTGCAGGATATTCAGGTCAGACACAATCCTGCTTCGAGGTTCCCAGTCTAAGGGGGAAGGGAGAACAGGTGGTGTCTCCATTGTTCAGATAAGGAAACTGAGGCATAAAGAAGTTAAGTGACTTGTCCAGGTCACGCAGCAGGCGTCACATGGCAGGCAAGTGGCCGAGCTGGGATTAGAACCCAGCTCTCTTGACTCCCAGCCCGTCACTCTATCCATTAGGATGCATTGGAAATGCTCAGGTCTTGTCAGAGACTTGGAATGGGCAAAACAGGGAGTCCAGTTCCCTTAGTTATAGCATGGTTACCCCATGGAGTGGATGCCTATGACTACGTGGTATTTATCAGGAAGTATTAGATTTGAGGGGTGTTCTCATACAATCATTTTTTTCCCTTCATCTAACCACTGTACATGATATTTTGGCAGATGTCAGCTTTAAAATGGGAAGATTATCCTTTCTCTGAAATCATTAAGCTAAACAGATTCCAAAGGAAAAAAACAAAAGTAATAGTTAAAGGCAAAATGAATAAATCCCATTTTACTGTTAGTTGAAACTTGATTTCTGTGAGGATGTTGAAGAAAACGTGTATGAACAGATTTGTCTTTGAACTTCAGGATTTGAGGAGTTTTTGATTCCCTTCATCCAAATTACTCAGCACACTAAATGAAAACTAATGGTATAGCTTTATGAAAAACAGGCCTCCTTTCTTCTATTGTCTGGTCACATTCTGTTCTGAACAGCTGACTTGAAATACTGTCCAAAATCAGGTGCTGTCTTAAAGTGCTTTGCAAATTTTGTATTTTTGCATAGCGAAGTAGTAAAGAAACTCAGTTTGCATTGTGTCCATTTTCAAAATAAGAAAGGCAAATATTTTCTATAACTCATGTTTAAGATGTCTAAAGGGCAGTATACGCATGCATACATAAATGTAATGGCACTTAAATGGGTTATAGGTGTAGAGGCCTCATAGTGTATGTAAATACTGTCAGTACTGTTTGTCCTAAAGGGGGTCTACTTCCAACATTTTTTGTGGTATTAAGTGCTTAATAATGTGCCAGGCACTTAACTAAGTGCTGGGATTGATACAAGATAATCAGGTTGGACACAGTCCATGTCCCACATGGTGCTCAGTCTTAATCCCCATTTTACAGATAACGTAACTGAGGCATAGAGATAATAATAATGATAACATTTATTAAGTGCTTTCTATGTACGCTTTCTATGTACAAAGGAGATGTTAAGTTGACTTGTCCAAGGCCACACAGCAGACAGTTGGTGGCACCAGGATTAGGTCCTCTGGTTCCATTGATGAGAATCAAACAAGAAACAACCCATGTGTAACATATCACAGATCTGAAGCCTCTCTATATCTGTATCATGAACCACAAAGGACAAGGTACTTCCCGAGCGCTTAGTACAGTGCTCTGCACACAGTAAGCGCTCAGTAAATACGATTGAATGAATGAATGAATGAAAGGTCAAGGAGCAGAGTTGTAGGAATGGAAGCAGAAAGCAAAGAGTGCAATAGGTAGTCGGAGGCTGTGTTGGCGAGCCTCGATGCGGCTGATAGGAGCCGTGAGGTAGCAGTCATGACCAAAGAGATGCAGGGGTAGATTGGTGGTTACCATGAGTCTGTCACCAGTTGACCAATTCCAGTTGGCTTCCTTTCCAACACCTCCAAGTGGTTTAGAGAAAAACTTCAGCAAAGGGAAGTAAGGAGCATGGCATCCCAAACTATCTCACTACCCAGGAAGGGATTCTCAGTTTAATTCCAAGGTATTCATGCAACGATTAGGAGGCCAGGGAGCAAGGAGTGAAAAGGTCTGTATACCCAGTGGTGGTATTGCCTGAAAATGCTGAAAACCTGCTTCATTCATTCATTCATTCACTTAGTTGTATTTATTGAATGCTTACTGTGTGCAGAACACTGTACTAAGCGCTTGGGAAGTACAAGTTGGCAACATATAGAGACGGTCCCTACCCAACATCATGGTCTAATGGAAAGAACACAGGCCTGGGTGTCAAAGGTCCTGGCTTCTACTCCCAGCAACACCACTTGTCTGCTGTGGCACCTTGGATAAGTCTCTTAGCTGCTCTGTGCCTCAGTTTCCTCAACTGTAAAATGGGGATTAAATACCTGTTCTCCCTCCTATTTAGTCTTTGAGACCCATGTTGTACAGGGATTGTGTCCAACCTAATTAACTTGTATATACCCCAGCACTTAGAACAGTGCTTGACACATACAGTAAAAGCACTTAAATACCGTAATAAAGAAAATAAATAGATAAATACCTTTCCAAAATCTTTATTGAGCAAAGACTGTAATAAATTCATCAGTATGATTTTTTTGGTTTCTATTTCCAAATCTGAACATTTCTGAACAGATTTATTACTCTATTTTACTTGTACATATTTACTATTCTATTCTGTTAATGATGTGCATTTAGCTTTAATTCTGTTTGTTCTGATGTCTTGACACCTGTCCACATGTTTTGTTTTGTTGTCTGACTCCCGCTTCTAGACTGTGAGCCCGCTGTTGGGTAGGGACCATCTCTATATGTTGCCAACTTGTACTTCCCAAGCGCTTAGTACAGTGCTCTGCACACAGTAAGAGCTCAATAAATATGA
Organism: Tachyglossus aculeatus; assembly: GCF_015852505.1. Taxonomy (NCBI): domain Eukaryota; kingdom Metazoa; phylum Chordata; class Mammalia; order Monotremata; family Tachyglossidae; genus Tachyglossus; species Tachyglossus aculeatus. Next base: position 18,388,497 of record NC_052090.1, on the reverse strand, counting down.
TTGAATGAATGAATAAATGAATGAATGAATGAAAAATCATCTGACAAAACAGACTTCATTAATTGGGAATCAACTTCATGTTCCATGGGGAAAAATTCAGATCCAGGTCTGGCATTGGAAGTGTCCAGAGCCCGTACCTGGGATGGAAACTTTGAAAGGATTTTGGGGATACAATTGTGAAGATGAAATCAGGGTAGGAGAAACTAAATCTGGTGGGAGGATTCTCCATATGTGAAATGCCATCCAAGTGGAGAGAGTGGAGAGACATTGTATCTTTTTGGATCAAGGAGTCTATCAATCAGTCAGTGGTACTTATTTAGTGCTTACTGGGTGCAGAGCTCTGAACCAAGCACTTGGGAAGGAACAATATAACTGAGTTGGTAGGCACGTTCCCTATCCACAAGGAGCAGTTTCCTGAATTTTGTAAATACTGTTTGATTAGAGTTTTCTCCTAGAACAGCTACGCTTTTGGACTATTCATGGACAGCGTTTTGCAGTAAAGGGTGAAAGACACTATTTTAGAAGAGCGAAAAGGATCTTCCTCTTTCTCCTGCCTTTAAAAGGCAGCCTTCCATATGGGGTATTTCAGGATGGGAGAACAACACAGGCAAATGCTAAGGAATCCACAGAAGACACACAGAAGTGATTGAAGAGAGCAGAGAGATTGATTTATGGGGAAATATTATTAATTTTCCTAATTCTAATTTACATTTATATAGTGTCTTTCATCCTGGAGGATCCCAAGCTATTCACGGCTATTATTTGTGGATGGAATACCCTGGAGAGGGTCGGCAGCAGGCAGCAAACAGTTGAACCTGCAGAGATGGAAAACTGGGGGCCAAGTCAATACCATAAAATCTGTGTCACGCCTTAGGTTTTTGAATATTCACTCCAAATGGTTAGGGACTGGGTCTTTTTCTGAGCAAACTCCTTAATAACTCCGTTATTTCTGTTGTAATTTTTTCAGAGTGCTTTACGGTGGGCAGAAATAACTTAAAACACTCAAGAGTACTTAAAATTTTTAAACCTGACAAAACAACAACTTAGAGAGAGGCATAATTATCTACTGAAGTTTGCAGATTACAAAATGGCAAGTGAGTTTAGGGAGCTCAAGCAGAATTTGCATAAAATGGCAAGGAAAACTGTGTCCTAAAATCTTAGTCAAGCAAGTTGCCTTCGCAAGGTAGTGGCTATTTTGTTTGAAACACAAATAATTTAAACCAATGCATTTTCGATCAATATTTACTGTATAAAGGAAACACATCTACATTGGCAAGGTTCCCCACCACCTCAACATTTCTGGTTCTTTGGGAGCAATTCAAGGCGATCTTTTCTTCTGTAACTAATTTGAATTTTCCATGAAATCATTCAAATAGGCAAGGTGGGTGTTTCAAGGGGCTGGTCATGAGATTCAGAACCCCTCCCTTTCTTATCTAGTGAGGTTGGAAAGTGACTAGAAGCAGTGTGGCCTAGTTGGAAAGTGCAGAGGCTTGGGCGTCAGAGGACCTAGGTTCTAATCCCACCTGCCTGCTATGACCGTGGGCAAGTCACTTACCTTCTCAGTGCCTTAGTGTCCTCATCTATAGAATTCCAGACCTGTTCTTCCTCCACTTAGCCCCGTGTGGGACAGGGACTGTGTCCAACCCGATTATCTTGTATCTACTCCAGCATTTGGTACAATACTTGGCACAGAGTAAGAGCTTAACAAATTCCACTATTATCATGATTATTATTATCATTATTATTATGTCCTTACTAATAGGAAGCTGTCCAGAGACCTCTTGGGATGAGTTGGGGATTTGTCCTGCCTCTAGAAGTCTCTGCCTCCTAAAACCACAATCATAATTAGCCACATCTGGTGCCAACTTAGGGAAAGGTTAAATGCTTTTTACCTGTCATCGGGGGAACTGTACCCAATGGTGAGAGGGAGAGGGGAGGGATTGGCAGTTGAGTCCTGGTCCTTTATCTGACTTATTCTGTGACTTTGGACAAATGAGTCAACCTGTGCAGAGTCCAGTTTATTCATGTGTGAAATAAGCACAATAATAAGCACAAGACTTGTTTCCTATTTACAAAATAGCTTGAATTATTTGGATGAATGGAGTAATTCTAATTATTATCATCATTATTATCATTATCAAATTACTTTGGCTTGACTAAGAAATAAGATAGAGTGGAAGAACTATAATAATCTTCTCTAAATGTTCAAGTATATAACTGAGGGGCTGCCAGTGAGCCCAGTGACCTATGCTAAACATTATCTATTGAATCTTATCAAGCATCCGAATTGCAGGGAGTTGAAAAGAACAGCAGCAGGTGGGAGAAGTAAAATCACAGTGCCTCCACAGTTCTACCCAGGGAGATGCCTTTTGTGAAGTTTAGAGCCAAGAAAATGTTGTCATTCCTCTTTATGGGTAATCAAAATATCACTTGAAGCCAACCAGGTGTTTTTATAAGGCAGAGAAGAACTTGCTAATAAGCTTTCTTTATTCATCCCCACTCCCAGCCCTACAGCATTTATGAATATTTCTGTAATGTATATTAATATCTGTCTTCCCCACTAGATGGTAAGCTTCCTGTGGGCAGGGAATGTGTCTCTTTACTGTTATATTGTTCTCTCCCAAATGCTTAGTATAGTGCTCTGCACACAGTATGTGCTGAATAAATACAATTGAAAGAATGAATGAATAATAAGATTAGCAATAAACTAGTAAAGAGAGCCCTTTCCTTAGAGGGAAAATGATCTTAGTTCACCGGCAAAGACTTGTTTATTCTTTGAGACCTTTTAGGAATTATTAGTGAGGACCCATTTCATTGGCATTAAGCCATAAGTCAAGCAGAACCAACTCTGACGTCCTTGGTGAGTTTCAGGATGATGCTTTAATAAGTAATGATAATAAAAATATCATTATATGCTAAGTACTGTGCTGATCGCCAGGGTAGATAGAAGATAATCAAATCACTGCCCCTGCCCCAAACAAGGATCATGGCCCAAGAGGGAGGGGAAATGGATGTTTTATTCCCATTTTAAAGATGAGAAAATGTAGGGACAAAGAGATTTTTTTTTTTTTACCCCAGTTGATAGCAGATGAGGCATTCAGTCCAATTTTCTTCCCTGTAATCAGGGGGTCATCTCACACTGTGAATAGAAGGGAGGGTATTTCACCCTTTTCGAAGGACATACCGCCATCATGTCATCATACCCCTTCTAGACTGTAAGCTCCCTGTCTAGACTGTAAGCTTGTTGTGTGCAGGGAATGTTTCTACCAACTTTAATTATATTGTCCTCTCCCAGTCACTTAGAACAGTGCCCTGCACAAAGTAAGCACTCAAATATGATTGATTGATTGATGTGATCACAAATGGTCCAAGGTTGTACATTAGTCCCTGACAGCAACACAGGACATTCCTGGATGAAACTGTGGAGGGTAATGGCAACAATTGTCCCATACACCACTGTTTTCATCAGATCCCTGCAAAGGAGAAGCATAAAAGTATCCCTTGTACTATAATTCTTTTGTATCTTTTCCTCTCTTTGAGGAACCATTTTGTACAAATATATGCTGCCTCAAGGTGCTGGCTATTCTCCCCTCCATTTAGAAATGATCCTGACCAAAAAGGAGGAATCTGGTAGGAAGAATATAGAACCACCTGACTGCTTCTCAGTGTTCTCCCCTGTGAGTCACCCGACAATGAATATGAGGATTATTTTGGTCTACTGCTTATTTACAACCCTGGTCTTTTTCAGTAAATGGATGATTCAAACCCAGAAACATTTATAGCTAGTCCACTCCAGCATGTAAGGGATTAAGTAGAGAGTTCATAAAAGCAGAGCCATAAAAACTAATTTAACAGTAGTAGTCATGATATTTATTGAGGCCTACTGGGTGCAGTGTATTCTAGTAAGCATTTGGGAAAGTACCATGGGTACAAAAACTATGTTCCCTGCCCACAAGGAATTTACACTCCAGAGGGGAAGGCAGACATAAAAATATTTACAAATAGGGTAATCAATTGACTGTAAGCGTGATTATAAATGTATATGCTAGTGTTGAGGAATAAATGGCAGAGGTGTCTGATGGGTTGATGTGACTTGGGGTTTTGGGAATTAATCAGGAAAGCTTGTTGGTGGAGGTGGGATTTTAGGAGGGCTTTGAAGTGGGCAGGCCCATAGACTGTCAGATGAGGGAAAATATGTCAATAGGAGCTAAACTATTGGGCAAACATAAAAGTTTAAGTATTCTTTGCATTAGCTGCTCTTGGGTGGGAACTACTGACTAAAATTAGGTTTGGGATTACCTGTGGATTTTGTTTGTCTGGCCCACCACTGTGTTCTATTGCTATCATTGCAAATGGGCAGCAGATTATTTTGACCAAAAAATATTTGTGAAGCAGGGCAGGAAAGGGACACAGAGGTAGGGCAGAGGATAGGACTCGATACATATATTGATTGACTAATGGGGCTCACCCTCCAATTTAGTGTAGATGTTGTAGGTAATTTTATTGGGTTTTTTTTTTGGGGGGGGGGGGGGGGGGGGGCATTGTCCAGAACTTATTTCAGTTTCTCAGGTTTTGGTGTTGATTTAGCCTATGTGTAAATATGGCTGCCATCCCGATATAAGTATTTGAAGCCGAAGTTACTTAGCTGGGTGAGACTTTGAAGAAAATGGATGATAGTAAGATTACCAGGCAACTGAAAAGAGATCAGGGCCCAGTCATTAGCAGTGAGTTAGAACAATGGGTTGTTGGAAGACCACAACAGTTGGCAAGGCAAAATAGTTTGTAGCAAGTGGGGTAGCCTCTTTAAGTTCTCCCTCTCTAGACTATGGGCTCATTGTAGGCAGAAAACAAGTCTATCAATTGTCTTGTATTGTAAGCACTTTGTACAGTATTCTGCACACAGTAAGTGTTCGGTAAATACCCTTGGTGGTGATGATGATTTGCAAAGATGGAAGCAGCGGTGCTTAAGGAACAAGCTATATATGCTCATAATGTAGAGTGGTAGATTGAAGAAATTCCTGGGCTTCAGGAGTATTGCCTTTGATATATAGAATATTAATCAATCAATCATATTTATTGGACACTTACTGTGTGCAGAGCACTATACTAAGCGCTTAGGAGAGTACAGTACCACAGTAGAACTGACACATTCCCTGCCCACAATGAGCTTACAGTCTAGAGGATATGTGTATGTGTATATGTTCACGCACACACAAATTGATATGTGAAACTAAGTTACTCTTTCACATAGAAAGGGCAGGACCCAGAGGTAGCATACTGAATAGCTCAGTAGTATTCATTGAATGCCTATAGAGTCAAAGCCATGTACTAAGCACTTGAGGGAGTACAAATGAGTAGGAGACATGGATCCTTTCTACAAGGAGCTTCTCGTCTAAACGGGGGACTTGACATAAGCCACTCAAGAACACCACTGTCATAAGATAAATAGAACTGATTAATGTGCAAATTAATGTGTCTATTAACTCTGTTGTACTCTCCCAAGTACTCTTAGAGAAGCAACGTGGCTTACTGGAAAGAGTCCGGGCTGGGGAGTCAGAGGTCATGGGTTCTAATCCTGGGTCCGCCACTTGGGCAAGTCACTTCACTTCTCTATGCTTCAGTTACCTCATCTGTAAAATGAGGATTAAGACTGTGAGCCCCCTGTGAAGCAATCCAATTACCCTGTATCTCCCCCAGTGCTTAGAACAGTGCTTGGCACCTAGTAAGCGATTAACAAATGCCATCATTATTATTATTATTATATGGAAAGCACTCAATAAAACCTATTGATCAACTGAATATGTGTAAATTAGAATTTGTGAAATGCATTGATTTCCTGAGGCAGCCACCTGGCTAGGCAGTTCTTTGCCAGGTTGTAAGATTTTGCCAACAGATAAATGAGGCCAGTGAGGATTGTCGGCTGCTCACAATTGGTTCTTCATCAAGGACACATTTTGAACAAATTATTTGTTTCTGTGGCCCTCCCAGTCTCTAGTATATTCTTTTCCTCAGTGGTTCCTAGGCCAAAACGTCTTTCAAACAAATCTTTGGGCTACTGCAGCACAGTGTACTCAAACAATTTCGAATTGAATAATGAAAATTCATCTCAAAATTCATGCTATTATCACTCCAGTTTAACGTGACAGATGATAATTGTTTTTTAAATTGGTGCTTAAAGTCACATTACTGTTGTGAAGCAATACCCAAATAACCTATCCATCAATGGTATCTATGAAACATCTACTACAGGGAGAATACCATGTGAAGCACTTGGGAGAATACAATGGAAACAAAACACAAGTTCTGTGGCCTCAAGGAGTTTGTATTCCAGAAGATTAGTGGCCAACTCAACTGTTTATTTAGCTGTCTTTGTTTTCAAAGATGCTGAGGCTACTGATAGTCACATATACTCATACCCATAATAGGCTTAATCAAAATGAATGCATGACTAGTTCTTCTTGGAAGCAAAATATGGAATTTAGAGGATTGTGTTGCTAAATGCCAAATATAGAATTATGGGAGGGGTCGGAAATTGAAGTCAGTCATCTTGACTCTTTATATGCCCTGCTTGATTAATGATAACGCCACTTGAAACAGTAAATTCTAGTCTTCAAATCCAGATGTCAGGCAAGTTGGAGGTCTGTGGAAAGTTATTTATTCAGGGTATGCAGCTTATATATATATATAAAACCCACCACCACTACCAAGTTATGGAATTTCAATACTTTTACAGTCTAAAATAATCGTGACAATAGGTACCATTTGACAGAATCTACAAAATATGGTGAGAAGAAGCCGTGTGCTTCATAAAGATGGTTAGAGTTTTCATTAACTTGAGGCATGTACATGATAAAAATACATCAATATCTTTTACCATTTATCAATCATAAACAATTTCTTGACTTGAAAATAGGCGATAGGCCTTTTTTGAAACACCGGTTTAATTCATTTCTGCACTCCAAATGCAACATTGAGAACAGTGGATCTTTAGAGCCTAGCAGCCTTGAGAGCAGGGAATGTGCATCTTGTTAGTGTTATACTCTCCTAAGATCTTAGTATAGTGCTTTGCACTCGATAGGAACTAAATAACTCATAATTAATTTATTGATTGATTGGTGGAGTCTTGTGATGGAAATGTTTCAACTCTTATTAGAGATGGAACTACGGTCAAAGAGAATTAAAGGAGAAGGAGGCTTTTTCTTGTATCATCTGCTCCTTAAGCCTATTTTCCCTTAAAGCCTACATCTCCCAGCTTCTTTTATGAAGTAAGCCACAATCAGAATTTATAAATTCAGGAAGAAAAATACTTGCGGTTCACGTACTCTTTGTGGCCCACAGCAAACTCAATTTCAACATACCCCCTGTGGTGAATTGCAAGTGCTCAGCCCCCAGAAAGATCCCGGGTCTAAAGAACTTTGTATATTTTTTGAAGCATTTGGATCTAATCTGGTTCCCCCACCCCCTTTCTCTCTGTATATTCAATTAAACTTCTGTAATTGAATTTGGGGGTGGGGGGAGGCTTACCAGGATATGTAAGGGTTCCATGATGAACTCCTCTCTGGCTCCCCTCCCAAGAATACTGGTAGGAATAATAATAATAATAATAATAATAATAATAATAATAATAATAGCATTTGTTAAGTGCTTACTATGTGCAAAGCACTGTTCTAAGCACTGGGAAAGATGCAAGGTAATCAGGTTGTCCCACGTGGGGCTCACAGTCTTCATCCCCATTTTACAGATGAGGTAACTGCGGCACAGAGAAGTTAAGTGACTTGCCCAAAGTCACACAGCTGACAATTGGCGGAACCAGGATTTGAACGCATGACCTCTGACTCCCAAGCCCGTGCTCTTTCCACTGAGCCATGCTGCTTCTCTAGACCAGCATTCCCCAATGACTTATGGTTTTATGGTTTTAGCTGTAGTTACATGGGGTGTAACTGTGAAATAGCTCAGGGTCCAACGATTTCCATCTTTGCCAACAGAACACAGAGAAAGAAGTGAAACCCATGTGCCATAGGTGAGAGTGGACCATCCATTACAAACCTAGATTTGAAGGAAATTTTTTGGTGGATATGTGTCTAAGATCACTTTCTTCATCCAAGCAAGCTCCCAGGCACAATGAATGTCCAGTTCAAAGATTCTGTTTGGAACATTTGACTTCCCCTTGCTTTCTTACCTGTGCATATGGTCATGCAGCACAAGTAGGAGGTTTAAATTAAGATGTAATTGAAATTGAGTATTTTATATTCAGCATTCATCTGCTCTCAGGCTTTTAAGCTGCTCAGAAGTGATCAACTTCAGCTAAATCATATCAGTACATAATCAATGTTGAAACAACAGAACTTTGGATGAAGGCTCAGCTGTAGTATATTATTTCATGAAATTGTGCACGTCTCTGAATTCAACCCTTTCATTATTTATAATCATGCATTACTTGGAGATTTAGACTGAGACTATATGTGGTTAAGTTAACTAAACCGTAAAACAAGTAGGAGTAGTGGAATAAAATTAAACAAAGGAAAATTTAGGCTGTCAGAAAGTGTGTTAAACTAAAGAGATGAAAAATTGTGAACCATTTTTAAGGCTTCCATTTAAAACTGGCTCTCCTGTGGGAAAGCAAGAAGTAAATTCTAAGGAAAGTTGAAATAAGCTTAAGATCTTATGTAATTTGATCAAAGAACTGGGAAACATGCTGTAGGGAAACCATCCTCATTTGCAAGGGAAAATTCAAGAGACAAGCTTTGCCATAATTAGAAATGGTTAAGGAAATTAGAAATAACCATAGGTCTAGAAAATGATTTGGACTGGCAAATGATTGTGTTTTTTATGGCTTGCAAATCTCTGTCAGTGCGCGTGCTTTGAAATCCTTCGATGATTGGCAGAAACAGCCTTGGCTGTTTTGGGGTGCCGGGATGATGGGGAGGGTAGAGATGGGGGTTTGAGAGGAATAGACCAGAGCGAATAAGATCATTAAGCCACCGGAGCAAATAGGCTTAAAAAGTAGAGAGCATTACGACACATATTTTATGTAGCATCTTTCTTTTCATAGAGCTGTTTAGCCTCAATCTCATTACAATTATAATGGACTTCCAAGTCTACTGATGGGGGGAAATCCAGACCCTGGGTAACTGGAACTAGGAAATGACATGACAGAGGTGAAACCTAGACTTGGGTCAGGAGAATGGAAAGGATTGTAAAAGCTAAAGTCACATGACACCCCTCCAACACATTCTGAAAGTAATGAGACTGTGAGGGGACTGTAAAGTAGTGGGTTGGGAGATAGGCATGAGGCTGTAGGAATCCAAGTGTGGTTTGAACTCACACCAACTCTTCCTCTTTAGGGACTTTTGAGATCCAGTTTAATGGGACCACAGCCTGCCCTTCCACAGCAAGAATGATATATCTCACACCCAATGCTTGTCGCTCAAGGGGTGGGTTAGGCTGGGAAAAGGCTGAGTAAAAGACATATTACAGCATCTGCTGTGATGCTTCTTCCCTTTAGCATCTGGCCCCAAAGAATGCTCCCCATCATCCTGTCATGGACCTAACTGGAAGGAAAAACTGGTGGTCTTCTCTGTGGCCACTTTCCCCATGGGGAGACCACAATTGTCCCTTCCTGGGAGGGCAACAGAGAATCGAACTCAACCGGTCATATGGTCGGTGGCAAAGTAAAGTGTTGACTTACATAACCAAGGAACTCTTGAAGAAATTCCATGGCACTGTTGCCACTTCAAGAGGAACTAAAATGACCCTGGTAGCCAAATTTAATCATTCACTAATTTGGGGGGAGGGGGTCATCAGGGGGAGAGAAAGAGAGAGAGATGCTTTCTGAAAGAAAAGGCAAAGTAGCCCAGATAATGCCTCAGGAGGAGAATGTTGTTTTTGTAGCTACAAAAATTCCCCTGACTTGAAGGGAAAAAAAGAAAGCCTGCATTTATAAAATGTTGATGTAGATATAATTAGATCCATTTTAAGACCAAAAGTTTTATGCAGAAACTGACAGAAGGATACACAATAATTATAGTTTGCTGACAAGCTGAATAGAGTTTCCTTTTTTTATCTTATGGTTTTAGGAAACCAAACTGTAAATAAATATGCAGTTTGACAGATTGTAATTGCGATCAGCAAGGCGTCTTTTCGTTTAATCAGATGGTGTTATTAAAATGGGGTTACAATTAAACATTTTATAACGTGACGTAGAACTCCATTAAAATTCTCCAGCAAACAGTAATTTGCATTTGACGCTTCTGCAGACCATTTCTATTTGCAGAAATGTTATTGGCTGTGACCTTCTTCAGTTTAGGTCTCTCTGTGCTGTTCTCTTCCTCCTTTGATAAATGATATTGAGCGTTCACCTTTCTTGCTTCAGAGTGCAGCTTAGGATATTAGTTTTGCATGTTCATCTTGGGTTATTCTGACCCTTACATTTAAATGTGGTGGGCCACATAGAAAGTTTGGAGTGAAGGAAATATGCTGTTTACCTGACTGAAAATTAATTTTCTCTGCTTATCCTACAGTCCTTTCTAGCAACCTCAGACTAATATTCAATTTACAGTTAATACTTTTTCAAGGAAGATTAATAAGGGGGCCTCAAAAAGTGTAAATACCAATTATTGTTCTATGTTCCCTAGAAAAGTAGATCCCTAAACAAAGAATGATGGAATGGTACCAGTGAATGTGACCAGTAATTGGAAAGAATTCTATCATAATTTAGATAGGACTGGGCTGCTGTATTCATTCATTCATTCAGTCATATTTGCTGAACGCTTACTGTGTGCAGATCACCATGCTAAGTGCTTGGAAAGTACAATTCGGCAACAGATAGAGACAATCCGTACCCAACAACGGGCTCACAGTCTGAAATAACCAATCAATCAATAGTATTTATTGAGCACCTAATGTGTGCAAAGCACTGAACTAAGCACACAGGGGAGTACAGAAGAAGTAGAAGACATGATATCTACCTACAAGGACCTTCCCCAAAGTTAATGGGGTAGTAGGGCATAGGTCACCGTGAATATGACCAGACAACTCAGTTGGGTAGGGCTAAGGGGACGAGATGAAGGATGATGGGATTCTGAACCCAGCCAGAACTGCCAGTTTTGCATCAGGAAGAAATTGTTCCTGTTTTTACAGACATTGAGGTTTTCAGTCTCACTGCCACCTCTTAGCAACACACCCAACTCTCAGTGGCTTGATTATCCAGTTTGGGAATAACCCAGACCTCTATCTTTTCATCCTTCTTTTCCCCCCCCTTCTACTCTCTTTTGCCACTTCACTACCTAGAATTACTGCCGGCAGAGAGTGGGAAGGGGAGAGGAAATGAGTTGAAACTCAATCTTGTCAGTAGTTGCACAGAAAAATGTGAGGCAGAAGAAGGTTGATGAAACTATTGTCTGGCGATAGCGGTTCTCTGGAAGGTTCATTCCTGTTTCCTTTAGTCACAGATAGTCACGTTGTTTCGAATAAGAAATAGAGTGGCTAGGGCATGGGCCTGGGAATCAGAAGGACTTGGGTACTAATTCCTGTTCTGCCGCTGTCTGCTGTGTGACCTTGGGTAATTCACTTAACTTCTCTGTGCCTGTTACCTCATCTGTAAAATGAGGATTAAGACTGTGAGCCTCGTGTGGGAGAGGGACCGTGTCCAGCCCAATTCATTTGTATCCACCCCAGTGCGTGGTACAAGTGCCTGGTACACAGTGAGTGCTTAACAAATACCAAAATAATAATAATCATTATCATTATTATTATTATTATTATTATTATCATGGCTTTCAGCACCTGGTGACAAACCCAGCCCAACCCTCAGTGTCCCTTTCGCCTTGGTTGGGGAAATTGAATGGGCCTCATCAGGAAGAAACTCCTCACCCTTGGCTTCAGGGCTCTCCATCACCTCTCCCCCTCCTACCTCACCTCCCTTCTCTCCTTCTACAGCCCACCCCGCACCCTCCGCTCCTCTGCTGCTAATCTCCTCACCGTACCTCGTTCAAGCCTGTCCCGCCATCGACCCCCAGCCCACGTCATCTCCCGGGCCTGGAATGCCCTCCCTCTGCCCATCCGCCAAGCTAGCTCTCTTCCTCCCTTCAAGGCCCTACTGAGAGCTCACCTCCTCCAGGAGGTCTTCCCAGACTGAGCCCCCTCTTTCCTCTCCCCCTCCTTCCCCTCTCCATCCCCCTGCCTTATCTCCTTCCCTTCCCCACAGCACCTCTATATATGTATATATGTTTGTACGTATTTATTACCCTATTTATTTATTTATTTTACTTGTACATATTTATTCTACTTATTTAATTTTGTTAATATGTTTTGTTTTGTTCTCTGTCTCCCCCTTCTAGACTGTGAACCCACTGTTGGGTAGGGGCTGTCTCTATATGTTTCCAGCTTGTACTTCCCAAGTGCTTAGTACAGTGCTCTGCACACAGTAAGCGCTCAACAAATACGATTGAATGAATGAATGTCCGGTTTGCAGCCGACATGGATAAGGCATCGGACATCTTTATGGCCTGTGTTTTTACTTTAAACTCAAGCCTCCCTTGGCCTCAGCTCCTGCCGCCATCTTCCACAGTTTGGAAGCAGCACCAGTTTGGAAGCAACACCCTTATTTCCAGGATTCTGGAAGAGGAATGCAGTGGCTCTGGAGCAAGCTGGGGGTAGAGGGTGCCCCCATTGTAGATACAAGATAATCACGTTGGACACAGTCCCTGTCCTACACGGAGCTCACAATAAGTTGGAGGAAGTAGGATTTAATCCCTATTTTACAGATGAGAAAACTGAGGCACCGAGAAGTTAAGGTCACACAGCAGGCAACTGACAGAGCCGGGAGTAGAACCTAGGTCTTCTGACTCCCAAGCCTGTGCTCTTTCCACTAGACCAACCTGCTTCTCTATTAGGACAATTTTACAATACACTATGCAAATTATGTTGGACAAAGGATTATCTGGAGGGACAGAATGGTAACTTCGGGGCGTGTGTGTGTGTGTAGGAAGGAGGGAGAAAGTAAAAGATGGCAAGCCTGAGGGGACATAATGGAAGAGGAAAGAGCAGGATGGTTTTTCTTGTCCTGCTTTGTGCATATGGTGGCCATGGGTCCATTATTTTGCAGCAACAGTAATATTAAAACAGGAAATTGGAAATGGCAAATGGCCCCACTTAATAAACTCGTCTGGTTAAAAAGTAGGCCAGGGGGAAAAAGATAAAGATGCCTGGGGTTGGAGAAAAACATGTTTCACTTCCAATTCTCTACACCAGTGGCGTAAAAGGCAACAGCTGTTTCATAGTGCCCAAGAACTACTTTACAAGAATTTTGGAGTAAAGCTGAAAAATACCTGATCCAAGTAAAACTATGTAGGGAATTGAGACGGGAAGTAATTATTCAGGTGGACTCAGTCCAAGGCTCATGTGCCTTCTCTTAAAACAAAGAGCACAATAATGGGGCCCTCAATTTAACATTTTTAGTAAGTTAATCCTGCCCCTATTAGTGAAGACCGTGATATTAGGCTTGGGCTGTGTTGCGTTTTATGTTTCAGCCACATCTAGCAGTGTGGAAAGCACGCTAGGAAGCAGTGTGGCTTAGTGGAAAGATCACAGGCTTGGGAGTCAGAGGTCATAGGTTCTCATTCTGCCTCTGCCACTTAGCTGTGTGACTTTGTGCAAGTTGCTTAACTTCTCTGTGCCTCAGTTACCTCATCTGTAAAATGGGGATTAAGACTGTGAGCCCCAAGTGGGACAACCTGATTACCTTGTATCTATCCCAGTGCTTAGAATAGTGCTTGGCACATAGTAAGTGCTCAACAAATACCTTAATTATCGTTGTTATTATTATTATCTAGGTTTTCTTTGGATTCTCCCATCTCACTCCCAGGCAGTTGAGTTGCCTGTTGACCACTAGATAAGAAGTGCCTTCGGGGCAGGGATCCTGTCTGCCAACTGTATTGGATTGTACTCTCCCAAGCGCTTAGTACAGTGCTGTGCACACAGTAAGAGCTCAATAAATACCACTGAATGATTGACTGACCTTCCATGTTGGTGCTTACCATAGGGGTTAAAGCTCCATTCAGTGAGGTGTCAGGGCTTCAGGCCCACACGGCCAACAGAACACTTACCAACCTTGTGGTGGGAATCATAGAATTGACATGGTCCATTGAGAAGCCTGGGGGGAATCAATCAGTCATATTTATTAAGAGCTTACTGTGTGCAGAGCACTGTACTAAGCACTTGGAAGAGAATAACATAATAGAGTTGGTAGATATGTTCCCTGCCCACAGTGAGATTACAGCCCAGAGGGGGGATTCTAGAACTACAGGAAGAGGAGGTGATGAGAGGTCCCAGACGCAAAGACTTTGACATAGATGATTCTGAATACTTCATTTCCCCGGCTAAAACATCTGTCCCTGTGTCAGCCATCCTCTGAGCCTTCACCTTCGCTCTTGTCTTATAACAGTTGCATGAGAGCAGAGGATGTCAGGACAAGATGCACAGGGTAGGAATCTTTTAGTCATTTTGGGCTTCTGTATTAGGAGTAGATGACAGGCGGAAAGCACCAGTTAAGTTGAAATTGCCCTGAAACACAACTGTTGTGAAGAATGTAAGCAAGCAGATAGAGAGCAGAGTTCACAAGCATATCAGGATTTGCAGCAATCACACGTGACATCTCAACAGATTTGGGTCACAGAACTGGGACTCTTGGAAATTAAAAAGCAAAGGCCCTTGCTTAACTCCAGGTTGGTCGGTAGCCCCTACCTGTTATGAAAAAAGAAATGGGTTCTGTAGTCTTGGTGGCGAATGAACAAGAAAGACTTACCAATCAGACTGACTAGGAAACAACGCTTAGACGCTCCGTCATATTTCCACGGGTCTCGATGTCTCGATACATCGTAAAGTTTCTGTTGACCAGCAAGTGAACGGCATTGAGACGCAGCGTAAGGAAGTTGTTAGATGGTGGTAGTTCACTTTGAACACTTTCAGAAACAAACCTGGGAGTCTTACATCCATGGTCTCTGCTAGAGAGAACACCGTTTGAAAAGATAGTTCTCTCTGCAGGGGATAGTTTGTGGGTAAACGTCCTTGTTTCTTAAATGATTAAAATATATATTGCGTATCTTATTGGAAGACTGGAAAAATGATCAGGGACCAAAAGTGTGCAATACAAGCAGGTAGAACAGAATGTTTGACTGCGTCGCCTTTCGTATATAACAGTGAAATAAAAAATAAAGCAGTATTCATTAATTATTTTACTCAGTAGAAATTTGTCGTATGTGTGCATATAAAATGTACTTGTCTTCAAAGCTTACCCAAGTTGTTTTTAAAAATTTCAGTTAAGCGTTTATCCATTGTTGAGTTTCTACAGTATAGATTGGGTATGTTGGATATTTACAGTCTGCCACAATCAAGCTTCAGCCAGTTCTGTGGCTCTGGGTAGATGCTTGTGGATTTTGTCATTTCAACTGGAAATTTCAAGACATTTTTACTCTAGATTTATTCTTTTTTTCCTTTAGATTTATTTACTACCTTTAGAAGTAGAAAAGTCCAATTTCAATCATGTTTGAAATAACTCATTTTAGACAAGTACGTGCTGCTCTGCTTACAAAACATATATGAGTGGAATATGCAATTACCACAACTCAGTTTCCTGCCACAGAAACATTTCAGCATTATAGCATTACAGAAATAGAATGACATGCATAATGAAAGATTTCAAGATTCACCCAAGGCATTTATTCTCTTCACCTTAATGTTCTCAGCGGTAGCAGAGTATCCATTAAAAGGTACTATGAATTATGGTTGCCTAGCAACTGGAAGGAGCTTGTAACAGCACCAAAGAATGAAATGGCTGGTTGATAAAATGAATTTTCTCTGAGCATTAGCCTGTTGAAACTGCCTTTTCTTGTGGAACATAAAGTGCATTTATTTGTCTCATGCATTTTTTATTAGAAAATTATTTGAGTTCCAGGGACTTGAATCGTTTTGCTACAGGAGATATTTGATTTTAATGTGTTGTACTAAAATAAGTAATAAAAGATATTTTCTTCCAAGTTTCCAAACAATCCTATGAGGGCGTTTTGAAGTAAGAAATAAAATATTTGACATGGTACACCATCGCTGGTTTCTAATTAAGAATGACATTAGGAAGAACTTTAAGGGAAAATAAAATTTCTGATCTGAAAAAGTTTGACAGAAAGAGTAGAGACATCTCCATGTGAGAAAATGGGAACAGTCTTGTCATGTAGATCAGTACAAGAGAAATAGAATAGGATGGTACCTCTGAAAATTATGTGGGAAATTAGTCTCAGCGGAAGTCAAAATACCCGTATGTTTGTCTATAACAATTATCTGTTGTCTTCTGTTTATCTTTATACTGAAAACACCTTCATCTTAGTCATTCATCCAACCCCAAGGGAAATATCGAATGTTTTACCACCATCCTTGAGTTTCCTTTCAGCTGCCCCGATTAAAATATGATGTATACAATATGGCTTAGCAAGTATTTTGCTGTAAAACAGAGTTCAGATGACATGAATAGATGGTGTCAGATGCTTATGAATGCACACATTTGAAACTGTTTCATTTCAGAAACATTTTCCTGTTTTGCAGTAAATCAAGTTGCGCTGATTAGATAGCCAGACGTTGCAGCAATTTGAGAGAGCAGGATGCTTAATGAGCTTCAAGCCCCCAGTCTTAAAATGGGAATCTTTTTATGTTTGCTGACCATCATATATTTAGTTTCTTGACATGATAACAAGAGTGAGTTTTATGCTGCCTTACAGCTGTATCCCGAATGATGCCTGTCGATGTACGTCATACCAGGACACCTTTATCCATCAGTCTGCAGATTTATTTCTAGTAACTGTCTTGCGTAGAGGAAGAATTATATTTATGATGGATGTCTTATGGAATAGATTGTTACTGGATGTTTGGTGCATGGCTCGTTTTGGTGGAAACATAATCTGTTTTGGAAAGACAAGGCATGATGACTAATTCTCCAAGTTACCTTTAATAGAGCTGAAGAGGAGAGCCAGATTTTGAAAAGGACAAGATCTTTGTTAATAGATAAACAGTTCAAGTCAGGTCAAGGACAAGTTTGTCAATCAGCCCTCTCCCTCCTGTTGATCCACTCTTTTCTCCCACTGCACCCCAGCTTGCCCACTTTATTCCTCTCTAACTTACTCACTGTGTTTGGTTGTCTTCTTTTGTACCAGTTCATACCTTGCTTCCTTCCTGCAGCTCCCTCCCCCTTCACATCCGACAGACCACCACTCTCCCCATCTTATGAAATCACATCTCCTCACTTAGCATCCCCCAATGGCCACTTGAGCATTTCCGAGCCACTGAAGCACTTAAATACCCACACCCCTGGAACATTTACATGCATTCCTTTATTCTCAAATACTTTTTTTCAACTGTAATTTTGATTTTGATTTCCAACTTCCCTGCTAGAGGGTAAGCTCCTTGGAAGCAGGGATTATATCTACTAATTTGATTGCATTCTACAACCACTTAGTACAGTGCACTGCATGGAGTAGATGCTCAGTAAATACTATCCAGTGGTTGATTGATATTAGGAGAACCCTGGCTTCACAAAGTAGGTGCTTTAGGCTATATCTGAGCAAGCTTTGAAGTTGAACATAATTAATTATACTGAAGCATCCGACTTTGCATAATTCAGGCTGAACCCCCTACTTTTTTTTCTCTGTCAATACCAGATTTTGAAAGCATTGACTTCTTGAAATAATTGCCTCAGCTCCTAACTTTACAGTCCTAAGTACAGGTTCTTGTGTCTTTCAGAATGCCTAAGTCAATTGTCCTATGTATCCTTAAACTTCCTGCCATCATTGATTCCAGTTCCAGGATGGTTGATCATTCAAGGCAGACAAATTGAGTCCATTCTTGGGGTTATGGGAGAACCTAGCAGATTCATTCATTCAGTCGTATTGAGCGCTTACTGTATGCAGAGCACAGTACTAAGAGCTTGGGAAGTCAAGCGGGTGAGAATTTCATTGCTAGGATCCTGCATCCTTAGAGATACGAGAACTATGACAGTTATCACAAATATTTAAGTTTGAAACTAAAGACAGCCACATTTTGCTTAAAAATTTTGCTCTGGACCTGATTGCATAAGCATGAACATGAATTGAGTTAATCATACCATATGGAATCCGAAATACGTAGTCACTTGCATGAGGAAAATAAAAGAAAGGAACCCAAAGGATGCCCCTCTGTAAAAGTGTAAATTAATACAGCATGGCCTAGTGGAAAGAGCACGGGCCTGGGAGTCAGAGGTTGTGGGTTCTAATTCTGCCTCTGCCACATGACTGCTGGGTGACCTTGGGGAAGTCTCTTAACTTCTCTGTCCCTCAGTTATCTCATCTGTAAAATGGGGATCAAGATTATGAGCCCCATGAGGGACAAGGACTGCATCCAACTTGATTGCCTTGTATCTACCCCAGCACTTTGAACAGATACCACAATTATTATTATTAGTAGTACATAACAAAATAAGACAGAGAAGTACAGCTAATCTTTTATAAGGATTTAAATTGAAATTCCAGAGAGAGCTTGACTGATATGTTTAACAATGAGTTTAATACAGTAGAATCCCACTTGAACGTAAAAGTCTTACACTCATAATAATCCTCTATAGCTGTTGGGAGATCCAAATTAAAACTCACTGATATTTGCTTAAATCTCTTAAATTGCATAGAATTAGAAGATGCAGAACATATGCATCTACTGTGTTCGTACTGTGTAAAAGCCTATTCTAAGGCACAACGGTGGGAAGAAATTATTTTCCTAGTCACATTATTCACAAATTTTATTTCAGCACTCTAATTAAAAACCCAGTTGTTAGGTTGTTTCTGTCACATTGATAAAGCTGCGTAAAGCTCAACCTAAATAGTTCATTTTAATTGATAACTTTTGAGTAAAGCGTGCATTTTCCCCTTTTACCCAGATTGCAGATGGACTTCCACATAGCTTGTGAGGGATTTTTTTCTAAGGAAAACATAGTCCTTTGGTCAATAATGAAACATTCTTTCTTTGTACAGTCACAGTTGTATGGACTTATAGAAGTGTGGGGAAATCACCATCTATTTATTTTAAATCCTCCTCCCAGAGCAGTCTATGAAAGAGTCTCAAAGTAAAACATTTTAGTTTTTGGGACTGCCTTTTGACTTTTGCCTCTAACAGTTGCCAGAACCTTTGAATAGGTAACATTAGAAGTTCAAAAAGAAACAAACATAATCTGAGGACAATATTATGGAGAAGGATTATGACAAAGAGTGGTATTTATTGAGTGCTTTCTATGTGCACAGTGCTTTACTTACATTAAATTGATTTCATCATATATAGTGAGTTAATACCAGCACCGCCTGAATGCAGAACTTTTTTCCTATATGCATGGATGGCAAAATCACTGGCCCATCAGGAGAACTATTTTTGACTTCCCAAATT
Organism: Tachyglossus aculeatus; assembly: GCF_015852505.1. NCBI lineage: Eukaryota > Metazoa > Chordata > Mammalia > Monotremata > Tachyglossidae > Tachyglossus > Tachyglossus aculeatus. The sequence continues at coordinate 18,369,048 of NC_052090.1, read as the reverse complement.
ATTCCTACTGTTCTACTTTCTTGATGGAAGCCAATTTTATCTAGCCAGTATCTAATAATAATAACTGTGATACTTGTTAAGCACTTACTCTGTGCCAGGCACTGTACTAAGCACCGGAGTTGATACAAAGTAATTGGATTGGACACAGCTCCTGTCCCTTATGGGGCTCACAGTCTTAATCCCCATTTTACAGGTGAGGTAACTAAGGCACAGAGAAGTGAAATGACCTGCCCCAGGTCACATGGCAGACAAGTGTCAGAGTCAGGATTAGAACCCAGGTCCTTCTGACTCTCAGGCCTGTGCTCTATCCACTACTAGAGTTATACTAGAGTTATGTGATCTGGATAAGGCCATCTTTGGAACTTCACTCATAGCCTATGCTCCAGAACATTTTGTTCTAGAAATACTCAAGTTGCATAAATAAGAAATTGTACTTCAAAATTTTGCACCAAGTACTAAGTAATTGCCAATAACAACAACCTTAATGGTAGCTATAATAGATCAGTTGTATTTATTGAGCACTTGCTGTGTGCAGAGCATTGTATTTAGTGTTTGGGAGAGTACAGTATAACAGACTTGATAGATTCATTCCCTGCCCATAATGAGCTTACATTCTGGCCTGTAATTAAGCTAGGTCAGCCCTCACCATTCTGATCAACGCAGATATTTAGGAGAGAGGTTTCTGCAGTTCCATGGAGGACGAGTGTAGTAATCTTGAAAGAAATATGTAAAATTCGGCTAAGGCAGAAAAAGCACTGAGCCCTATAAAAAGGCTGAAAAAATGGCTGCCCTGAAAAAAACAGGTGGTCTCACTCTGTTTCTCCTCTGCTGCAATCAGAAAGTTACCTCAAATCCAAGACTGAATTATCACAGAAAACTTTAAGCCTTTGTCCTTAAAGGATGCCAAAGCATTCTGCCTCATAATACTTACATTGAGTGGCCTTGGCACTTTAGATGGGACAGATACTTGGGAGACTTTTCTTCACCTCAGATAATTCATGGTGGATAGAGTGTATGAAGCAGGGCTTGGAAAAAGGGATGAGGGATGTCTGTCTGTGGCTGGACATGTCATAATGAAAAAAATAGTTTTTGTAGGAATAATTCAAAGCACAAGTAGAACCTAAGAAAATGATGATCTGGGAAATTGTAAGGAAGACTATTAAAGCATCTCCATATGTATTGCAACCATCCAAAAAATATCATTTCTACTCAAGAATATAGTGTGACCACTTTCTCTCTATCGAGGAACAATTGGCAATAGAATTGCGTAAGATAAGGCTCTCACCAGCACTGCTCTGATTTCAGAGATATTATTATTCATTCATTCAATCAATCGTATTTATTGAGTGCTTACTGTTTGCAGAGCACTGTACTAAGCGCTTGGGAAGTACAAGTCGACAACATATAGAGACAGTCCCTACCCAACAACGGGCTCACAGTCTAGAAGGAGAAGACAGACAACAGAACAAAACATGTAGACAGGTGTCAAAATCCTCAGAACAAATAGAATTAAAGCTATATGTACATCATTAACAAAATAAATAGAATAGTAAATATGTACAAGTCAAATAGAGTAATTAATCTGTACAAATATATATACAAGTGCTGTGGGGAGCGGAAGGAGGTAGGGTGGGAGGAATGGGGAGGGGGAGGAGGGGGAGAGGAAGGAGGGGGCTCAGTCTGGGAAGGCCTCCTGGAGGAGGTGAGCTCTCAATAGGGCTTTGAAGGGAGGAAGAGAGCTAGCTTGGCGGATGTGCGGAGGGAGGGCATTCCAGGCCAGGGGAAGGACATGGGCTGGGATCGACAGCGGGACAGGCGAGAACGTGGTACAGTGAGGAGGTTAGCGGCAGAGGAGCGGAGGGTGCAGGCTGGGCTGTAGAAGGAGAGAAGGGAGGTGAGGTAGGAGGGGGCGAGGTGATGGAGAGCCTTGAAGCCAAGAGTGAGAAGTTTTTGCTTGATACGTAGGTTGACAGGCAGCCACTGGAGATTTTTGAGGAGGGGAGTAACATGCCCAGAGCGTTTCTGCACAAAGATGATCCAGGCAGCAAAGTGAAGTATAGACTGAAGTGGGGAGAGACAGGAGGATGGGAGATCAGAGAGGAGGCTGATGCAGTAATCCAGTCGGGATAGGATGAGAGATTGAACCAGGTAGTGGTTTGGATGGAGAGGAAAGGGTGAATCTTGGCGATGTTGTGGAGGTGAGACCGGCAGGTTTTGGTGACAGATTGGATGTGTGGGGTGAACAAGAAAGCGGAGTTGAGGATGACACCAAGGTTGTGGGCTTGTGAGACAGGAAAGATGGTAGTGTTGTCAGGGACTCCAGTGGCTCACTGTAATACCCCTGCAGCTTGAGATATTTTTCATATATTGCTACACTGCCTACCTGTTTGTGTATGAAGAAATGGGGTTTATGCTCAATTTACTTTCAAGATTCCCAGAGCTAAAATCTCTAGCATTTCTCCTTTTTTTGTGAGTGGGATTGGAAAGGGCATTCGTCAGCTAGTTTTGTTTGTGAAAGATTTACAGAGCTAAAAATGAATTTGAAATTCACAATAACTTTATAAACCAAAGGATCAGATAAGTTGAACCACCAGAGAGGTGAATTTTTTGGTTGAGAATGTAAAATATGAATGATGACCCTTGTTCCTAGCTAAGGGAGCTAGAAACAGGAATCTATTAAGAAGAAGATGAGTTAAACTTAAAGATGCAACCCTGTATTGCATGGTTAGTACATGCAACCTTAATAATAATAATAATGGCATTTATTAAGCGCTTACTATGTGCAAAGCACTGTTCTAAGCGCTGGGGAGGTTACAAGGTGATCAGGTTGTCCCACGCGGGGCTCACAGTCTTCATCCCCATTTTACAGATGAGGGAACTGAGGCCCAGAGAAGTGAAGTGACTTGCCCAAAGTCACACATCTGACAACTGGCGGAGCCGGGATTTGAACCCATGACCTCTGACTCCAAAGCCCAGGCTCTTTAGTAAGCGCTCAGTAAATACGAATGAATAAATGTATTCTACCCACTTTCATTCAGTGACTAAAAGGAAGAGACTGTTTCGACCACTATATGCTAAATTGAAATGTATTGGTCTAATTTAGACATTGAGTATTACTTGTCCTTCTAAGGATTACAGCTCTGTTTCTCCAAGTTTTCAGGCATGGAGAGTAGAGATGATTGAGATCATGTATTTTTGTTTTCCATGGAGTTCAAATGAGTCCTTATCAAATACTTTGTGTAGGTGCCTGCCAAGAAGGAAACTAAATGTGCAAAAAATAAAGCAAACTAAAGAAGTTTCCACCCAGTTAATTGAAAAACCACATGGGATGCAGATTATTTTCAAGGTGTTATTTAATCACTAGTTAAATTAAGATTCTGTTGCTGAACAAAAAATGAATCTGTAAGTATTTGCACTAAAAACTAGACAAATGCTAAAGAGTAAAACCTCTACACTTTGGGAATTATTTGCTTGAAACCTGATGATATATTAATATGAAATGCGTTTCATGCTATTTGGATGTTGGGAAATGTGTATTCAGATTTGGGGAATTTCAGAATTATGGGATATCACTATGCATTTGGCTGTGTATACCTTAAGCACTTTGTTACACCAGTCCCACAGCACTTATGTAAATATCCTTATATGCTACTATTTCCCTTATCTGTAATTTATTTTGATGTCTCTCTCCCCATGTAGACTGTAAATTCCTTGAGGGCAGGGATCATGTCTACCAATTCTATTACATTGTACTTTTCCAAGTGCTTAGTGCAGGGCTGTGCACACGGTAAGTGCTCAATAAATACCACTGATTTCAATGAATACAGAGACTCATTTCCTCCAAAAATTGTAGCCCTTGATTAGCCAGCAGGAGTTGAAAATTAAAATATGAAGATCTAACTATTGAGCTCTGATTCAGTTGTACATGGTAACAACTTGTGCAGTGGTGACTGTGTTTGGGAGACATAGCAACTCTACTCAGAATTGTTATTTCAACTTATTATTCTAATCTCAACCAAAAGCCAGTTGGGTTTGAAGGATTAATATACTGATAAGTGGAATAGTCAATAGGATTAAGGGGTTTGTGGGGAATATACCACCTTGGCTGTCTTTAGTTATTAGGATGGGCAATTGTCCTGTTTTCAGCTGATATGACCCCATAGGTACATACACAGAACCAGGTGGTTTAATTTTATTTCCATTCCCAAAAGTCCTGTTTTCAGCTGATATGACCCCATAGGTACATACACAGAACCAGGTGGTTTAATTTTATTTCCATTCCCAAGTCTCCCTCTGTCATGACTCCTCCAAACTTTGCATCTTAGACATGGCACCCGAGTTTAGAGGGCCCTGTATGTCATTCAGTCTTGTTTATTGAGCACTTACTATGTGCAGAGCACTGTACTAAACTCTTGAGATCGTACAGTTTAACAGACACATTCCCTGTCTACAATGAGCTTACAGCCTTTGGAGCAAGCAGGGAGTTTATGGAACCAGTCAGAGAAATACTTTATGATGACACAATTTATTGAGCCCTTACTGCATGCAGAGCACTGTAATAATAATAATGCTGGTATTTGTTAAGCGCTGACTATGTGCCAAGCACTGTACTAAGCTTGCACACAAAATCAGCACATTTCTGCCAAATGGTGGGCGAGAATCATCTCTTTTACAAATGGCCCGGGCCCATGCTCAAGACATTGCTTGCGGCTTCTTGAACATATTTGTGAGGACTGTCTGTGGCCACCGTATTAATGATTGATGATTCCTTCCAATGCTGCTGAACTAAATGACAGCCAAAATAATAGTTAAGAAAATCGGGATACTTGACATGTCGGGTGACTTGTCTGATGGTAAGGATAGTTTTAAAATGATGCTATAACTAATGAGCATCTAAAAGTCCCAATTCAGCACTCCTTTGAGATCGAATAGCCTTTTCTAAGCACTCTGTATAGACACAAGATCACCTAGGAATATATCAAAATAACTAAAATGTATAGACAACCTCAGGAGATAAGGATTTTACACATCTTCTTAACTAATTCAAATTTCTAAATCCAACTTTTGAAGATCTCAAGAGGAATGAGTTACAAGGGGATACAAGCTGTTTGTGTATTATTTTTACATCTGTTTTAGATACCTCATGGATAACTTCCATCTTGTAGCCATATACTCCAAATGGATTTCAGTCCACTATTATGTCTGCAGAATGCAAATAGGATATAATAGGGATTATACACTTCTGGAGGTGATAAATTTAGGGCTTTCACTTGAGTTTTTCTGTTGAAGACTCCTAAGCAACCCACATCCAGGAAGGTAATTCTAATACACTGGGTTCTTCTTGGGAACCACAAAGACCAAATGCCTCTCCAAATTCCAGTCCACTGGGTTATTTGGCTCTGCTATTTGAAAAGTAAAAGGCAAATATGTAGAGTGAGCTTACTATCTATTTTCACAAGTTGGCCAAGCAATTTAGAAACTCGGTTTTTCATCCAAGAATGTGGGATTTTCACCTCCTTTTGGAATGTCAATTTCAGTAGTTTCATGCAAGTCATAACGTTTACAGGAAGTGTCAGTGAGAACTATGCTGGGCTGCAGGGGCAGATTGACGTTTAACAGATGAACATGTATATACAGAAAGCATAGGTAGTCAGAGCTTTGCCATAAACCCAGGCAGGGTCTCGTCTCCTAATTAATAATAATAATAATGGCATTTATTAAGCACTTACTATGTGCCAAAGCACTGTTCTGGGCAAAGGAATAACTACACCACCGGGTGACGTGGATCCCTGTTAATGAACATAGAAAATGGATGTTCAAACCATGTGGATAAGAAGTTATCTAACAGCAATACATTGCACATCCCCTGATCCACCTGGGTGTTATTTTGACTCTTTTTCATTTTGGATTTTCACATGAGCTGTTCAATGAGTACTATTAGTGTACAAGACCAATATGATATAAATCAAATTCAAGAACGCTGTATTGGAGCATTTTTTTCCATGATGGTATTTACTTCAGAATACCTTGGTTTGATTTTTAAATTGAGGCTAATGGGTAATTATTGTTCCTTTCACTTCGTCATCATCTCGTCCTTCCTCCCATCTTACCTATTTACCTCTTGGCCCTTTCTGCTCCTTTCCTTTGCTCTCCCTGCCACTCTCCCTTTACTCTGTCCTTCCTTTTTTCCTCTATCCCTGGGTGTAATTTTGCCTTCAAGTGAAAATGAAGTCAGAACATTTGGGAGTGGGTGCTATGACCATTTTCCAAAATAGCACTTGGCTTCACCTTACGGAATCTCACTTTACCTACAGAATTCTCCTCTTGGCTCCTCAAACTTGTGTTTCCATAACACCTCTGAGTGCTGCATTTGCAACCACAGAGTTTTTTTATATGGTAATTGGCTGCTTCATTTTCAATATTTGTTTATTTAAGGAACATGTTTCTACAACCTTCATTGTCAGCTGCCTAAACACTAATAAGTGATTAATTGCAACTGCCAATCACTTGATTTCCATCTCGTCTTTGGCTGAACCTATATAAATTTTGCCTCTCCCATATAATTTATTCTTCACAACTCTTCAGAGCAAAGCCTGGAGAAAATTCACTTTAGGTATTTTATAGATACCTATATCAAGTCCTATACCACACCAAATACAGCTTCCCAGTTTGACATAAAGCATTTTCAATTTTGTTATTGCCCTTTACAGTAAGAAAGTACAGACTTATGAAAGTGGTTTTATGGAATAGTTTGGGATCGTTCTTTACCTGCATTATCCTCATTATTCCTTTTTCCTTTTCTGTTTGGTGACCTTTTATTTGACTGCATTGAGGATTTTTAAGTGATAATGATTAGTGTTTTGGATTGCCTCTCCCCCTGTCCTCCATCCATTTCTGAACAGGGGTAGAGCGTACATAAGCAGCATCCCTTAGAGTCATTCACTGAACCAACTGTGTCCTCCTGTAAATTCTTACACTGTTATTCTTTCCCATTTCACTCACCACCTTCTAGACTGTGAGCCCACTTTTAAGTAGAGACCGTCTCTATATGTTGCCAACTTGTACTTCCCAAGCACTTGGTACAGTGCTCTGCACACAGTAAGTGCTCAATAAATACGATTGAATGAATGAATGAATGAACACCTAGGCTGATATTTGGAAATAGCAAGTGGGGATAGGGAATTAATCCAAAAATCATATTTATTGAGTGTTTACTGTGTGCAGAACACTCTACTAAGCATTTGGAAGAGTACACAATCCCTGCCCCCAAGGAGCGGTACAATCTAGCAGAGTTTACAGTCTAAAAGTTAGATTTAGAAGACAGGATAGTCACGAGGAGGCATAGCGAAAGCTTTGAAGCTGCATCAATTAGCTAGTTTAACAGGGGGCTTACGACAAGCTAAAACAGAGTCATCTCAAGTCAGACAGTCTGAAGGAACACACGCCATAAGAACTGCCCAAAGTACAAGTATTAGGAAAATGTGGCTCTTAGCCTTGTTGTGACTGGGGGTCATGCACAATTGGTGCGACAAAGTAGGAAGACGCAGAGAGCAGTAGGTCCTGAAAGCATTGGTCAAAGCCAGCAACCAGATGTCAGATCATTTGTGTATTTGGTGAGGGGAAAGACCGCCGATTACTTGCCTGTTTTTTTTCTTAGACTGACTTGTACAGTTGGAGAGGTACCATTTTTAAAGCTGACAGGTAGATACACCGGACAGTGAAGGAAAGGCACTGTACCCAGTGGGCACTTGGGAAATACCATTATCACCATTACCATTATCCGTGGCCTGATGGATAGAGCCCGGGCCCGGGAGTCAGACGGAACTAAATTCTAATCCCAGCTCCACCGGGGACCTCACTTAACTTCTCTGTGCCTCAGTTACCTCAACTGATCCCCATGTGGGATGTGGACTGTATCCAACCTGATTATATATACCTACCCCAGCGCTTAGTTCAATGCCTAGCATGTTGTAAGTGCTTAACAAATACCATTTTTAAAAAAGGAGCATACAGTCTGCAGTGGGAGACCTACATTAAAATACATTACGCATAGGGGAAATATAGTAGATAATATCCCTTATAAGGATATTAATTTAAGTGCTGTGATGGTGGAGTATCAAAGTGATCACAGTGATACTTTGATACAGAAGAGGGTCTCAGAAGTCCCTTTATGTCCCTTCTACTTAATATCTGAGTTGAGATTCTGAAAAAGGGGCGACAGGTAATAATAATAATGGCATTTATTAAGCACTTACTATGTGCAAATCACTGTTCTAAGCACTGGGGAGGTTACAGGGTTATCAGGTTGTCCCATGGGCTCATAGTCTTAATCCACATTTTACAGATGAGGTAACTGAGGCCCAGAGAAGTGAAGTGACTTGCCGAAAGTCACACAGCTGACAAGTGGCGGAGCTGGGATTTGAACCCATGACCTCTGACTCCAAAGCCTGTGCTCTTTCCACTGAGCCACGTTGCTAGGCAGAGGAGAGGAGAGGACCCTGCCTTTTCATACCTTCCATATAATTAGATTTAGTTGTATTGGAAGTTAACTGGAGTTAAATCTCTAGCGGAGAAGGGGTGGCATGGCTCCTGGATCCTCCCTCCATGCTGGAGCAGCAAAGGAGAGGACCGGACGTAGAATCCAAGGAATGAAAGGATTTTTGTTTGGTTATTTCCTCCATCCCCCTGCCGTTACGTAAGACTGCACCCCTACTACCCCAACCTAACCTATTTTATGTGGCCACCTCCGTCGATCTCCAAAATCTTCTTCCTTTCTAATCGAAGTCAATCCCGTAGCAGTTTCAACCCATTTCTTCTTGCACCTTTGTCATCAAAAGATTTTTGAAAATGCATTAAGCTGCTTCAAAGAAAAGCTCTTCGTGAATATAAAAATCATTACTCCCCATGTTCTGGAGCTAGCATTTTGGTCCATGAGCACTTTAGAATCACTTCACTGTAGAGTGTGATGATGGAGTGTTAAATACTTGAAAAGGTATTTGCCATGCATATTATTATGCACACAAACAATCTTGGGGGAGTAACCATGGTTAGGAATGCTAGGAGCCTCATTCAGCAAAGCTAACCCGAAATTGAATTATGAGGGGGTCACAGTGGAGCTTCAGAGGATAAATAGAGGGGGAAAAAACACATCTTAAATACATTTTGAAAGGGCGGCAGTTCAAATTAAGATTGTGACCCCACTGAACTGAAACTTGGTTTTGAAGTACATAGCAGAAACGGCTGCCCTCTCCTTTTTACTTTGAGCCTTCATCGTGTTGGGAGATGAAACCAAAGAGAGGCTTCTCTCAGCCTCATGGAGCCATTTGACAGTCCGCTGTAATGCATTTCAACCAACTTATAAATCATTTTGTAGAGACTAATGATTTATTACTGCTGTAATGAACTTCACAGGCATCAATACATTAGTATCCACTTTGAGAAAAAGCCGTTGTCAAATCCTATTGGAATGATGATCAGTTTACTATTGTTATTAATGGCCCTGATCAGCTCCTTGGATCTATGGATAACCTTTTTAGAAGACAGGGGTCTTCCATTTGGGGGAGGGGTGGGGAAAGTCAATGCATATGTGAACTGCAAGTATTTAACTACCTCCCCCCACCTCCTCCTCTGATCCTTTATCAGTACCAAGGTCTGGAGTGGACGTTCAGGGCCTCAAAATTATTTTTAAATTCACCTAATTCAAATAGATCAAAATGCTGATGAATGCATCGTAAAAGCATATCGTAATTCCAATTGCCAGTCTTTATGATCCTGAATTAGAGTGTTTTCTTTCTTCCTGTTTGAAGCCTCAGCTGGACCTCGGTGGCTTGACTGAAATAGTAATTACCATGTTGGGTTTTTTTTTAATGTTCTGTGATGTCAGACATTTGACCTGAAAGGCTTTTAAAACTGACCTTGTTGCTTCTTTCCATTCATTAAACTACAACCTTTGCTCTCTTGTCATAAAAGATAAATGAAGATTCACACAATCTTTGTTTAAGAGAAGATTTATTGTTTACATTAATGTAGATTAAGTGGAAAGATACCAATTATTTACCATGTCAATCAAATGTCATCTGAGGCTTAAATTTTCTGCCCTGATCTTGTACTTATAATCTCTGAATAGTCGTAGAAATTTCAAAGGTAAAAACAACTGGAGCATTTGGTGAAAGTGGTCTTTCATGTTGTGTGATTTAGTTCTAAGGTTTGCTAGTGCAGAATCTATTTTTAAACAATGTTTGCAAATGTGTATCTTATACGGAAAGAGAGGAAACTGTTCTACGAAGTGTTGTTCTACTCGAAAGAATTAGAAGCATATTTTAAACTTGATCAACAGTATGTTGATCAATGGACCCTAGATGTATAAAATCACATAACTGTGGATCAAAACAATTAAAAAAAAATCTTCCGTTTTGGTAGATCTGAATAAGATCGGTTATCTCTTAATTATGAACTACCCCTCAAAAAGACCAAGAAAGTAAAAGTAGGGAATAGAAGGATTCCTAAGAGGAAGGTGGTTTAGAATTAAGAAAAGGCAAAAAGCATTCCAACCATCTCTCAAAGGACCAAAGCCCCTTGGGTGGTTTAGGTAGTTGAAACAATCTTCTTGCCCAAAACTGAATTGAATCTTAAAAGCATAGTGAATGCCAGAGTTGCTAAAGTATCTGACAATAAATGACTGAAAATCTTTCACTATCCCATAGAAGTAATTGTAGTAGTCGCAGCATGGCTTAGTGGAAAGAGGGGTCAGAGGTCATGGGTTCTAATCCCGGCTCTATCACTTGTCAGCTATGTGACTATGGGCCAGTCACTTAACTTCTCTGTGCCTCAGTTACCCCATCTGTAAAATGGGAATTAAGACTGTGAGTCCCATGTGGGACAACGGGATTACCTTGTACCCCCCCCCCCCCAGTGTTTAGAACAGTGTTTGGCACATAGTAAGCATTTAACAAATACCATCATCATTATTAGCAGTAGTAGTAGTAGTAATAAAGGGGTTTATTGAGCACCTGGGAAAGTGCAAAAGAAGAAGTTCCCTGCCCCCAGTAAAACTACTAATAAAAATAGTATTTGTTAAGCGCTTACTATGTGCAGGCACTGGGGTTGTATACAAGCAAATCCCTGTCCCACATGAGGCTCACAGTCTCAATCCCCATTTTACAGATGAGGCAACTGAAGCATAGACAAATGAAGTGACTTGTCCAAGGTAATGCAGCAGACAAGTGGTAGAGCTGGGAGCAGAAAGAGCACGGGCCTTAGAGTCAGAGGTCATGGGTTCTAATCCCGGTTCTCAGAGGTCATGAGTTCTAATCCTGGCTCTGCCAATTGTCAGCTGTGTGACTTTGGGCAAGTCACTTAACTTCTCTGTGCCTCAGTTACCTCATCTGTAAAGTGGCAATTAAGGTTGTGAGCCCCCCATGGGACAACCTGATCACCTTGTAACCTCCCCAGTGCTTACAACTGTGCTTTGCACATAGTAAGTGCTTAATAAATGTCATCATTATTATTATTAGAACCTGTAACCTTCTGGAACCTGCACTCATATCCCAAAATCATCTATCTTTGGGAATTAGTGTGAGAAGTGCCACTGCATTCTGTTGGTGAGATCCATAGTTAGGCTCCCTCAGCTCCATTGTCCCTGGCAGACCCTTTTATGGAGCCACTGCTGTGAGCCACCCATATCCAGAGAAGCAGTGTGGCCTAGCGGATAGAGCACGGTCCTGGAAGTTAGAGAGACCTGTGTTCTGATCCCAGCTCTGCCACTTTTCTGCTGTGTGACCTTGGACAAGTCACTAACTTCTCTGTGCCTTAGTTACCTCATCTGTAAAATGGGGATGGAAGACTGGGAGTCCCATGTGAGACATGGACTGTATCCAATCTAATTACCTTATATCTACCCCAGCACTTAGTTAGCACCTAATAAATACCAGAGAAGAAAAGAAGAAAGAATCTAGGGCCCTGCTTTCCCCAAAGGTCCCACTTTGGAAGTGCCTTTTAGGTACCAACTTCTTCTTTGCCTTGGTACTCAGGAGGGCACAGCTTTTAAGGGAGGAGCCTGCCGGGTGAGAGCCCAGAAGTTGCAGGTAGGCTCCAAAGAGCTACCTGTTTAAAAATACCCCACGGGCAGAATCATTTCAGTCCCACTTTCCGAAAGTTCTCCTTTCAACTCTTATTTGGAAGCCCCTGACTCTTGTTGGAAGCCAGAGGTAAGGATACTTGAAAGTCCAGCCCAAAGAGAGAAGCAGTGTGGCTTAATGGGTAGAGTTAGAAGGACCTGGGTTCTGAGCCTGGCTCCCTCACTTGTCTGCTGTGTGATCTTGGGCAAGTCACTAAACTTCTCTGAATGTCAGTTACCTCACCTGTAAAATGGGGATTAAGACAGTGAGCCCCATGTGGGACATGGACTGTGTCCAACCTAATTAATTTGTATCTACCTCATCACTTAGAACAGTGCCTGGGACATAGTAAGTACTTAAATACCATGAAAATAAAAAACACAATGTGGGGCCAGAAACAGCTTGGCTCCCGTAGTGGGAAAACACATGTAGGGAACTGACCCCCAAATGCTTAATAAATACGATTGAATAATTCTATTGGCACCTTTGATTCTCGAATTGAAGTCCAGGGGGCAGTGAGATTGAAGGAGGCTTTTCAGCTCCTGAGCTTCTGTTTCCCAGAAGCCTATGCTACATCAACATAAAAGACTAGTTAGAAATCAGAGCATAAAAAGGGAAAGCTTTTCCTGAGTATTTGGGTCCTGTCCTGTCTGATTGCATCCCTTGATCCTACATGCTTGGAAATTCTTCCACTTGGGGTCCAGAGGATAATAATAATGATGGTGTTTGTTAAGCGCTTTCTATGTGTGATGCAGTGTTCTAAGCGCTGGGGGTGGATATAAGGTGATCAGGTTGTCCCATGTGGGGCTCACAGTCTTAATCCCCATTTTACAGATGAGGTAACTAAGGCCCAGAGAAGTTAAGTGACTTACCCAAAGTCACACAGCTGACAAGTGGCAGAGCGGGGATTAGAACCCGTGACCTCTGGCTCCCAAGCCCATGCTCTTTCCACTGAGCCATGCTAGATCCTCTCCCTCTTCCCATCAAACCCTGTTGTAAGCCATTTCCTCTGGCTAACCATTTCTGCACCATTGCCAAACCCAAAGAAATGACTAGACAGTAAACCGCACTCAGCCTTTGTCAATTCTTCTCTACCATGAATGTGTTTCTTATGCTCCTCCATTTTCCAGGCCTTACCTGCTTGTCTAGCATTTACTTAAGAGTTGATTTCCTTTTCTTCTTCTTCTACTTTAAACTGGAGAGTTGTTTGGAAAGATTCAAGACGGGAAATGGACTGTGATGTTTTGTTGTGTCTGAGCAGCTGTAGATTGGAGATTGATAGATTGTCGAATAGCTGTAAGGTAGAAAAGGGTCCCAAACCATCCTGGCCTTGTGAAAAATAATAATATAATAATAATTATGGTATTTGTTAAGCACTTACTATGTGCCAGACACTGTACTAAGCACTGGGTTGGCAAATCGGGTTGGACACAGTCCTTGTCCCACATAGGGCTCACAGTCTTACTCCCCATTTTACAGATGAGCTAATTCAAGAGAATTCAAGTGACTTGCCTAAGGTCACACAGCAGACAAGTGGCAGAGCTGGGATTAGAATCCGCGACCTTCTGATGCCCAGGCCCATGCTCCATCCATTCCCCCGTGAAATCAAGTTCTCCAAGTACTTGTTGAGACAACCTTCCAGAATTAAACCCAGCCCAGAAAGTTGTAACCCAGGTTAAAGCCCCTATGAAATGGGTTTTGGTCCATCATTCCATTTGGACATGGTCCAAATTAAAAGATAGAATTGCCCAGTTCTCACTCTATATGGAGGAGGTTGACATGGTATCAATCAATCAGTGATATTTTTTGAGCTCTTTGCAGATCATGGTACTGAGCACTTCAGTTGAATTTATTGAGTGCTTCCTATGTGCACAGCACTGTACTAAGCGCTCGGGAGAATACAGTACAACAATAGACACACTCACATTCCCTGCCCACAGTGAGCTTACAGCCTAGAGGCGGGAGACAGACATTAATATAAACGAGGAAATTACAAATGTGTACCTTAGTGCTGTGGGGTTGGGAAGGGGGGTGAACAACAGGAGCGAGTCCGGGTGACGCAAAAGGGAGTGGGAGAAGAGGAAAGAGGGGCTTAGTCAGGGAAGGACTCTTGGAGGAGATGTGCCTTCAATAAGGCTGTGAAGCGAGGAAGAGTAATTGTTGGATTGGGAGACTTGGGAGAGTATGCTACGGCAGAATTGGTCGACAATCTTTCAGTGTAGGTGGGGAGACAGTGCTAAAGATGGTGATTGCCTCAGTTGATTGGCTAACACTGCAGAATGGGACAACTCCATTCATTGTTCTTCCTGTTTCTGCATCATCAAGAGGCGAAAATTGTAGGTGTTTGCAAAAACCAATAGTGTGTATATATTTGCTAGACTCTCATTAGTTTGCCATTTGGTACCCAGTAAATGCCGGAATTTTTAGTAAAACATATTTCACGGGGTATACATCAGTCCCTACATCTTCTGGGGAAAGTAATATGCTGTTTCCCATTAGGCACGCTCCCCACAGCCAAGTACCTATTAAGGTGCTAAATTTCATGGTCATTCTCTGTTCAAGTATATTTTTCATTTTATAATGAAGTGCATTGGGTTGCCGGACCTATGGCTTTTTAAAACTACAATTGTTTTGAGACTCCACAAAATTGAATGTCACAATGGCTCCTTTGGTCTTTAAAGTATGGAGTAGTGAGGTTTTTGTCCAATTTAATAACACTTTGCTTGGGAAAATGTTACTTTCATTAGTTTAAAAAATATGGAATCTGGACTTTTCTCCTCAAAACTGTAATGGTTAGATTTCAGTTTCTAAATTGTACTGACCTGATAATTCATTTTAGTTTTATTTTAATTCTTTAATGGAAAACTTCTAAAAATGATTTCCACCCAAACCTGGGGATGTTTCAACAAAGCTGGTCTTCCTTATTCTATAATTATCCTCAGGATGGCTACTTTATATTTTGAAAGCATATTGTTAAATTATGTCATACTCTAGAAATCTTTCATCCAAATACTAAACCGATTAATCAGTCAATCATTTTTATTGAACACTTACTGTGTGCAGAGCACTGTACTAAGTGCTTGGGAGAATACAATACATCAGAGTTGGTAGACACATTCCCTGCCCACATGAAGCTCACAGTCTAGAGGCGGAGGTTGACATTAATATAAATAAATTGCAGATATAATAAGCTATGGATATGAATTCCACCCAGAGAATTTATTTTTTCCGCTCACTAAAGTACAATTCTGATCTGTAGTTTCTTTTTTTATGGCATTTTTTTAAGCACTTACTATGTGTCGAGCACTGCTCTAAGCAGTGGGTAGGGTTGTTGATTGGGTCAGACACAGCCCCTGTCCCACATGGGGTTCACAGTCTAAGTAGGAAGCACAACAGGTATTGAATCCCCATTTTACACCTGAGGAAAACTGAGGCACAGAGAAGTTAAATGATTTGCCCCAGGTCACACAAGAGACAAGTGGCAGAGCCAGGATTAGTACTGATTAGTACCAATTTGTACTTCCCAAGCGCTTAGTACAGTGCTCTGCACACAGTAAGCGCTCAATAAATACGATTGATGATGATTAGAGCCCAGGTCTGGACTCTTTACAGTAGGCCACCCTGCTTCCCTTTCTTTCTCCCTCCCACAAAGCAGTGCAGTGCTAAATGGTAGCAGAAAGGCCCTTTCACTTCTCTCCAGCAAAAGAACTAGGAGCCTTAGAAAAGTCCAAGGTAGGGTCCAGAGAGATTATTCTCAAGAGGTGGAAAGAAATATTAACTCTGGGGTAAACGAAGAACTAACTTTGTTCATGTGAAACATGATTCAAGTCATAAATTCTGAATCTTCAGGATTCCCTCCAACAATCTGGAGATTAGTTTGAAGTGAATAAACTGAGGCATGAGAAAATAATGAAAGGCAATTGGGTAAAGGCAGTCTGTCAATGACTGGTCTCTAATGAGCACCTGCTATGTAGTGAGCACTGTGCAAAATGCCTGAGAGAGTAGGAGACACAATCTTTGACCAGAAGAACTTTGATTCTAACAGGGGAAGCAGACAAAATAGTGCTCACCACCACCTACCTCACCTCGCTACTTTCCTCTTATAACCCAGCCCGCACACTTCACTCCTCCTACACCAACCAGCTCACTGTACCTCAATCTCATCTATCTCACCGCCGATCTCTCGCCCATGTCCTACCTCTGGCCTGGCATGCCCTTCCTCTTCATATTTGACAGACAGTTATTCTCCCCCACCTTCAAAGCATTATTGAAGGCACATCTCCAAGAGGATTTCCCTGACTAAGCCCTCTTTTCCTTTCTTCTATTCCCTTCTGTGTCACCTGACTTGCTCCTTCTATTCATCATCCCCTGCTTCCAGCCCCACAGCACTTGCGTACATATCTGTAATTTATTTATTTATATTAATGTCTGTCTTCCCCTCTAGAATAGAAGCTTATTCTGGGCAGGGAAGGTGTCTCTTATATTGTATTCTCCCAAGCACTTTGTACAGTGCTGTACACACAGTAAGTGCTCCATATATACAATTGGGATTGATAGATTAAATAGTAGTCTGTGTAAATTGATTCATACAAAAATACAATAGGAGGTTGTGCATGCCAAAATGCTGAGTTGATGGTTGGGAGGATGTAACCCGGGAAGGGGGGAGAAAAATCAGTTGGGGAAAGTTTCCTGGAAGGATGTGGAATTCCAGAAGGTCTTTGAAGAAGGGGAATGCTGAGTTCTGATGGGATTGAAGAGGGAGAGGGTTCCAGGCAGGAGGTAAGGGCTGGAGGAGGGAAAGTTAAGAACAAGGCACAGTGAGAAAGTGAACTTGGGAGGAACAGAGTGCAAGCACTAGGAGAAGAAAGAGGATAGGTAAGGCAGGGGAGCTGATGCAGTGCCTGAAATCGGAAAGTCAGGAGTTTCTGTTTGATGGAGAGAAGGAATGAGTAACCCCTGAAGGCTTTTGTTGAATGGAGAGACACATGCAGAGTGAATTTTCAGAAAGATGCTCCGAGCAGCAGAATGAAGTGAAGGGTGGGAAGTTTGGTGGCCTAATAGAAAGATTGCAGGGGGTGAGAGTCAGGAGATAGGGTTGTAGTCCAGTTTCTGGTATTGGCTAGTTTTGTGACTATGGACAAGTCACTTAACCTTTCTGGGCCTCTTTTTCTTCAACTGAAAATGGGGATGAGGGTGATTATGAGGCCTATGTGAGGGAGGGACTATGTCCAATCCAATAACCATGTATCTACCCCAGCGCTCAGCACAAGGAAAGAACTAAATGAAAGCCCTTATTATCATCGCCAGAGAGGGGAGAAAGTGGAGACTAGAAATTCAGAATCCTAGAGTCTTCATTACCCTGAGCCCGCCCATCAAAATGTTACCAGCAGAGAGCTCAATGGGAGAGAATTAATACTAGGTTTTGTCTTTTTTCAGTGGTTAGGCTTTCCCCAAATGTTCATCTCTTCCATTAATGAAATCAGAAGCTTTCCCCAGGATTAAAAACAATATGATAGCCCTCCCCTATTTGAGATCACTAGCAGCCTTCCTCTTTCCCTTGAATGACACACAGACATTTTCTCTGGGCTCGAAGAGGCTGTTTGTTTTGTGAAGTACAAGTTTAAAAGAGCCTGAGGCTAACCTGGGAGAGATTTTTCAGATCCCCATTTCTATAGACCTTGGGAGGTACAGGGTTTATCGGATTAGGTGCAGTACTATAATTCCCCAAACCACATGTGCAAACGCCCATAGGGGTACCCAGAATTTTATAATGATTTCTTGGTGTTCTTTTGTATTAGATTAGGAAGCAGGGAGTATTTATGTCTCTACGCATGACACTCCCATTGTCAGGTAGAATCGATTTCTGAGTATGTTGTTCTGATCAAATTGACAGGATTGGTGACTAATTTTATTTTATTTTATTTTTGGAGTGGGAGGAGGTATTTGTTAAGTGCTTATTATGTACCAGGCACTGTGCTAAGTGCTGGAGTAGAGGCAAATCAATCCATTTATTGAGTGCTTATTGTGTGCAGACCACTGATTCAGGTTTGACGCAGTCCATGTCCTAAATGGGGTTCTCGGTTTTAAACCCCATTTCCTTCGTCTACTGTATCCCCGTTGTTGGGTAGGGACCGTCTCTATATGTTGCCAACTTGTACTTTCCAAGTGCTTAGTACAGTGCTCTGCACACAGTAAGTGCTCAATAAATACGATTGAATGAATCAATGAAACCCACCCCTCACACTGTGGCACCATGGGCCCCTACCGCACCGCTGTGCTAAGGAACTGCCTTTGGAATTGGAACAGTCAAACAGGGGCACTAGTATTTGTTACGTGCATACTTTGTGCCAGGTACTGTACTAAGCACTGGGGTAGATACAAGGTAATCAGGTCGGATACTGTCCCTGCCATTTATAGGGCTCAATCTTAATCCCTATTGTAGACACGCGGTAACTGAGGCACAGAAAAGTTCATTCATTCATTAAAGTTAAGTGACTTGCCCGAGGTCACAGAGCAGACAAGTGGCAGAGCTGGTTTTAGAATCTAGGTCCTCTGATTCCCAGATATGGGCTCTTTCCACTAGGCAATGCCGCTTCTCACTCTTTCACCCAGACGTGGTTTCTTCTAGCAGCCCCAGCACTTATGCATATTTATGTTTATTCAGTTTTCCATTCAATTATTTCTTTTGATTACTCCGTTTGAAAATACTTTCATGTCTGTCTCCCCCATTAGAGTGTAAGGAAATATGTCATTTTCTTGTTTTGTACTTTTCAAGCTCTTAGTGCAGTACATTGCATCGCATATAATGGATGCCCAGTAAATGCTCCTTCTGCTTGGTGCCTGGAATTTTAGGATGCACCTCGCAGAAGGAATTGGAGATTCCAGAGTCCCCAGTAATCAATCAATTGTATGAACTAAGCGCTTAATGTGTGCAGAGTCTGATTCTAAGGCCTTGGAAGAGTAGAGTAGGTGGGCACCATTCTTGCCCTCCAGGGGATTACAGTCACCGAGAAGGGTCTTTCTTGTAGTCTGAATTGAATAACTGGTCTTTCTCACAGCTCTTAGTACAGTACTCTGCACACAGTAAGTGCTTAATTAATACCACTGATTGTTTCTGCAGTTGGGGTGGTTGTGGTCAGAGAGGCATAGAGGCTCAGGACAGGCTGTGGCTCAGCATTTATCAAGCAGCTATGGTATGCAGAGGTCTATGCTAAGCATTTTGGAGTGTAGAGATGGAATAAATGGTCCTTGCCCTCAAGGCACTAGCAGTCTAAGATGGAGAAGGCACGAAAAATGTAGAGATATAATAATTATGGTATTGGTTAAGTGCTTACCATGTGTCAGGGTCTGTATTAAGCACTGGGGTAGATACAAGGTAATCAGGTTGGACACAGCCCCTGTCCCACATTGGGCTCACAGTCTTAATCCCCATTTTACAGATGAGGTAACTGAGGCACAGAGAAGTGAAGTGATTTGCCAAAGGTCACACAGCACACAAGTGGTGGAACTGGATCCAGAACCCAGGTTTCTCTGAGTCCCAGGTCTGTGCTGTATTCACTAGGCCATGCAGTTTGTGGGAGTGGAAGTCTTTACCCCTGATCCAGCAGTGTTGCCTTCCCTGCAACACAGTATCTTTTCCCACCCCAGACCAAATCCAGTTCCCCTCACAGTTTCTTAATCTCACATTTGCCTGAGAGGAGCCTGTCGGTCAGAAGTCAAAGGTGAGTTGAGAAAAACAGGAAGGCAGTTCTGAAGGACAGATATCCAGCCTGCTTAAGAGACACAGTGGATTAGGTGCCAGAACCATGCTGATGAACTAACTTGTTGTGTAATCCCTAGCCAGGTAGTATGAAAACTCTCTTGTTAGCTTACAGCAGTGATTAATGATACGGCAGAGGATTCTGGCACACTTGGCTAACAATAGGGCCTCATCCATCACGGCGAGGTAAGCTTTCGGGCCAAGATGCTATTCATTCATGTTGGATGTTTCTTTCAGAAGGTGTAAGATTTTTGGTGAATCCCTAGACCCTGCTCTTAAAGAGATGATGGAGAGACAAATCTTCAGTCCCCTATGAGACTCTGGCTCACAGGCAGCTAAAGAGTTTGCCATGTGAGAGGTGACAGGAAGACAACCAAAAATATGGGCGTTTTTCCCCATTCCCTGTGGAAGATGGTCTAAAGTGACAGCAAAGAGGGAGACTAAGGAATAGCAAACAAAAGAGTTCTGGATTTCATTACTATGGCTGCCTCCCCAGTCAGTGTAAGCTCTTGGTGGGCAGGGAATGTGTCTTGCGATTATGTTGATGATGATATAACCATCATCATAATGATATATACTGATAATTGTGGTGCTGGTTAAGCACTTACCATGTGCCAAGCACTGCACTAAGCCCTGGGGTTTAGATACCCGATAACCAGATCAGATAGTCCCTATCTCTCATGGGGCTCACAGTCTAAGTGGGAGGGAGAAAAGGCATTTTACAGATGAGGAACTGAGGCCCAGAGAAATCAAGTGTCTTGCCCCGAGTCACAAAGCAGGCAAATGGCAGTGCCTGGATTAAAAGGCCATCTGTTTCCCAGACTTGTGCTCTTTCAACAAGGCCATGTTGTGCTTCTGTTTGTTCCTTCCCAGATGCTTAGTACAGTGTGTCACACACAGTAGGCAACCAATCAATTCCATTACTATTAATACTGTTTGTCAGTCACACATGCACACTCACACATGTGCAGAAAGGACAGGATTGACTCACTCTGGGCAATCTTCTTTTGGCCAAAGGAATTTTAACCAGTTCAAAATTCACCCCAGTGGAAAGGGACTCTGCCTTTAACATGTATCCCAAGTGCCTTGGACAGTAAATGTTGGCAGACTGACAGATGACTGACTTTCTTTCTCCCCTCCTACTTCCATTGCTCTTTCTACAAAGGCAAGCAGTGGATCATTTTCACTGAAAATAGGACTGTCAGAAAATTGATCCCCAGTTTAGCTTTAGCTGTTATGGGGTAGCTTTGAGATCTAATATATAAACCAAATTAAGATTGTGTTATCAGAGGCCTGTAGGACTAATACTTTTCATTTTTGAGAATGGGGAAAAAAACAAGTTTTTCTTTCATCTGATGGTAAAGATGGCAGGGTAGTTGACCCTATCAAAATGATATGTCTATCTTTTAGTGTCCTGTTCTTACACTTTTTTTTAATTCACTCTCATCAGTTGAAACTGACAACATCAAAAACTAGGACACAAGTGCAGATGAGAATGAAAATAGTTTTGATATCTTGTGAAAATTCCATCTGGGTTTTCTGGGGTTTGATTCCAACGTACCGTTAAAACACATAAGGCTGATAACAAGAACTAACTACAGGGAGAAAAAGCAGAAATCTATCAATCATTGCAACATCAAGAGAAAAAGAAGTTACAGAGAAGTTTGTTTTCAAGAACCACTAACTTTGGCCAAGGGATACAGTCTTGAAAAGCACTTTGACACATTTCTTGTCCCAACTTTGGCTTTTTACCTCTTTTCTTCGGTTGACTAATATAGAAGAGGGTGAAAGAGCTCATCTTAGCTAAGCATTTCAGCCAGAGACCATGTTAGAACTGTTTATCTTGTGTTCACCACAGCACAGTGTCTGGCACGAAATAAACGCTTAATAAATACAAGAAGCTAAATTCTCCCGAGAGAGGAAAAAACAACAGGTTGAAGCCTTAGCAGGAATCAAACAAAAGCTGAACCTGAATAGGGTCGAAGGGCTTTTCCCCTTGTTTTGCTGGCAGTGAGGTGGAAAGTGATGATTTAGGTGGCCTGGGAAGAAAATTCACACTTTTGCTTGAACACCTATACCTAGAAATGCCTGGATAGAATTAGAGATTCTTATAGCAGGTGAATTCTAAGCACTTTTACTCTTTCATCATATGTTATTTTCATGTCTTCCTCAATCATTCATTTCAGTTTTAACCATTCCCTTCAACCTTTTGGAAGTCTCTATTTTGTCTCGCAATCATCTACCTTTAAATATTTATTGACCCAGGCCATAGCACACTCCTACCTTTCTTTTGGCTTAAAGACACTTCTGACAGTTATAAAAGCAGTAAATTAGATATATTAATGTCTATTTCCCCCTCTAGACTCTAAGCTCACTGTGGGCAGGGAAGGTGACTACCAACTTTGTTGTATTCTCCCAAGCGCTTAGTATAGTGCTCTGCACACAGTAAGGGCTCCATAAATACCACTGATTGATTGCAAGCTCCTCAAGGAAAGGGATCAACTCTGTTGTACTTTCCCAGGCAGTTACTATGATGTTCTGTAGACAGGTACTCAATAAGTACTGTTGATTTATGCAGGAAAGTTTTTTTTTTATTTTAAATGTAAATAGAAACTGACCAAAATAAATAGAATCAACTTTATCCAATATTTAGTTATAAATGATTTAAACTAGTGTCACAATCATTATTTATCAATGATTTCTGAAAACCAACACAAAATTGACATCAAGGTTTCAACTGAATCAATCAGTGGTATTTGTTGAGCACTTACTGTGTGCAGAGCACTCAGCGTGGAATAGTGGAAAGAGCACGGGCTTGAGAGTCAGAGGTACTTGGGTTCTAATCCCAGCTTCACCACTTGTCTGCTGTATGACTTTGGGCAAGCCAGTTAACTTCTCTGTGCCTCAGTTACCTCATCCATAAAATGGGGATTGTGAGCCCCACGTGGGACAAACTGATCACCTTGTATCTAGCCCAGTGCTTAAAACAGTGCTTGGCACATAGTAAATGCTTAACAAATACCATAATCATTATTACTATTACTACTAAATGCTTGGGAGAGTAAAGTGTAACAGAGTTGGTAAACATGCTCCCTGCTCATGAGGAGTTTACAGTCTACAAAGGGAGGCAGACATTAAAATAGATCATTTATATGTACATAAGTGTTGTGGGGCTGAGGGAGGGGTGTCAGTAAGTGCTCCATAAATACTAATGACTGATTAACTGAGAGGGTCCAAAACCTAGTGTCACTGACTTTTTACAGTATAACCCAAGTTTGAAAATCCTCATGTTGAGTTCCCAGTCCTCAAAGGTGTAGTTTTATACTTCTCTCCTCCAGGGGCCTTCCCTGATTAATTTTTAACCTCCCCACTTCGTGTCCTCCACCTTTCATGTCTAGTTTAGTCTAGAGGGGCAGAAAAATAGCAAGATGAATAAATTACAAACATGTACATAAGTGCCATGGAGCTTAGGGTAGGGTGAATATCAAATGCTTAAAGGGCACAGAACCCTCTGCCTAAGAATCTTCCTAATTCTGAAGATTCAGAATACAGAATACTAATTCTGAATACTCAGAAAGGGATGCTGCTAGACTGTAACAGCCTTCAGGACAGGGGTCATATCGATTGACTATATAGCACTCCAAGTGTACATAGGGCAGCACTTCTCAATTTTCAGTGCTGTCTGTTATTAGAGATAAAATGAAGTATATGATGCAAAAGCACACTACAGTCATTAGTATTTATGGAGCACTTACTGTGTACAGAACACTGTATTAAGCACTTGTAAGAGTTGTAATACAA
Organism: Tachyglossus aculeatus; assembly: GCF_015852505.1. Lineage (NCBI taxonomy): Eukaryota > Metazoa > Chordata > Mammalia > Monotremata > Tachyglossidae > Tachyglossus > Tachyglossus aculeatus. The sequence goes on along the minus strand of NC_052090.1, from coordinate 18,345,372 downwards.
CAGAGTTGGTAGATATGTTCCCTGCCCAGAAGGGGGTTACAGTCCAGCATCTGTTTCCCCTGCTAGATTGTCCACTGAACTGTAAACCCCTCAGAGGGCAGGGATCATGTCTGTTAACTCTATTGTAACTCTCCCAAGTGCTTAGCGCAGTGCTCGATACAGGGTAAGAGCTCAAAAAGTACCAGTGATTGATTAAAACACAAGGTTATACCTTAATTCCCCATTTAGCAACTTGCTAAATCTCACTGTGACTAGAAAGAGTTCATTTAGTTTCAAATGTTTTTGCCTCACAAACAGAATAGTTTATGCTTGAGGACAATCTGCCTCAACATTGTTCTAGAAAAATCTTACCGCAGTCCTAATTTATTGCTGCTTATGCTAAAATTGAGTTTACAGTTAAATTATCTTAAGTTCTCACTCTTAAAGTTTTCCCAGAATGCATGTTCCCATTTTCAGCCCCAGCTTTAAGGCCAGCAGTTTCTATTTCCCACCTAGGATATTTTCCTGATGAACAAACCTTTTCTCATTGATTCATTGAAAATACTTTAAGAATTTATAGTAAGGGAAACTCCTTCCCTAACTGTTAAATTGGGGAAATAGTTGCCATAATGCTCAAGAAAAGAACATTGCAATGCATAATGCAAAGAAAAGAACAGTACTGCTTAAAAATTCCAGAAAACAGGAATGACCATTAAAAAAATCCAGAAAGTAATATCCCTTAGTTGTTTCGCATGAGAAGAAAGCGTTTTTGTTCAGCAGCTGAACTGGGCATGAACTACTTTAGAATCAGGGGCCTTGTGTCATGAATATTTTCCTTAAGACAATAAATTGGACTCGAAAATCCCATTAGCATTTATAAAGGCAATCCTAGAAAAATGGCCAGATGTTCTTAAATTTAGAAATTGTTAGGCAGTCTTTCTTTACTGTCCCCTTGAAATTGGCACTAATCTTTACTGCAGACTTTCACTCTTTTCTTTACAAAGTAATTGAGATTTTCCACCTCACAAAGACATTATTGAAGTCGGCATCTTGTGGTCATATAATTTTGCTAGAGATATTAAATATATTTTAGGCACAAAATTGTATATCCAATATAGAATACCAGTGAACTTATTAGCATATCATTAAACCACATTTTCCCCCAAGAGCAAAGTGCATTTTTCATAACTTACAAGAAATGTCTTGCCTTGTAGTAACACACATGTTTAACATTAAAAACATCCCACAATATTTGACTGTGGTATTGGATTTCTAGTTATTGGGTTTACATTGCTAAGAAAACCATGACAATATACTTATTATTAATATCAGAAAGGTTCAACTTGAAAGATAATATTATTGAAAATGGATCCTGACAGCACTAAACTCATATCAGGTAATTTTATAGGAAAATATCATTCAAATATTAAGCAATTTTGTAGTGCTAGTGCTTGAGAGAAAATGTAAAAGCTCAGTTGCTTATAATAGTCATGCTTACTAGCCACGGCTCCTGATTCTCATCAGTTCATTGTGAATTATGAATTCGCTGTTGATCCATATTCATAGGCTAAAATGGTAGATGTTTGCTCATGTTACTTCTTTGTTATTTAAAAAAATTTATCAGTCAAATTATGTTAATCCTAAATGGTTGCTAATGGGTGCTTTTGCTCAGACAGTGTATTGCTTGTCAGATACTCTGTTACTCTGCAACTGAATGCATGTATACGTACACTCTCACCTTCTCCTTGCTTGGAAACTTGGAGAAACATGTTGGAATTTAACTCTTGTTATTACTCTCCATAGTGGTGGTAGAGTTTTATATGTATGATTCACAAATGCATATCTTTTCCACCTGACAATAACCATTTGGATATGTCGATGGATGTGATAGAACAGGAGCATGGCCTAGTGGAAAGAGTATGGGCCTGAGAGACAGAAGGACCTAGGTTCTAATCCTGCCTCTGCTACTTGTCTGCTGTGTGACCTTGGGCAAGTCACTTCACTTCTCTGTGCCTCAGTTACCTGTAAAATGGGGATTAATAATAATAATAATTTTGGTATTTGCTAAGCGCTTACTATGTGCCAAGCACTGTTCTAAGCACTGGGGGAGACTCAAGGTAATCAGGTTGTCCCACGTGGGGCTCACAGTCTTAATCCCCATTTTCCAGATGAGGTAACTGAGGCACAGAGAACTTAAGTAACTTGCCCAAAGTCACACAGCTGATAAGTGGCAGAGCCGGGATTTGAACCCATGACCTCTGACTCCCAAGCCTGGGCTCTTTCCACTGAACCACGCTGCTTCTCTGTAAGCTTCATGTGAGACATGGAATGTAGCCAAATGATCAGCTTGTATGTACCCTAGCAGTTAGTACAGTGCCTGGCACACAGTACGTGCTTAAATACCATATTATTTTTAATATAATGAAGGGGAATGCAACAGAAGTAGTAACATTCTATGTTTGCAGTGATCACTGTCTGTGAGAGCAAGTGTGACTTAACAGAGCAATACATGAGCAATGGTTCCACCCGTACCTTGCTTGCTCACATAAAATTCATTCTTTGCTCCATGGCCTTGGCTACACTTTGAGGTACCTGCTGCTGCTTTCAACTTAATTTCTTAGCTGTCCTATCTGCCCCAGATCTTTGTCAATTCCCAGTTACCGCCTACTGTGGGTTTTGTCATCCTCATCAATTAGGATAATAATGTAGGTCTCTTTCACTTTCGTTTAGAATCTAAGATGACCATACTGAACATGAGACTTTTTTTCCCCATGTGCAAATTTGGTGGGAAATACCGACACATGATTCAGCGTGACTGTATTTGATGTGTTTGGATGGAGAGGAAAGGGTGGATTTGAGCAATGTTGTGAAAGTAGAACTAACAGGATTAGATGAGATTGAATATGTGGGTTGAATGAAAGAGATGAGTTGAGGATAATGTCATAGGTACGGTCTTGTGAGAATGCAGACAATGGTGTTGTCTACAGTGATGGGAAAGACAGGGAGGACAAGGTTTGGGTGAGAGATGAGGAGCTCTGTATTGGACATATTTAGTTTGAGGTGATGGCGGGACATCCACATAGAGATGTCCTAAAGGCAGGAGGAAATGGAAGACTGTAGAGAAGGAGGAAGGTCAATTTGAGAATCACCCACAAGGAGATGGTAGTTGAAGAGATGGGAACAAATGAGTTCTTCAGGGGATTCGGTGTAGGTGGAGAATAAAAGGGGACCCGGAGCAGAGTCTTGAGGGACTTCCAGGGTTTGCAGGTGGGTGGCAGAGTAGGAACCTGCAAAAGAGACTGAGAAGGAGTAGTAAGAAAGATAGGAGGAGAACCAGGAGAGGACTGTGTCAGTGAACCCAAGGTTGGATAATGTTTCCAGGAGAAGGGGGTGAGCCACAGTGTCGAAGCCAGCTGAAGGATAAAGGAGGATTAGGCTAGAGTAGAGTCGATCAAATTTGGCAAGAAGAAAGTCAGTGGTGACTTCAGAGAGGCAGTTTCTGTGGAGTGGAGGAGGGGGAAACCAAATTGGAGGGAGATTGAGGTCAAAGAGAGAATTGGAGGAGAAGTAGTGGAAACAACTGGTTTAGACAGCTCATTCAGGGAGTTTGGAAAGGAATGGCAGGAGGGAGATGGGGCATTAACTGGAGGGGCTATGAGATCACAGGAGAGTTGTATAACAATAGTGAGTACTTGAGCATGTTTGAAAGCAGTGGAGAAGAAACCATTGGAAAGTGAACCATTGAAGGTGGTGCCTATAGGTGGGGGAAAGTGTTTGGATGGTGGATGAGCAATGGGGTCAGAGATGCAGGTGGAGGGGGTAGATATTAAGAGGGGACAGGAGATTGCCTCTCGAGGTACTGTTGGCAAAGATGGGAGAGTCAGAGAAGTACTGGGGGAGGGAGGGACTGAAGAGGAGCAGGGAGATTTTAGGAAAATCATGTCGGATGGTTTCAATTATATCAATAAAGTACATGACCAGGTCATTGGGGAAAGTCATGAGAGGAAGTGGTGGAGGAACCAGGGGTTTGAGGAGAAAGTTAAATGTGTGGAATAGCAGGGGTGGGCACTGGGAGTGGGAATCAATGAGGACGGAGAAGTATTGTTGTCGGCAAAGGAGAAAAGCAGCGTGACCTAGTGGAAAAAGCACGGGCCTGGGAGCCAGAGGATCAGCGTTCTAATTCCAGATTCACCTACTTGTCTGCTCTGTGACCTCGGGCAAGTCACTTAATTTATCTGAGCCTCAGTTCCCTCAACCTGTTCTCCCTCCTACTTTGACTGTGAGCCCCATGCCAGAGGGGGATGGCATCCAGCCTTATTAACTTGTACCTACCCCAAGCGCTTAGAGCACATAGTAAGTGCTTAACAAATACCATAAAAAACCACAAGGGAATTTCAGAATTGGTGAGGGTAGATATTGTAAAGCGACTGGAGATGATGAAGTTGAGCCCTAGTCAGTGAGTGGATGAGATGGGGGTGGGGAAGGGAGCAGGAGGTCGAGTTGAGGAAGGAGAGGAAGTGGACGGTGGAAGGGTGGTCGGGGAAAACCACGTGGTTATTGAAGTCTCTAAGGATCACTGTAGGGATGGAAAGAGAGAGAAAGAACGTGAAAAAGGGATTAAAATGGTTCAGAAAGTGGGAGGTTAGGTTTTAGGGGGCTGTAGATGACCGTGACTAGATTGAGTAGTAGAGGAGGAGGATGTGGACTTTGAAAGAAGGGAAAAAGAGGAATTGGGCAGGTGGGATGGGAGTGAGACAGACACCAACTCCTCCCCCTTTCCCAGTGAGTCTTGGGGAATGGGAAAAGATGAAAATCCCTCTGGAAAGAGCAGCTAGGGGGATGGTGTCATCTGGGGTGAACTAGATTTGAGCAATGGCAAGGAGGAGTAGTGATTGGGACAGGAACAGGTCAAGGATGAAGGGAAGCATTATCATTACAGTATTTAAGAGCTTACTAAGTGCCAAAAACTGTTCTAAGCATTGGGTTAGATACAACACAGCCCCTGACCCTCATGGGGTGTGCAGTGTAAGGGGGAAAGAGAACAGGAATTTAGTCCCTGTTTTACAGATAAGGAAACAGGCATCGAGAAGTTAAGTGACTTGCCCAAGGTCACACAGCAGACAAGTGGCAGAGCCAGGATTTAGAATCCAGATCCTCTGACTTCCAAGCCTGTGCTCTTTCTCACATTAAAAACTCTGATATTGATTTACATCTACATTAAAATTTACCAAAATCGGTTGTTTCAAAATAGTGCAGACACATTCATGGAATTGAAATGCCTATAGTGTAAATGTGAGTGGAAAGTCGATATGGCTGTAGAGTCATTTTTAAGGACCAATGAAGAAAATATATGGTTTTAAAAGAAAACATTAACCACATATTTCTGGGTATTAGAAAGGTCTGCTAGTAAAGCATTGCATCTTGGTTAATGTGGTGAAAGTCACCTTTTCAGAATGTCTCAATTTGACCACAGTTTTAACTGTTCGGAATCATAAATATATAGAGATTCCGACCCATAATTTGGAGCTAGCAGAATCATAAATAAAAATGTGTCCACGCTGTGCCCCTAAGCCCCATAATGATGGGTTCCTTAGAATTCACTCAATTGTATTTATTGAGTACTTAATGTGTGCAGAGCACTGTACTAAGCGTTTGGGTGAGTACAATACAATAAACAGAGGCATTCCCTGCCCACAGCAAGCTTACAATCTAGAAAGAACTGAATGCTCATCCTCTAGTTGCTTTAAACTGATTTTAAAACATTTCAGATCTAATTATGTGCTGTGCTATTTCTTTAGTTTAAATTTTAAATACTCTTAAAATAGTTATATGGGAAAGTGCAGCTTATTCAACTTTGTTACCTTTGTTTATTTTAAATATTAAATTAAGCACCAACTTTGGTCTTTCTTGGCCATTCCTAGCAAATGTAATTAATACTGTGAACACAGTTAATAGCCATGTAGAACACATCTGTGGTACTATCGCAAGCCAAATTTCAGTAATGGCGTGAGCCTTTTCAGTAGCTTCCTCCTGAACTGATGAGCTTGATTCTGAACCAAATCATTTTCCATTTTTCTCCATTCATTCTTTATATACAGTGCTCTGCACATAATAGTAATAATTAATTACTATTAATAGTAATAACATTTATTAAGTGCTTACTGAGTTGCCAGTGAGCTCATTGAGAGTTTGCAGGGATGGGGCCCATAAACATTTTTATTTTTTGAATTATAAGGTCTCATTGTTAAAGTTGAATGGCCTCAATTCAACTTTTTTGTACAAATATTCAAATCTGTGGCACTGACAGAAGTTTTTGGAAGAACTAGTTTAAAAGTGTCCTTATGGTCAAAACATGTGCCTTTCACACAGAGCAAAATGGCACACATGAAACCATCTTTATAAAGCGTGGGAGGCAGGAGACCCAAGCCTTGGCCTGCTCTGTGACCTTGGACAAGTTGCTCAACCTTTCTTGGCCTTGGTGTCACCATCTGTAAAATGGGAGTAAAATTCCTGCTCTCCCTGCCTATTAGATCGTGAGCCCCATGTGGGCCAGGGAGTGGGACTAATCTAATTTCCTTGTATTTATCCCAGAACTAAGCACAGTGCTTTGTAGATAATAGGTGCTAATTAAAATGTTATAAATAGTTCATCATGTATTATGTATAAAGGTAGGTAAAATGTTTCTAGAGTTAAGCATTTTAGAAAAGATCCTCATGAAACTTTGGATTCTGGTTGCGTGGTTTCAGCCTGCACTTTCTGTTGACACTGGAAATAGTAGACCTTTAAGTCAGATAACCCAAATTATTCACCATTAATACTTTAAAGTGAGTCACTGCTAAAAGTCTAATTGTTTGCTGAGAGGGTCCCCATTAGCAGATTTTGCAAGATCAAACAAATCAAAGGTATTCACCCAAATTAAAATGAAAACATGCAGTCAGAAGGCACTAAATGCACATGTGTGCTCCTGTAATAATAATTTTATTATCTCCATGTTGCAGGACAGCGTTTTAATTATGACCTTTTATATCTAAGGAAGCCATGTATTTGGGATTAAAAACCTATTTCTTTAACTAGTCTAGTTAAAGACTTTGGTTTGATGCATTCTGTGCTCCAACTTTTATAAAAAGCAGAGAACACTTCTAATAACACTTTTCTAATTTCATGGTTCAGTGCACAGTCAGTAAAGATTTAAATAATTCAGAAAGAAAGCCTATTCTGTTTCTTTATTAGAAGTTTGAGTCAGGCAAATTCTTTGACATTTAATAGGTTTTTAACCCTTTTAATAACTTCTTATTAAATTTATTGGAAGTTGTTTTAAAGAAAGGGTTATTATATGAGCATGAATAGCAGGCAGTAGTTTTTATGATTAGTTTTGAGACCTTGACCCCGTATGACTCAAAGGATATAAAAGTAAAAAGGAGAAAGGAATGTTAATAGTCACAAAATTAAGTATACACTAAGAAGTATGGAAACTGTATATGTCTGCATTCATGTCATTATCAGAACATGCTATAAAATTTTGCAGACTAATGTTTGAGTATTTAATTGTTTTAAAGGAGCTTAGGGTCACTTACAGAGTCAGGCACTTTAAAAGACAATAAAGTAGCTTTAATTTTGTTCTAGACTGATTTTACCAGGCTATAATTGTATGGCTATAATAGGAGAGGATTTTGCGCCTCTCCCCTATCTTGGTTTCATTTTATTTCTCTGTTTTAGGTTTTATTCTTTAAAGGATTACTGGACGAAATTTCCATAACAAAATATAAATTTAGAATTATACTTTTTGTACAAAATTGGAAGAATATATAATAGGCCTTCTGGCTAGCAAAGCTGATACTTTTACAAATTTACATGCAAAGTTTTTGTTCCCTAAATGAAATCCACAGTAGATGAGCAAAGTTAATTTCTAGGTACTTTAATAGCATTTGAGTAATCAGAACTCACTAAGGCAACTCTAAAATTTTTTCAATCTGATGCCACACTATTGTATAGCTGTTTCCAGCCTCATAATATCTCATGGCATCCCTATTTAATCGCAGAAGCAGAGACAAATGATGTAGGTTTTGGCATTTAGAGGCAGTACCATATTAGCAAACTACCTGGTTTGTTCAGGCCTAAAAATGCACTGTGCTCTCAAGTATCTGGATATTTCATGATCCCTCCCTCCCGCCCCCCTCCAAAAAAAAAAATCCTTCAACATAGCTGGATAATGACTTCAAGATGTTGATTTGGAGCCTGAATTAATTTTCTAGTGTAGACTCAGCCATAGAATAAAGAGCTGTTTGTGTGGAGTGAACATCAAAACATCAAATATCTTTGGAAAGATATTTTCCAAAGGTCAATTTCAGGTTTAACTTGGGTATGCGTACGGTAACCACATTTCTTTCTTTCATTACTATCTACCACCCCAACCCATTGTATTTCCTTCAGTGGATATCAACATTGCCCAAAGTGCACTGAATGGAAAGCACTTCATTCAAGACCCATTTTGGTACACAGTAAACAAAGCACTTGTGGGTTGACAGCAGCATATATGAATACACTTTTTGTGGGAGGTATAATGTCATCAGCAAACAAAAAAACCCTCATATTTAGTAGTTTAGATGCCGAAGTCCATTGAATACAAATAAAATATTTCACTGGCTACATTGCTGGGGGACTAGGCCAGAATTGGTTTCAAATCCAGTGTCTACCAAGAATTATCAAGAGCTACCTGAAAAGCACTGATGTAGATGATTGTGGGCTGGAAGGCTGAGCACAGATGTTGACTGAACGTCTCACGTGCCTAGCACAGTTCTAAGATGCTTGATTGCATCCAAAGGATAAGAAAAAAAAATCTGTCCTCCAGGAATTTCTAATCTTAGAGGGAAGTAAATAGGGAAAGCCCCTATTGGTCCAGCAATTACAAGAATGAATTGACTGGATCATGGCAAATGGGTCCAAGTTGAAGAATGGGTAGGTTTTAATAATAATAATAATAATGTTGGTATTTGTTAAGTGCTTACTATGTGCAAAGCACTGTTCTAAGCGCTGGGGTAGATACAAGGTAATCAGGTTGTCCCATGAGGGGCTCACAGTCCTCATCCCCATTTTACAGATGAGGGAACTGAGGCCCAGAGAAGTGAAGTGACTTGCCCAAAGTCACACAGCTGACAGGTGGTGGAGCCAGGATTTGAACCCACAGCCTCTGACTCCAAAGCCCGGGCTCTTTCCACTGAGCCACGCTGCCTCTTGCTCTATCCACTATGGCAAGCTGTCTCTAAGTACTAAGTATTTGGGAGAGTACAAAATAACAGAGCTAGTAGACTTGGTAGTCTAGAGTAGGAGACAAATATGTGTGACCTTAGACCAGTCACTTCACTTCTCTGTGCCTCAGTTATCTCATCAGTAAAATGGGGATTAAGACTCATACGGGACAGGGACTCTGTCCAACCTGATAAATTTGTATCTACCCCAGTGTCTAGTACAGTGCTCGGCATATAGTAAATGCCGAGGCCTGTACAGGGTAAAGATTCCCACTGAGAGGATGCTCTGGCCTAGGACTAATGATAGGCAGGAAATAATAATAATTGTGGTATTTGTTTAGCCTTTACTTTGTGCCAGGCAGTGTAGTAAGTGCTAGGGTAAATGCAAACTAATCGGGTTGGACATAGTCCCTGTCCCACATAGGGCTCATAGACTAAGGAGCCCTAATCCCCATTTTATAGATGAGGTAACTGAGACCCAGAGAAGTAAAGTGACTTGCCCAAGGCCACACAGCAGACTAGTGGCAGAGCCGGGATTAGAACCCAGATCCCCAAGGTCATGCTGCTTCCAGGTCGCAACTGTGCCAATGGGACACGTTGATCCAGGGCTCCGAGTGAGGTTTGTGGGTAGCAGCGATGCAGGATCTGCTTCACTTCCAGCCCCAAGATATGTGTCTTGCCAGGAAGCAGGGCTCCATAAGACTGTGGAAGCCCCGTAGTGTTCCCAAAGACTACTTCACCCTAGACCTAACTTTTTCCCCCCTAGGCTCCCCCAAAGGGAACCTCTGCCAAGCCAGAACGCAGGGGATCAGTGCTCTGCAAGCTCGGAGAAGGACACTGAGGGGGCCTCATCCTGGATGGCTTTTCCGTTTGCCAGACTCAGAGTTGTTGGGCCAGTACCCCCAAGGGATGCACTGATACAATATGTAATAAGGGAGGAAGTGCAGACTCTGGAGCAAATCAAGGTGGAAATTAAAAATCGAGCTCTAGGTATTCTTTTCTAAAATGCCCTTTCCGGTAGAAAACTAAATAATTTGTTAACCAAACTAATCAGATAAATCCTCTCTCTAATTGTCTACATGTAGCCACATCATCTCCCTCTCTCCGCCCCCTCCACCTCAAGTGTGGAGCAGAGCAGTCAAAGGAGTTTTAACTAGCAGGAAAGCTCATGTGGCCAGGAAGCGTGCCTTTGGTGGAGAAAGCTTTAACCTTTCCCAGGAATAATAATAATAATGATGGCATGTATTAAGCACTTACTATGTGCAAAGCACTGTTCTAAGCACTGGAGAGGTTACAAGGTGATCAGGTTGTCCCACGGGGGGCTCACAGTCTTAATCCCCGTATTACAGATGAGGGAACTGAGGCACAGAGAAGTTAAGTGACTTGCCCAAAGTCATACAGCTGACAATTGGCAGAGCTGGAATTTGAACCCATGACCTCTGACTCCAAAGCCCATGCTCTTTCCACTGAGCCACGCTGCTTATCAAGGAATGATAAGCTTTAGAAAGTGTTATTACTGTTGGGCAGAATTCTCTAACAAATTACGCTCCAAAGAATTTGGCTTTGCCACATGAATTAGTTTTATTATGGCCATGTTGACTCATGGAAATATAAATAAGGAGTCTTTAATGTTTGGCAGTAGGAACCTACCCAATAAGCATGGGCCATTCACTCTATTTATTCATTGGTTTCTGTAGGGGAATTTTAAAAAAAATCTGGGAGTTAAGGAGAGTGGGAATCTTTGTTCCCTGTTTTGAATACCTAGCAGAAAGAAGCTCATAGATTTACTCGTTGAGAGTGATTCCATTAAAAAGATCCACCTCCTGGAAGATTGGGCTAGCACTTCCTTTAGCTCATTCCCTTTACCTACTACATCACAGGTTTAGTATTGAATAGATATTGTCATTCCACTGGAATAGAACTCTTCAACATCTGGCTTAAATTGCAAATTAAACTATTTCAATTCAGAGCAGGAAGTCAAAGGAGTTTTAAGGCCACACTTGAGGTGGAGGGGGCGGAGAGAGGGAGATGATGTGGCTACATGTAGACAATTAGAGAGAGGATTTATCTGATTAGTTTGGTTAACAAATTATTTAGTTTTCTACCGGAAAGGGCATTTTAGAAAAGAATACCTAGAGCTCGATTTTTAATTTCCACCTTGATTTGCTCCAGAGTCTGCACTTTCATTGCAACACTGACCCAAAAAAAAAAATATATATATATATTTAAATATATGCCATACAAATATATATATATATATTTGTGTGTGTGTGTGTATATATGCATATATATACACATAAGTAATCTGGGGGCTTTTAAAGATGGCAACGTTTACAAGCTTTTCCTACGTCCCTCCAGTGAGGTATTCCACTGCCAAGTGAAATGGTTTCTTTTGCCTTTCCACCCCTTGCTGCTGAAAAGCCCTGCGTCTGAGTGAAGTTCCTTTTAGACTGTACGAGAGGTATGCATAAAATAGCCTGCTACGGTGGGGATGAGGGTAGATTTGAGTCACAGTTTAACTCCAACAGGGTCTCGCAGTAGCCCTGGGGAGAGCACTCAACTATGTTCTGTGTCAAACGATGACAGACAGGGGTAAATGGAAGGGCTTCGGAGATGCCTCACTTTCTCTTGTTCTTGCTACAACTGGCAGGCTTCCAAGCCTCCCCTGCTAACACCACAGAAAGCAGCAGCTGGTGAGTAACATTAGCAAACAAGGCCTCCGGGCTACTCATGTTCCAGCTCTCCGTTCACCAACTGCTATTCAGTGAAACAGCTGGATCAGAAGAGATACAGCCAAGAAGTAGTTAGAGTTTTATGTGTTCAACTGTTTTGATATAGATTGTCTGCTAGAGGCAGAGATAATGATAGCTTTCGAGGCTAATATGTTGGACTGGGAACAATGCTGATATGTTGAAAGAAGCAGTCAGGAAGGGTTTCAGAATGTATGCACGTTTACATAAATGGGTTATGTGTTGGCATATAATAGTAACTTGCTAATATTGACTAAAGTGAAATTGTGTGTCAGAATACACTGTTTTTTTGGATAAGCTTTGTGGGAAGGTGAATTTAGGTTGTATAGGGAGGCATCAGTTGTCTTTTCAAAAGGAAAGCCAGATGAATGTTTGGAAGGAAAATGATCAATATCTTCACCAACCCTTTCATGCGTGAAACAAAGAATTAAAACCACCGAAGGCTTACTGAAATATTTAGTTCTACCTTCTCCCACTACCTCTGTCTGCCTCCTATATATGAAGTTCTAGAGGTTCTTAGACATTTAGAGGAAAGGAGTGTAGGATAAGAGTCTTGTCAGGAATGACTCCTGCCACAAAGGAAACTGTAAAATTCCTACATAGTTAAGCATGATCTCTGCGGTTTCATTAGATATTGCTTTCCAAAAGATAGAAAAAAGGTTTGGGGAGGCCAGACAAAATCCTCTCCTGCTCTTGGTTGTTGCCACTGATTCTTACTTTGCAGTCTACTGATTTCTAAGTATATAACTGGGCATTTGCTGAACTTGGAAAAGATATAGACCCCTCCCACTGGCAAGGAACAATGTAGGTAAGGAAAAGCCAACTCGCATTACAAGGCCACAACCTTGGCACTATTCTTTGACTCACCTGCCTCCTTCAGCGTGCATATTCAGTTACCAATCATATCTGTATCTTCACAACATTTCCAGTCAGTCAGTCGTATTTATTGAGAGCTTACTGTGTGCAGAGCATTGTACTAAGCACTTGGGAGAGTACAATATAACAATTAACAGACACATTTCCTGCCCATAAAGAGCTTACAGTCCCTTCTTTAACATCCAAATTGCCACCGCACTGGTCCAAGCCCTTTACAGATCCCCTCTCCCCTACTGCATCGGCTTCCAGCCTCTCCCCTCTCCATTAGAAACTTCACTCTGCTGCTTATATCATTTTTCAATAAATACGATTGATTGATTGATTTTTCTAAAAGTCATTCTGTGCATGTCTCCCCATTCTCCATAAAGCTCCAATGGTTGCCCATCCATCTCGGCATCAAATAGAAACTCCTTACTATCGGCTTTAAAGGAAGCAGCGTGGTCTGGTGGATAGAGCACAGGTCTGGGAGTGAGAAGGACTAGATTCTAGTTCCAGCTCCGCCATGAGTCTGCTGAGTGACCTTGGGCAAGTCACTTTACTTCTCTGTGCCTCAGCTGTCTCACTTGTAAAATGAGGATTAAGACTGTGAGCCCAAGGTAGGACAGGGACTGTGCCCAACCCAATTACCTTGTATCTATTCCAGTGCTTAGTGCAGTGCCTGGCACATAGTAAGAGTGTAACAAATGCCATTATTATTATTTAAGGCAATCAGGTCTCTTCTCACCTATCCTTATTCCCCTCTCACCACAATCCAGCTTGCTCCACACAGCTTACTCCTCTATACCAGCCTAATGCACCATACCTCACTCTCATCTCTCACAACCGTTCATTCACGTCCTCCCTCCCGCAACTCCCTCCCCCTTCATTATAGACCACCACTCTCCCCATCTTCAGAGCCCTGCAAAAATCACATCTCCTCCAGGAATTCTTCCCTGATATCTCCCATCTTCACATTCTTTTTCCTTCCCTATGGTATCACCTATGCCCTTAGGTCCATTACCCTGTAAGCAGTCAAGTTCTCACCCCATCCCAGCCCCCTCAGCACTTATACACGTACCCTTATACTCTGTGGCTTCCTTTACCTGTAATTTATTTTAATGTCTATTATCCCCACTAGAATCTAGACTCCTTGAGGGCAGAGGTCATGTCGACTACCTAGTTTGCCCTCCCAACCACCTAATATTGTGCACTGAACCCAGTGAGTGCTCCATAAATCCCACTGATTAATTGAAACTTGCAGATAAATGTGTCTGCATATAAAGAACTTACTTTGTTTCTGAGTCCCTTGAAGGGAAGACAACATAAATAGTACATAAATATATTGACAGTTAGCGACTTGTTTAGAGTGAATAGCACTTTTTATCAGGAGTAATAAAGGTTGCTTTCATTTATTTTACCAACAGTATGGCTGTTGTGACAGGAGAAGCTGGTTAAATTTTTGCAGTCTGTTAAAGAACTGAAGACTTCTATTCAAGGCTTCAAAAGCATAGTAATAATAATAATGATGGTATTTATTAAGCACTTACTATGTGCAAAGCACTGTTCTAAGCACTGGGGGGATACGAGGTAATCAGGTTGTCCCATGTGGGGCTCACAGTCTTCATCCCCGTTTTACAGATGAGGTAACTGAGGCCCAGAGAAGTGAAGTGACTTGCCCAAAGTCACACAGCTGATAAGCGGCAGAGTTGGGATTAAAGCCCATGACCTCCGACTCCTAAGCCCGGGCTCTTTCCACTGAGCCACGCTGCTTCTCTTATACCACACACAGAGCATGCCTGTCTGGATCGAATGTCCTGCAGTGTCAGATAAAACAGTTGTGCACCTGTGCTTGGCTTAGGTCAAGCATAGATACTATTACATGAGTTTTCTGTAATATAAGGGTTTTCAAGAGTACAACTCCCACATTATAGAAAAACAGACTGGACATGCACACGTGTGTGTGCAGGCACGCACGCACACACACACACACACACACACACACACACACACACACACTTCTGCCATAGCATGGGAGTTGTTCTTACAACTCTGCATTAAGGAGAACAGCATAGTACTCACCCATTTGAAAGCCATATACACAATGGTTTCTTCCAACATCCCATTAGGGGAAAATTGTTCCCTAATGCCCTGCCAGCCTTTGAGCTAAAAACATGCATTATGGCAGTGGAGACTGTACACATGTAGGTTTGTTTCAGCCTCTTGGCTGGTGAGAAATTATATAACTTCCTAGTTTTGGTACCTGTCATTCAGGTTGCTCATTTTGTGTGTGTATATACATACACACATTTACAGCCAATAGGGTCAGCCTTTATTTGGCTCATGGACATAAGAAGTTTTCTACCACTTCCGGTTATTTTAGCCCTGTGAATACGCCTAATGGAAATCTATCCAGAACCAGGCAGAAGACCTAAAAGAAATGTGAACGTTTTCCCTTTATCCTATTTTTGGCTGTCATGGCAATGGGAGCATTTATGGAAACACCGAATGCTGGCCAACATGGAGGAGAGTTAGGCTTGGAGTTGGCAGTGTTGGGATAAGGGATCAGTAGCAGAACATTTTCTGGAGACTGTTGAATTTCAACACTATTTTCAGAGTCTTACAATTCAGTTTATACTAGCGTTCATTCTGGGGTGAGAGAAAGAGGCGAGTTCCCAGAAGTTGGAAGGAAAGAATATAATAATAGTTGTGGTATTTCTTAAGTACTTACCATATGCCAAGTACCGTGTTAAGTGATGGGGATTAAATCAGGTCACCTGGGGCTCACAGTGTAAGTAGAAGAGAGAGTAGGTATTGAACCCCCATTTCATGGATGAGGTAACTAAAAAACAGAGAAATTACATGACTTCCCCAAGGTCACACAGCAATAAGTGGTGGAACGGGGATTAGAGCCCAGGTCTGTGTTCTTTTCTCTAGGCCACGCTGCTTCTCAGAAGCAGCTCGGGTTGTGGAATAGAGGAGGACAGTAAGACAATTAGGTAGCTTTAAATCTTGGGTGCGGGGGGAAGGAAACATATTTTAGGGATGTCAGCAATTTTAGCAAGATGGTTCCTTCCAGGGCCAGACTACTGGGATGTGTTTGAATGCAGATCTCAGGAAAGGACAACCCCTCCAAAATCAGGATACTCATGACCAAGTACACCCAGTTTTCCTATGATGTGGAGGTTGCGTTCTTGAAAAAACATCCACGTTAAGGAAAACTCGGGCCATAGAACACACCCTTGTCTGCGACCATGTGCACAATCGTTTCTTCCACTAACACACTGTGCTGTTTCCAAAACAGTACATGATGTTGGAAGAAAGTTCCCTCATTCCCTAAAATGTATTCTAGTCCAAAAAGATAGTAAAGCACATACAATACCACAGAGCAAGTGTAGGTAAAATTGCATCAAGAGCATGGAGGAATATTTTAAGGGAAAAAATTAATGTGCGTATGTTAATTAATTGGACCATTATTGTATTTCCATATCATAGTGACATTTGTCGGCAGGTAATTATTGTCAGATTTTTAACTCACCCACGTGAGACAATCTTCTGAGACAATCTGGTTAATAAAACTGTGTTAATTTCAGTTTTGAAATGTCACTTTACCCTTAAATTTCCTCCAGAGCATTTTCCCTACTCGCTCCAAAAATAAAAGAGAAAGTCACCAGAGCTAGAAACTGAGTTGTCTTGGTGGCTATCACAGATTGTTCTCCATCATGGTAAATTTGCATATGCTGGAGGATAATTATATGAAATCCTCTGTTACAGCCCTGTACAGTACATTTGACCTCTGGATAAGTAAAGCGCTTCATCCTCCAATGCTTTTAATTCTAATCCTTGCAAAGACTGAATTCATTGCTTGAATTAAAAGAGTGAGTTTCATTAATGCTAAAAAGCGGTGACCCAGATAGCGCAATGGATTAATATGGTGACCTTGCAACTTCAGAGCTTTATTTTGAGAAATGACTGTTGAATCAAATCAGTTCAATAGTCAATTAATCAATCAGTCTATTCTTGACTGGAGTGTTGAAAATTTGAGACCTTTCAAAACTACAAACTCTCAGACTTCCTGCAAACCTCTTCTCCGCCAAGGGGCTTGGCACACTACAAGAAAGTTTGATGAATTGCCGTATCGGCTGTAATCCCCGACAGCATAATTGTGTCCAGTGTTTCCACGAAAACATCATCCTAGAGAAACAAGTACCGGGAAAAGCTATTAGCGACGCATGTTTATTCCCACTAATTCTGAAAAAAAAATTAAATAAATAAATCAGCTAACCAGATTGTGAGCAGTGTAATATATTGTTGTTGATGTACTTCACCAGTTCTATCATTTGGGTTATTTACAACACCTTTGTGCTGAATTAAACTCTCAGGATTATTGGACCCTGGGAGAAACGCATGGATCAACAGGGCTTTGTGAGTCTGAAGGGAGCAAACTTATTAGCAGCATATTCATGGAAAATTATTCCTTTCCAACTTTCCTTTTAGATGCAAGATATACGGAGTACAGAAGGAGCCCAATATAGTCCCCATCCTCAGATGGCAGCCATGAGACCAAGGGTTCAGCCTGCAGATATTAGGCAGCCAGGAATGATGCAGCATGGTCAGCTGACGACCATTAACCAGTCCCAACTCAGTGCTCAGCTTGGTTTGAATATGGGTGGAAACAATGTTCCCCATAACTCTCCATCTCCACCTGGAAGCAAGTCTGCGACTCCTTCACCATCCAGTTCAGTCCATGAAGATGAAGGGGATGATACCTCTAAGGTATGAATAGGTTACTTTTAGGACTTACTGAATGAGTCAGTTGCTCAAAGCTATCTTTTGGCACCTTTCTGCCTGGCCCTTGCCAGGCACAACATACAGATTGCTACGTTGCAAATGAGGAAAGGTCACTGAGGCCACAGCAGATATCTAAGGATTCCCGAAACGAATAAAGCCTCTACCTGCCCTGCTCCCTCTGCCAGTGTCCGACAAAGCCTTTAGCTAGAAAGGCCTTTGACTCAAATACTCTGCAATTGATTGCATTTACTGAGTGTTTACTGGACACAAGATGCCAGACCTACGTCATGGAAAGAGAACCAATCTTCAAGTATTCAAAATGTAGCAAATAATCAATGCTAAACTATGAAAAGTGCCCTGCGAGGATTAGTATTCTTATTTTTAAATAAGCACAAAGCTACGGCGGGGATTGTCTGGCTTTTCACTGAGCTCCATCTCAGTGGAAGCTTGTACCAACCACAAAGATAAGAAAACTTTCTCTAATGGCCTCACTGTCTCAACTGGAAAGCTTTTATGATTTTAGGAGCCCAAGATGAGAGCAATAAGCCATTCTGTTGCCACTCAAAATGGATATAGCCCAGTTAAATTACAACTTAGAGATGCTAGAGAGCAACCAGCAAGAGCTTTTGGAAGAGACACCCATGTTCATATGGCCAACATAAAAATAAAGTTGGAGTAAGGAAAGCATTACTTATCCAATTCAACCCAGCCATCAAAGCAGTTGATCTGAGATTTATTCTCAATATTGGAGGGAAAATATGAATTTAAATGTTAGGTTTTCATACTGAAACCCATGCAGTAAAATAAGCATATAAATTGATCATTCAAACGTAGTATTTGGGAACTGTACTCCTTTTTACACCAGTAAGCAAAAATGCCCACTGATCACCAAATCCCTGTTTTAATTCCTAATAAACTTCTTTTGGTTACCGGTTGCCTAGTCCTGAACAATGCATTATAGTTAACAACTGCCTTATTGGCCACATGTGGATAATTCTGTTGAAATCTTCATTAGTGATCTGGAAATTTCATTTGCATATAAGCTACTTACGCTCACAAAGGTCAAAGAATTGAATTTTTTTCCAGTGACTTTGGAACCAGATACGAGTAGTCCGGAACATGGTTCCGTGGTTCCAGCAAGTAATTTCAGATTCGTTTTTGAAATGATACCTTAGATGGACAGTCCCATGTTGTTGTTATTTTAATTAAAGCTCAGTTACAACTTCAGAGACAGCAGTGAGTTATAGAGTGTAAATTTACTGAGCTCTTTTTTGTGTTTCATCTCCCTTTACTTACTGAATCATTTGCCCCCCCAAAAAAAGGAAATTAGTATTCTAATAAAGTTTTGCAAGGTAGTAACAATTAAAATAATTTTCTATCAAAATCACCAATTTTTCTGCCAGCTTATTCAGTCTTTAAAAGGGGTTTGTCCCAATTTTGTAGATGTATATCAATTGATGAATGCATGAAATATTAGATTTGTGGTAACTGGAAAATATCAACTTGATTGTTTCATTTTTGCCTTTGGATTTGGGGTTAGCTCAAGATCTTTTACTCATGATTGTTTGAGTCACCAAAATAATGATCTCTTTGCAGCTTTGATGCAACTGAAAACAACTGTTTCATATCATTCATTCTATTTCAGAAAAATCTGTTTTTAATAGTAGTACACATCTCAAATAATGCATGAAGAATAAAACTAAAAAAAAAAACCCTAAAGTACTCTTAATGATTTGCCATATTGATTGAAACCTTCCTTTAATTTAACAGTATTGGCTATTGCCAGTAAATATTGTGGTGATCGCATGCACTTTTTTTCCACTTTGCTGAAATTTTGCACAATTCCATGTCTTTAAAATGAGAAAATTATTCAAAGAATCAATCTTATTTTATGCAGCATTAGTATCAATTGCACCAATATAATTAACCATAACTCTCTAATGATGTGATATCCATAATCTTTTTTGCTCAACTGTCTTTAGTTGGATTAAATTTTCCCCACCTCCTGTTTGTTTTTAACCATACTTCTATTCTAAATTAAACCACTCTCCTACCACAGTTCTAGGAGCAATCCTTTAATTTCTCTCCCACTTATGACCACAGTAGTCAAACACCAGCCCAGATACCCAAAAGAAATTTGGAAATTCCAGCTCATGATAAATAGTATAAACCAGAAGACTTTATTATCCACCATTCATGTGTTGGGCTGAGTAGAGTTTTGTAATGAACAGCTCCAGGTCAAAATGAAAAATATTTAAACTGCCCATTAAATGTTTGTCAACAAGTGAAATGAAGGAAGGTACCCTGGTCTAAGCAGACTTCAGCCAGCAAACTTCCCAGCTGAACTCTTTGTGTTCTTCTTAGGCAATTATATCCACATTTGAAGAAACCAACTTCAGTTTATTCCACTGGGTAATGCAGTGAAATAAGTCGATTTTGGAAGTGGAAGGCTTGTTGTGTTTCTAGATTTGTCAATAGGAAAAAAAAATCACTGTATAAGGCTAATACTCTTCCTTATTGATTGATTAATAACTACACCCATTTCTGGTCACTCCTAAGGTAGGTGACCTTTGCTGATAAAGCAGCTGTTTTTTCTGGCCTTGTATCCTGAAGGCCATGTGGAGTGAGGAAACGTGGACCTGAGCGTTCAAAGCTTATTGTCTTTGGCTTGTCACTCAGGACTAGTAGCTTTAGAAACCCAAAAAGCTGCCAGCACTGAGTACCTGCACATATGGTATCATCTCTCCCTTAAACAGATCCTGGCTTGAATCAGAGTCCTAGAATGGTCCTGAATTCGAATTGCGTAGTAGCACCAACTCTCTCTCTCTCTCTCTCTCTCTCTCTCTCTCTCTCTCTCTCACACACACACACACACACACACACACACACACACACACGAAAGGCCACATTCCATGGAGTTACACAGATTAAGAACCTAGGTTTGGTGGCCCTTCTCCACTTTACGTTTTAATCAACCCCCCCGAACATTTGCTACCGAAGACCGGTACCTGTGGAGAGTGGAAATTCAAGTACACATCTGCTCTTCTGCAAATAAATGGGAGAGACTCTGTTGCAAATGACACTAAAATAAGGGTTGCTTGCTCACCACTTCCTAAAAGTTACACAAGATTCGTGGAGTTAGAAGCATTGATACTCAACCAATTTGGGGTTGACACTAAATGCAGTTTCTTCTAGGAAAGGTTAGAAAAAGTGATCACTGACTCGGGCCTTACTTGCCTTCATATTCAGACATTCGTACTTCACAAAACCTTGTGTGGCAGCCAGGCTGTGCCAGGTACTAGGTTATCTTGATATGGTGACCTCCCAATTTGCAAAAGACACAATAGAGGTCCACACTAAATGATTGCCCAGAATAACCCAGTGAACCAGTGATAAAGCAGAGTACAGATCTGTCTTACCCCGACCCTTCAGGCTCATGTCCAACTTGCCCACTTTGCAGGCCTTGGCCTTGTTCTCTCTCTCAACGCCTCTCAAAAATGAGCCAAAAAACAGCTAGCTGGCAATTCAAAATCAGTAATTCAATCTGGATCATTCAAGCAAAACATTCCATTTTTCCTCCATCATGCAACCCTTTGCCTGGATGATCCAGATCATTGTCTCAGTTCCCCTTTTTCCTGTGACCCACCAAGATAAGGGAGATTCATGCCAAACCCTACTGAATCATTTCCAGGTCCCCTAAAGATCATTGCTACTCAGTAACTTGGAAATTATCAGGCACAGAGTGTGCCCCCAATTTCATTTGGTTTCAAAAAGCCTAGTCCACTCTTGTGTACATTTCTTTCATAATTCACACTATACTGAATCATTAAACGATTAAGAGGTATTGTCAACCCCAGTGAAAAGAGGTCAGAAGCAATGTAGGCTTTCATATGTGTCTTTCACAGTGGATTAAGGGACTTTTTTCACATGTTTGAATTTTTGCTTGAGGGAATTTTAGATAGTACAGTAGAAGTGTTGCTTCTTTCCTTTCTCTAAAGTTGCAAAAAAATTCACAAACAGAAACATGATTACCACAGAACTGCTGAAACATACCCTGTTTATATCGTAGAGATTTTACAATATTTACTTTATACGATAAGAGTTAGAGTTCTATGGTGTTTGTTCAGCCTATCATGCAGATGGTGCTTGATTAAAATCTATTTTAAACTGCAACAATTACTGCAAGATAGTGAGCATAAAACAGCTCTCCTAGCCCCATTAAAGGCTTTGACACTGTTGCAGTTCTTTTTAAATATGCTTATAGACATTTCTAACTTCTCCAGTGCCAGTTAGATATCAGTGATTGGCTTTCTAAGATAGTTTTGTCTCCTGCGCTACAATTTCTTTAAATGTATTGGCTGAGCTATGCAGCACATGAATTTTTAAAATTGAAGATTATTTTCTTGTGATAAATAAGTTAAATACCTCACTATAATTAAGCAGTGAGGCCTGACAGGAGGTGTGTTACCAGGAGCTAACTACACCCCTAGGGAGATAGAGGAATAAATCTGTGCCTAGCAGGTTTAAAGAACCTGGGACTGGGCAGTCCCTCTGTAAAAATGTTTTCCTTTATGGGATTGCTTTAAAAGTGAAATTGGTTAGAGCCATCATTAGAGCACAATCCTGACCATTTTCAAGATTGTCTTCCCTATTACCCATGACATTTGTCAGAGGTTTGCCTCAAAGTCATGTGCTGACTTAAAACAACCAGTTCTTTACAGCTGTTGGAACAACTCACATGGGAATTTGTTTTAATGGTGGTTAGGAAATGGTTAAGTGGTCCATTTCAAATAGCCCGGCACACAATAATAATAATAATAATAATGATAATAATAACAGTGGTATTTGTTTAAGCCTTTACTATGTGCCAAACACTGAGCTAATCCCTGGAGCAGAATCAAAACCTTCAGATCAAACACAGTCACTGTCCCACACGACAGACTCAGTTCATTCAGTTGTATTTATTGAGCGCTTATTGTGCGTATAACACTGTACTAAGCGCTTGGAAAGTACAATTCAGCAACAAAGATAGACAAACCCTACACACATCGGGCTTACAGCCTAGAGGGGATCTAAGGGGGAGGGAGACTAAGTACTTACTCCCCATTTTACAGGTGAGTAAACAAGCAGAGAACTTCAGTGGATTACCTAAGATCACAAGGTAGGCAAATGACAGAATGGACTTAGAACCCAGATCCTCTGACTTCCTGGCCACTAGGCCATGCTACTTATCAGAATTTGTTGAAGACATGAAAATAGACTTAAAAATTTAGAGGTGCATGTACATGATTATCGAGTTGAGAAGGAAGATGTAGTATCTCTTGGATATCAAGACTCTTTCATAAGCTTAACATTATGTGATGTAATTGCCCTAAACGAGAGCACTGTACTTAAAATATAGGATGAATGGCCACTTACCCACCACATTAGCCAACTTCTAACCCAATAGTACTTCACCAATGTGTGCTGCATTTATTGCACAATCTGAAAGTTGATCAGTTACCAGCTGATAAATGCACCTAGGTCACAGTCCTATAACAGAGAGAATCATGAGAGAAACTCTCTCCTCCTGGGCTTCTCAGATATTGACTGTGCCCGCTATGGCAAAAAGAGTAGCAGGTAGAAGAAAAAACTCCCTTGGATTCTGTGAGGTTATCCCAGGCGAGAGCATCAGAGGTGGTGGCTAGATTGGATGTTAATATGAATTGCTGAAATTCAGCAGGCAGGATGAGTGTGATCCCATAGGCCAGATTAGGGTTCCGGCCTAGCGATGGCCATGTTAGAGTTAAAAGCAGGAGCCTCGGGAGCAGCCAGGAGTACCCCCCCACACACATACCCCTCAACCCCTGTCTCAGAAGTAACATCGGACTGGCCAGTGCGCTGACATCAGGGTTCCTGGAGAAGGCCCCAGAGTACGATTAGAAGTACGTGGCTGTACTCATAACAGTAGTTGGGTGCTTTGACATTAGTTGATTTGGGCGCCAACCAGGTTGTTTTACGAGGGTTTCTCTTCCAAGAATCTACTTGTCCCCACCAGATGCAGCCATTTTGTGGTACTTAAGTGCTTTAAACCCCAAATTAGGGGGAGACAGAGTGTACCTCATCTGGCAACATACAAAAAGCATAACACAACAAGACTATCTCCTCAGTTAACTGTCCACAGATTCCCTCTTCTCTGAGATAGTGGCCCAGCCCCAGTTAAGACTACAAGCTCCAGTCCACATCCCAGTTTGAATATTCTGTCAATCAGTCAGATTTATTGAGCTCCTACCATGTGCAAAGCATTGTACTAAGCACTTGGCTGTAATAGATGTAGGAGACCGAAACATAGTAATTTACAGACAGGAGGGAGAAGGGCTTAAATAGTAGCTTAAGTGTATCAATATGGAAAAAAGCACTTACTCTGCCACAAATTCTGTTCAACCTAATAGGCGAAAACAAATTTAATAAAAGCTGATGGCTGGTTTAATACCTTCTCCATATACTGTATGTGGTCAGCTCTTGCTGACCACGCCCCAGTGAACTCTTTGCCAGGAATCACGAGTCTGCTTAACATTGCAGCAACTTCAATGTTAACATTATTCTGAGGATGTACTTCCAGACACCCAAATGTGCATATGAAGGTTACCCAGTAGCGTAAATATTGAAAACTCCTGAAAGAAGGTAGCAACATCTTGGCCCCTGAATTGAGATTAAAATCCCTAAGAACCCCTACTGTCAAGATAATTCAAGTTTTCAAATAAAATAGACATGAGTATTGGATACCTAATGTAATTTTATGTCAGAGCCAAATATAAGTTCTGCCACATTAGTGAGAATGGACCCGAGTAGCATATAACTTGAAGTAACTGCTGGTTTAAAAAAAATGGAGAAGAAAGATCTGAACACAGAAAGAAATGGTATTAGTTTAGGAAATCTGAGATTAAATAAATTCCAAGATACACCCACCAGGGCAGCTGCAGGCTTCATCCGTTTCACCTTAGATCGGGAAAAGTTTGACGGAGCAGGGTTTTTTTTTTATAGATTTAAATGCCAACCAACAGGGCAAAACCTCCAAAGGAAAAATAAATTCCAGGAGGAGCTCATGTACCAGTACCGCACATACCAGTAATGGTTCATGTGACAAAATCAGTGATCATCCAGACCTAGGCAGCACCCCAATAGCCACATGACCCACAGAGAGAAAGGCCAAAACAGGAGAATGCATCATTTTCCAAAAACAAATTGATTTTCATTTTAAAGCCTTGTTATGGTTGGAGATTAACATGTCAAAACTTCTAGGAACTGAAAGTTAATTCCCGAAATGCCATTTTGATTTGTGAAATCCAAGGGGATGGGGCTGATATGTGTGTAGGTATGTGTGTATGAGCAAGCCTCAAAGTAAAACAGATGTTTATCTTGGCAACTGTCCCTCTGAAACCCTACTTTGATTTTATTTCAGATAAATGGAGGAGAGAAACGGCCTGCCTCTGACTTGGGCAAGAAACCAAAAACTCCCAAAAAGAAGAAGAAGAAGGATCCAAATGAACCCCAGAAGCCTGTATCTGCCTATGCGTTATTCTTCCGAGACACACAGGCAGCCATCAAAGGCCAAAACCCAAATGCTACATTTGGTGAAGTCTCTAAAATTGTAGCTTCAATGTGGGATGGTTTAGGAGAGGAACAAAAACAGGTAAGCCATGACCCAGAACAGGGTAACAATTCATTTTGGATTTGTGGACTTGGGGGAGCAGGGAGGAGTTTTGAATTGATCACTCAATAACCAGATCCAAATCAGACCAATGGGACACACCAGAATTCGAGAGTAGGACTATTTTTACCTCATTTAACACTCTTATAGAGCTACTATCAA